>NC_133503.1:129102500-129425833 GCF_049354715.1 Callithrix jacchus | reverse complement strand
AGAATGCTTATGGTGAGGTTTCAGTGTGGAAGCTAGATTACAATAAGTGAAGAATAAAGTAGGTTGCAAAGAAACAGAGGAAATGGCTACAGACTATTTATTTTAAAATGCTGGATAAGAAAGACAGCAAAGAAATCAAAAGGTAGTTAAAATGAACAAGACAGTGGAGTGGAGGTTTTGTCTAAATATGGAAAGAGTGCAAGAGAAAGATAAATCAGGAGATCAGGGTCCCTAAGAAACATGAAATTCTGAGCACAGTGCAAGAGGTATGTTAGGAAAGGACGAGGGCATCACTTCCGACATAGCAAGGAGGATGAAATTATCATCACCTACTGGAGAAGAAAGCAGAAATGAGTTGAAGTGAAAGCAGCATATCATGCACCTCATTCCTAATGTTCTCAGTTTTCTCTGTCAAAAGAGATATGAAGTTATCAGCTGTTACTGAGAGGAAATGAAATAGAGAGCATTTGGAAAGAAGATATTTGAAACAGATGCTATGAAAATTTATCAATTGATGAGTGAAGAGCAGTACTGTCAAGGCATCTACAGAGCCAAGTTTATGTTGGAAATGTACACCTAAAAGGAAAAAGTTTATTTGATGAAAAAATGTTCCTTAGTATAGAGGAAGAAGTAACAATAGATTAAAAGTCCAGATGTGAAAACTAATACTTTATGTAGTACTATTTTATAAGGAAACATTCATTAATTTTTGTTTTAAAACTACCACCTTCAAACTATAAAATCCAGTAACTGATTAATCAATGTATCTACACAGTCCGCATCAGCCACAATGTTCTAAGTCTAAACTTTGTTTTCAAGGAAAATAATATTGCAGATATTTAACTTGTAGAGCAATCACTAAAAACATTAAAGAAGAATACCTAGCAGTACAGAGAAAATGAAATAGTAAAAATTAATACTAAACAAGAAAGACAAAGATTCAATAGTATAAGTGGAAAACAAAATGAAAGGCAATCCAAAAATAAAGATTTTTAATTAAATATAAGTGGTCTAAACACTGCAATAAAAAGTATAGATTTAGAGTGGATTACAAAACCAGATCCAACATATGCTGCTACAAGAAACATACTTCATGTATAAAAACAAATATGAATTAAAGTTAATGGCATAGAAAGGAATATACCTACAAATATTATCATTAAGAAGACAGGGTACCTATATAAATATCAGATAAATTAGACTTCAGGACAAGAAATAACAGAAAAAAATACAGTTTTAGAATAAGAAGAGAGTAAACAGATCAAAATGACAAAACAATACTAGATGTTTCATACTAACTAATAAGATTTAAAGTGTATGAAACAAAGATTACCAGACTTGAAAAAAGAAATAGGTTTGCAATTATAGATAGAGATTTTAACATTTCTCTCAACAACTGAAAGAGGTAGATGGAAAATTAGTAAGAATATAAAAATACTAGAACCAATCCATGTATCAACTAGATCTAGTTGAATTAACAAAATACTGGACTCATAAATAGCAGAATACACATTCTTTTCAATGGGTATCCTTGAAGCGTTCACCAAAATAGACCATATGCTGTGCCATAAAACAAGTCTCAATTTAAAAAGATAATATACAAAGGATGTTATCTGACCATAATAAAATTAAAACTAGTAATAAAAAAACCTAATGTACCCAAAAAATCTCCAATCATTTGGAATTAAAAAACACTCTTCCAAATAACATATAGGTAAAAGACAAAATTGCATGGGAAATTAAAAAAAATTATGAGTAATAATGAAAATATAACAAAATTTGTGGAGTAAAGCTAAATACTAGCAGAAGTATTATTCTGACAGTAAAACCAGAAAAGGAAATATAAGAAAAGAAAACAGATCAACATCCTTCATAAATGTAGACACAAATATCTTTAACAAAATACGAATTTAGAATCCAAGAACATATATTTAATAAGAAGGATAGCAGGGTTCTGGTATGCCATGTAAGAACTTGGAAGTCACTACCCTGACCTACTAAAAAATAAAAAGCTGAACAAACTGAAAACCCAACAACCCTATCTTATATCCAGAGGACAGATGAGGTTACAAGGCAAACCACTGCCCCTAAAACTGGAGAGACAAACAGGCAGATACAGAGAGGCAATTTACCTGAGCAAAACTCCCCTGGAACTAGTGCTAGGTTAGGAAAACCTTAACTGTAACTGATTAACAACTAGAGGTTCATTGAAGACAAATCTGAGAGTCAATACCCTATGGTAACTCAGTCATAGGGCATCTCTAAATGTTTGTGTTTTGTCTCTGGGGGATTGACAAGGTTCTCACAGTAAATACTGGAGAGCACTCTCCTTGCTTCTGGCAAGGGGAAAGGAAAAAGAATCATTGTGAAATACTCTAGAGCAGTCTGTTCTTAACAAGGCCTGCCCTCAAGAGAAACTAACCAGAGCCTCACCTGCTATGGTTTTATCAGAGCCTAATCGCCTTAAGTAACAAAAATACCCAAATCCAGCCCACTCTAGACAATCGTTCCCACCTAGGCCAATTGAGAAGTGCTTGTAAATTTCACAGTCCACAGGCACAGGCTCACTAAAACATCAAGTCCTAATCAGAGGACTATGAAGAACGTTTTTCCTTTCTTAACAAGTTACCACCACATTACTGAAGGTCTATTTACAGCAGTTCCTTTTACCCAGGATATCATGTCTAGCTATCAAGAAAGAATCACAAGGCATACTAAAAAGCAAAAACCACAGTTTGAAAAGACAGGACAAGCCCAGAACCAGACTCGGATAAGGCAAGGATGTTGGAATATTAGACTGGGAATTTAAAACAACTATGATTAATATGCAAAGAACTGTAATGAATAATGCTAACAAAATGCAAGAACATATGGTCAATATAAGGAAAAAAATGAAAATTCTGAGAAAGAATCAAAAAGAAATGCTAAAGATCAAAAACACTGTTACACAAATAAAGAATGCCTTTGATAATTTTATTAGTAGATGAGACATGACTGAAAAAATCTCTGAGCTTGAGAATATGGCAATAGAAATTTCAAAACAGAAAAGTAAAGAGAAAAAAGACTTAATAAACACAACAGAATATCCAAGAATGGCGGGACAACTATAAAGAGTGTAAATATGTGTAATGGAGAGAAATAATAAAGAGAGAAAGAAGCAGAAGCAATAATGACTGAGAATTTCTCCAAATTAATGTCAGACACAAGGCCACAGGACCAGGAAGCACAGAGAACATTGAGATAAATGCCCAAAACAAAGCATCTAGGCATGTTATAATTAGATTGCAGAAAATAGAAGATAAAAAAATATTCCTGAAAGAAGCCAGAGATAAACACACACACACACACACACACACACCCTTACCAATGGAGAAACAAAGTTAAAAATTACATCTGAATTCTCAGAAACCAGGCAATCAAGAAGAGAGTGACAATAAGTGATTACAGTAAGGTGTCAGGATACAAGGTTGATATACAAAAGCCAATTGCTTTTCTGTAAACCACCAAAGAACAATGAAATTTGACATAAAAAACACAATACTGTTTATATTAGCACTCAAAAAGATGAAATACTTAGGTATAAATCTAATAAAATTATGTACAAAATTTTATATGAGGAAAGCTACAAAACTCTGATATGAAAGAAATCAAATATGGAGAGATAGTCTATGTTCATGAATAGAAAGACACAGTATCTCAATATTGTCAAGGTGACAGTTCTTTCTAATGTGACCTATAGATTCCACATAATTCCAATAAAAATTCAACCAAGTTATTTTCTGGTTATTGATGAACAAATTGTAAAGTTTATGTGAATAGGCAAAAGACCCCAAATAGCCAATACAATAAAAAAGGGGAACAAATTTGGAGGACTGACTATAAAACAACAGTAATCAAGATTATATGGCACTGGCAAGAAAGAAAAAAGACAAGTAGGTCAATGGAACAGAAAAGAGAATCATTTAGAAACAGACCCATATAAATATAGTCAACTGAATTTTGACAAGAGACGAAAGGTACTAGAATGGAGAAAAAATAGTCTTTTCAACAGGTGTTGCTAGAAAACAGGGACATCCATATGCAAAAAAAGAAAAATGAATCTAAACACAGACCTTACACCCTTTACAAAAATTACATCACAATGGACCAAAGACATACACGTAAAATACAAAACTATAAAACTCCTAGATAATAACAAATAATAAAATCAAGATGAGCTTTAAGATACAATACCAAAGGCATGTTTCCATGAAAACAAAATTTTATGACATGGATTTCATTAGAATTGAAAAAAATTCTGCTCTGTAAAAGATACTGTGTCAAGAGAATGAGAAAATAAGCCACAAACTGGGAGAAAATATTTGCAAAAGACATATCTGATAAAGAACTGTTACAAAAATATACAAATAACTTTAAAAAAATGTAGTAATAATAAACAGCCCAATAAAAGTGGGCCAAAGACTCAAATAGACATCTCAGCAAAGGAGATATACAGATGGCAAATGAGCATATGAAAAGAAAAGAGGTCCTACATAATATTTTACTGGGGAAATGAAAATTAAAACAATGAGAATCCATTACATGCATATTAGAATGGCCAATATGTAGATCAATGAGAACATAAAATGTTGGTAAGGATGTGGAGCAACAGGAACTCTCCTTCAAAGTGCAAAATGATACGATCACTTTGGAAGAAAATCTGGTAACTTGTTTTTTAAACTTTTAAGTTCAGGGGTATAAATGTAGTTTTGTTGCATAGGTAAATTTGTGTCATGGGGGTTTGTTGTACAGATTATTTCATCACCCAGGTATTAAGCCTAGTACCTATTAGTTATTTTTCCTGATCCTCTCCCTCCTCCCAACCTCCACCCACTGATAGGCCCCAGTAACTTCTTAAAAAACTAAATATACTCTTATCATATGATTGAGTAATTTCTCTTCTTGGTATTTAGCCAAAGGAGTTGGAAACTGTGTCCATACAAAAGCTTATACATAGATGTTTACAGTAGCTTTATTCACAATTGCCAAAGCTTGAAAGCACACAAGATGTTTTTAAAAACTTCACCTATGTGCTTAACTCTATCACAGGACAGGAAAAATTACCTTATTTTCAGATATTGTGGTACTGAAACAGTATGTGTTACTATATCTTAAAAATATTGCAGCACCCAATATCTATTTTAGGAAGGGTTAGATTCATTTTCTAAAAGTTATTTTGAAACATTTTAAAATTTCATTTGTTGACTTTCTCTAAACAAGTGAGGGATTGTGATTAATATTTTTAACATGTTCTGATCTCACTGGGCTTGTCTGACTTTATTGCTTAATAAAATCCAAATTTTATTGGGGAATGTCTTTGATGAACACCTAAAGGTTAATTAACCTAAAAATCTTCTTAACTATTGATGACCTACTTTTTTTCTTAATGGGTGGCGGGGGTGGGGAGTGGGATTGAAAACAATGCTGATGAGATCTGAGACAATTCTCATATGAATTTGGCTGTTCTGCAACTAGGCCACAGATGGCATCCTTAACTCTAGAAAGACATTTTGAAATTTCAGTGACCATCATGAGAAACGGGAGACAGCTTATTTTGGGATTTCAAAAAACCATCATCACTGAATAGAGACATACATTACTTTATTGCACTTTACAGATACTGTGGTTGTTTTTGCTGTTTGTTTTTAAAAATTCAAGGTTTGTGGTAACCCCATGCACCTTTAGGAAGTCTCCCATCAGCATTTATCCAAGAGCATGTGCTCACTTCAGGTCTCTGCCACATTTAGTAATTCTCGTAATACTTGTTCATTATGATTATATCCATTATGATTATCTGTGATCAGTGATCTTAGATGTTACTATTGTAACAGTTTAGGGCACTGTGAACCATGCCACTACGAATGTAATCCATAGAGGGCTGTGTTCTGAGTGCTTTACCTACCAACTGTTCCCTGTTTCTGTCCCTCTTCTCAGGCTTCCCTATTCCCTGAGACACAACAATATTGAAATTAGGCCAATTAATAAACCTAAAATGGCCTCTAAGTGGTCAAGTAAAAAGTTGCACATCTCCCATTTTAAATCAAAAGCTAAAAATGACAATAATATTAAAATTAGGCCAATTAATAACCATATAATGGCCCCTACATGATCAAAGTAAAGGGAAAAACCTGCACATCTCTCACTTTAAATCAAAAGCTAAAAATAATCAAGCTCAGTGAGTAAGGCATGTCAAAAGCCAAGACAGGCTGAAAGCTATGCCTCTTGTATCAAACAAGCAAGTTGTGAATACAAAGGAAAGTTTCTTGAAGGAAATTTAAAATGCTACTCCAGTGAAACACAAATGATAAGAAAACAAAACAGTCTTACTATTTATATGGAGAAAGTTTTAGTGATGTGGACAGAAGAACAAACCAGCCACACTTCCTTAAGCCAAAGCCGAATACACAGCAAGGCCCTAAGTCTCTTTAATTCTGTGAAAGCTGAGAGAGGTAAGAGAGAGGCAGACAAAAAGTCTGACGCTGGCAGAAACTGGTTCACAAAGTTTAAGGAAGGAAGCTGTCTTCAGAACAAAACACTGCATGGTGAAGCAATAAGTGCTGATGTAGAAGCTACATCAAATTATTCAGAAGATCTGGCTAAGATCATTGATTATGGTGGTTCTACCAAACAACAGATTTTCAGCATAGATGAAACAGCCTTCTATTGAAAGATGCCATCTAGGACTTTCACAGCTGGAGAGCAGAAGTCAATGCATGCTTTCAAATATTCAAAGATGGATTCTCTTGTTAGGAGCTAATATAGCTGGTGGCTTTCAGCTGAAGCCAGTGCTCATCTACCATTCTAAAAATCCTATGGCCCTTCAGAATTACACTAAATATGCTCTGCCTGTGTTCTATAAATGTAACAACAAAGCCTAGGTGACAGTACATCTCTTTACAGCATGGTTTACTGAATATTTGAAGGCCACTGTTGAGACCTGCTACACCGAAATCCTTCGCTGTTCGCTGACAATGCATCTAGTCACCAAAGAGTTCTGATGAAGATATACAAGGAGACTGATGTTTTCCTGACTGCAAACACAACATCCATTTTGCAGCCCATGGATCATGGCATAACAGTTGATTTCAAGACTTACTATTTAGAAATACATTTCATAAGGCTTTAGCTGCCACTTATAGTGATTCCTTTGATGGGTATGGAAAAATAAACAGAAAACCTTCTGGAAGGAATTCTTTATTCTAGATGCTATTAAGAACATTTGTGATTCATGGGTGGAGAGTAAAATAGTAATATGAACTAGAGTTTGGAAGTAGCTGATTCCAACCCTTGTGGATGACTTTATGGGGTTCAAGATTTGAGTGGAAGAAGTCACTGCAGATGTGGAAATAGAGGGAGAACCAGAATTAGAAGTGGAACCTGAAGATGTGACTCAATTGTTGCCAATCAAACTTGAACAGATGAGGAGTTGTTTCTTATGGATGAGCAAAGAAAGCGAATTCTTGAGATAGAATCTACTCCTGGTGAAGATGCTGTGAACATTGTTGAAATGATTACAAAAGATTTAGAATTTTACATAAACTTAGTTGATAAAGTAGTGGCAGGATTTAAGATTAAAACTGACTGCAATTTTTAAAGAAGCTCTACTGTTGATCAAATGCCATCGAAGAGTATTGCATGCTATAGAGAAATCATTTGTGAAAGGAAGAGTCATTCAATGTGGCAAACTTCTCTGTTGTCTTATTTTAAGAAACTTCCACAGTCACCCCAGCATTCAATAACCACCACTCTGATCAGTCAACACCCACCAACATCAAGGCGAGACCCTCCACCGGCAAAAAGATTATGACTCATTGAGGGCTCAGAGAATTGTTAGCATTTTTTATCAATAAAATATTTTTAAACTAAGGTATGTACACTGTTTCTTTAGGTATAATGCTATTGCACACTTAATAGAGTATAATGTAAACGTAATTTTTATATGCACTATAAAAGAAACCAAAATATGTGTGTGACTCAGTTTATTGCAATATTCACTTTATTGTGGTGTTCTGAAACCAAACTGCAATATCTCTGAGATGCACCTGTAAATCACTCAAAAAGCATGAGTTCAATATTAAGTTACTGAACACCATTCAATATTAAGAGTTAAATATGAGAATTCCTGGAGGTCCTATCCAGAGAAATTGGGCAACAGAAAGTTAAAAAAAAAAGACATCCAAATACAAAAAGAAGTAAAACTATCTCTCTATGCAAACAATATGTTCTATAGCTAGAAAACCTTAAATACCCTGCCAAAAGTTTCCGGATCTGATCCTGGAGCTGATAAACCACATTGGTACAGTTTCAGGAGGTACATTCAGTGGAAAAAAATCAGTAGCATTTCTATATTCCAATCATGTTCAGCCTGAGAGCCAAATCAAGAATGCAAACCCATTTACAATGGCCACACAAAATAAAATACCTAAGAATACATCTAACTAAGTGAAAGATCTCTACAAGGAGAACTATAAAACACTGATAAGAGAAGTCATACAAGACACAAACAAATGGAAAAACATCTCATGTTCGCAGATTGGAAGAATCAATATTATTAAAATGGCCATACTGCCTAAGGCACTCTATAGATTCAATGCTATTCATACCAAACTACCAATGTCATTTTTCAGAGAACTAGAACTAACTATTCTAAAATTTATATAGAACAAAAAAAAAGAGCCCAAATAGCCAAAGCAATCCTAAGTGAAAAAAACAAAGCCAGAGATATCCCATTACCTTACTTCAAACTCTACTGTAAGGCTACAATAACCCTGAACAGCATGGTACTTGTCCAAAAAGAGACATATAGACTAATGGAACAGAACGGAGAACCCAGCAATAAAGCTGCACATGTACAGCCATCTGATCGTTGACAAAGTAGACAAGAATACAAAATGGGAAAATGACTCCCTATTCAATAAATGGTGCTGGGATAGCTGGCTAGCCATATGTGGAAGAATGAAACTGGGCCCCTACCTTTTACCATATACAAAAAATAACTCAAAATGAAGTAAAGATTTCAATGTAGAACCTCAAACTATAAGAATCCTAGAAAAAAAACTAGGAAACACTATTCTGGACTTCATCTGTGGCAAAGAATTATGGTTAAGTCTTCAAAAGCAATTGCAACAAAAAGAAAAATTGACAAGCGGAACCTAATTCAACTAAAGAGATTCTGTACAGCAAAAGAAACTATCAACAGAATAAACAACCTACAGAATGGGAGAAAGTATTCACAAACTATGCATCCAATAAAGGTCTAATATCCAGACTCAATAAGGAACTTAATTGAGCAAGCAAAAAACATATAGCCTCATTAAAATATGGGCAAAAGACACGAACAGACACTTCTCAAAAGAAGACATACAAGCGGCCAATAACACATGAAAAAAATGCTCTGTATCACTAATCATCAGAGAAATGCAAATCAAGACCACAATGAGATACTCTCTCACACCATGAGACTGGCAATTATAAAAAAGTAAAACAAAACAAAACAAAAAATATGTTGGCAAGGCTGTGAAGAAACGAGAATGCTTATACACTTCTAGTGGGAATGTAAATCAGTTCAGCCACCATGGAAAGCAGTTTGGAGGTTTCTCAAAGAACTTAAAACAGAACTACCATTTGACCCAGCAATCCCATTACCTGGCATATAACAAAAAGTTAATAAATCATTGTACCAAAAACACACATACACTCACATGTTCATAGCACCACTATTCACAATAGCAAAGACATGGTATCAATGTAGGTGTCAATCAACACTAGACTGGATAAAGAAAATAGATGCACAGTATTCCGTGGTGTATATACATGGTGAAGATTCCATATACACCATGGAATACTATGCATCCATAAAAAAAAAACAAAGTCATGTTGATATGGTTTGGTGCTGTGTCCCCACCCAAATCTCATCTGGAATTGTAATCCTCATAATCCCCCCGTGTTGAGTGAAGGACCCAGTGGGAGGTGATTGGATCATGGGGGTGGCTTCTCCAATGCTGTTCTTGTGATGGTGAGTGAGTTCTCATGAAATCTGATGGTTTATTATTATTATTATACTTTAGGTTCTGGGGTACATGTGCAGAAAATGCAGATTTGCTACATAGGTATACACATGCCATGGTGGTTTGCTGCATCCATCACCCTGTCAACTACATTAGGTATTTCTCCTAATGCTATCACTTTCCTATCCTCCCACCCCCTGCTGTCCTTACCCCAATCCCCCTGCCAACAGGCCCTGGTGTGTGATTTTCCCCTCCCTGTGTCCATGTGTACTTATTGTTCAACATCCACTTATGAGTGAGAACATGCAGTGTTTGGTTTTCTGCTCTTGTGTCAGTTTGCTGAGAATGATGGTTTTCAGCTTCATCCATGTCCCTGCAAAGGACATGAGCTCATCCTTTTTTAAGGCTGCATAGTATTCAATGGTGTACATGGGCCACATTTTCTTTATCCAGTCTATCACTGATGGGCATTTAGGTTGGTTCCAAGTCTTTGCTATTGTGATCAATGCCACCATAAACATATGTGTGCATGTGCCTTTATAATAGAATGATTTACATACCCAGTAATAGTACTGCTGGGTCATATGGTATTTCCAGTTCTAGATCCCTGAGGAACCACCACATTGTCTTCTACAATGGTTGAATTAATTTACACCATAGTGTAAAAGTGTTCCTATTTCTCCACATCCTCTCCAGCATCTGTCGTTTCATGGTTTTTTAATGATCGCCATTCTAACAGGCGTGAGACGGTATCTCAATGTGGTTTTAATTTGTATTTCTCTAATGACCAGTGATGATGAGCTTTTTTTCCCATGTTTGTTGGCTGCATAAATGTCTTTTTATGAGAAGTGTCTGTTCATATCCAATCACCCACTTTTTGATGGGGTTGTTTTCTTCTTGTAAATTTGTTTATGTTATTTGTAGATTCTGGATATTAGCCCTTTGTCAGACGGGTAGATTGCAAAAATTTTTTCCCATTCTGTTGGTTGCTGGTTCACTCTAATGATAGTTTCTTTTGCTGTGCAGAAGCTCTTTAGTTTAATTAGATCCCAGTTGTCTATTTTGGCTTTTGTTGCCATTGCTTTTGGTGTTTCAGTAATGAAGTCCCTGCCCATGCCTGTGTCCTGAAAGGTATTTCCCAGGTGTTCTTCTAGGGTTTTTATGGTGTTAGGTCTTATGTTTAAATCTTTAATCCAACTGGAGTTAATTTTTGCATAAGGTCTAATGAAAGGTTCCAGTTTCAGCTTTCTGCATATGGCTAGTCAGTTTTCCCAACACTATTTATTAAATAGGGAATCCTTTTCCCATTGCTTATTTACATGGTTAGGAAGAATCAATATCATGAAAAGGCCATACTGCCCAAAGTAATTTATAGATTCAACACTATCCCCATCAAGCTACCAATGACTTTCTTCACAGAATTGGAAAAAAAACACCTTAAATTTCATATGGAACCAAAAAAGAGCCCACATAGCCAAGGCAATCCTAACCAAAAAAAAAAACAAAACAAAAACAAATAAACAAAGCAGAAGGCATCATGACTTCAAACTATACTATAAGACTACAGTAATCAAAACAGCATGGTACTGGTACCAAAACAGAGATACAGACCAGTGGAACACACACAGGCCTCAGAAATAACACCACACATCTACAACTATCTGATCTTTGACAAACCTGACAAATCTGATGGTTTTATAAGTGTTTGACACTTCCTCTTTCACATGCTCTTGCTCTTACATAAAGCCTTGTGAAGAAGGTGCCTGCTTCCCATTCCACCAGGACTGTAAGTTTCCTGAGTCCTCCCCAGCCATGCAGAACTGTGAGTCAATTAAAACTCCTTTGTTTATTAATTAAATTACCCAGTCTCAGGTAGCTTCTCTGTATCAGTGTAAGAACGGACTAATACACATGTCTTCTGTAGCAACATGGATGCAGCTGGAGGTCATTATCTTAAGAAATCAATTCAGGAACAGAAAACCAAATACCACATGTTTTTTGTGGAAGCTAAACAATGGGTACTCATGATCATAAAGATGCCAGCAATAGACACTGAAGACTACTAGAGAGAGGAGGGAAAGAGGGAGGAGGGATGAAAAACTCACTCTTGGGTACTATGCTCAGTACTTGGGTGAGGATATCACTCATACTCTAAACCTCAGCATCATGCAATATACCCAGGTAACAAACCTGCACATGTACCCTCTGAATCTAAAATAAAAGTTGAAAAAAAAGAATTGCTATTACAGTGATTATGGATACTCATGTATAGTTTCAACTATACATGCTATATCCTACAAATCGTAGGCATTCAATAATTGTTTGCTGAATGAAAGAATGGAAAAACAAATGTCATTTAAAAGAAGACATCTAAAGTACTAATTTTTTCTACCCTTGAAATCAAATATAACTACTCTACTAAGTATATATAGAGTTTTCCAGAACAATGTAATAATACAAATAAAATGGACAAAAGTGATATACTTGCTGTGCAATACTGGAATAAGCAATATATAATTATAAACAATAATCTACCTATATGCTCAAATACTGACTCTATCTTCATGATGCAATTCTTTATCTTCATAAAAACACCAAACTTCCACCTTTATTTCTTATTGTCAAGTGAAGCCAATTTGACTCTGGAAGGCAATCAGGTATCTTATTATTGACCAGCTGAATAACCAGGAACCCTGTAATGTATTTCAGGACAAGAAATAGGCAGGTCTGTCTCTTGAACTTTGCCTAAACACATTTGTCTAACTGATAATCTTTCGAGAAATAGTACAAATCATTTTGATGATTCCACAGAAAGACATAAGAGGAAGGAATGTTTAAAAGAAATAATGGTGGGATTTTTTGTTTGTTTTGACGGGGAGAATAAAACTAAGTAATGTGCTGATATCTTAATTATTCAAAGGGAAAAAACAGAAAAATAAAAACAGTAATAATAATGTCACTCATTTAGTGAACAAAGAAAGAAATATGGTAGAGACTGGATGCTCACTAAACCTGTTTTTGCATCTCAGACACACAGCCAAACTACATTTCCCAGCCCTCCTTTATGTTAACAGACTTTATGACTTCTCAGAAGAAATTTGCCTTCTAACACAATGCCAATCTTATTAACATTAAATATAAAATGTTATAGTATGTTCTAAAAACTTGAGTATGAAGGCTTTATAGAATTATAGAATATATTGCGACATTTTTAAAAAGTCATAAGACTGAGTTACGGCAAATATGTACAAAGTGGGTGGAAGTAATAACAAGGTGCTTCCAAGTTTGGCCCATAAAACCTCACACAATCCTCCATGTATTATGTTCTGCTATTCTTCATCTATGGACTGAATATAGAGGAGGCTAAGTCCCAATTTATGGTAGGACTATGTGAGGGAAGGAGTATGGGACTCTCACTGACTGCATAAAGTAGAGCCACTCAAGTCTTCTGTCCATCATCACTCCTCTACTGTTTAGGATGGCTAGCTTTAACAAATAAATATACAGAGAGCTGCTGAATTTGAATTTCAGATGAACACATACTTTTTAAATTACAAATATGCCTGATACAGTATTAAAGACATACCTATAAATCTATGCAATATTTAGGACACACATAATAAAAAATTGTTTATTGCCTATTTGAAATTCAAATTTAACTGGGCATCTTGTATTTTATCTGGCAATCCTACCCATAATAGACTGTGACATAAGGTAAGAAATAAACTTTATTGTATCAAGGCACTGAAATTTGCAATTGTTTTTACAACCACTTCCCTACCTTGACTAATAAAAAACATACAAATACTATTTTAAGGAACAGTAATAGAAGTAATTACTAGTAGTAATACTAACAACAGTAATAGACATAATTAGTTGTGTGAATAAAGTCTGAAAATATCACCACATAGTTGATTTGTAGTTAAGCTGATCACGAATCAAGTTCTTCTGCCTCTCAGGCACAGCATATACAACAACTGAGATTCATGGAATTCATATATACTTGTTGATTACATATTAGATGTGATATACTCTGGGATATATATACAATGAAAAGACATATTTCGTGCTTTCAGGAGTGTAACAGGTCAGCTTAGATAAGTGCTAACCCTTGCATAATACAAAAAACAACACATGGCAAATTAAAAGGGAAAACCGTGCTAATAATCTTTAATTCTGACACCACAAAAGTTGTTACAGAAGTGACATGAAAAGAAAAACTAATTTATAAAAAGGCAGAGAGAGTATTTTAGTTTTAATTTCTTTGTCATAGACCTTTGCTCCCAGAATCCAATGTCCACTACATTCTTGGTAAGCTAGACAGATGAAATTCCCTTTCCTTCTTTCTTCTTTTAATAGTTTTAAAGGGAATGTTTAAGTATAAGCCTGGTTGATCAAGAACAATGGCTATCATTTATTAATCACCCACTGAGTGTTGGGCATTGTACCAAGTACTTTATGTAATCTCATTTAATCACCATAATAGCAATGAATAGGCATTACCTTTCCCACTTTACAAATAAAGAAGCTATGCCACACATAACTTTACACAACTTGTCCAAGTTCACATGTTAGTAAATAGCAAAATCACAATTTTAAATTCATTTTTGATCACTAGTTAACCTTGCAAAAGGATCCCTTTGACATTGATTATTCTATACCCCAACTCCATAAAGTCTTTACTGATACAGAAGTCAGTTTTTAGGTAAAATTTGCAAATGTATGTATTTTTTTCCTCTATGCCAGGTCACTAACTAGACCAACAACAAAAACTGCTGCTCAGAAGGTATATATATACTATCTCAGTATCTTCAGCTTCAACTTTCAGGAGATTCAGTCTTTTTTAGCCTCGAGTTACTCTTATAATATGTCTTTGAGGTCAAAGTGAAAATATTTTCTATTAGAATTGTTCATATATATCCAAAGATAAAGCTACTAGTCTGCTTAAAAGTTTTCCTCTCCATTAATTTTAGTAAAATATTATGAATCCATGGTAAGTTTTAGACAGTTTCTGGAAAACAGAAAGTCAGTGAATTTACTGATCAATGATTTCTAGAACAAATGACTTCTCAGAAGAAATTTGCCTTCTAACACAATGCCAATCTTATGAACATTAAATATAAAATGTTACAGTATGTTCTAAAAACTTGAGTATGAAGGCTTTATAGAATATATTGCGACATTTTAAAAAAATCAATCACAAAGAATTCTCTTAGAATGTATTAGAATAATGATTGTTAGAAGTTTTCACCTAGACTAATCATCATTCATAGTTTGGGCTTTTATAGTAAAGGGCAAATCTTGGCAAAAAATAAAATAGTCTATTCAGGCCAAAGTCCAGAACACTAACACCACCATAAAATGCTGGTGGGGATTTGGAGCAACAGGAACTCATCCATTGTTGGTGGAAATGCAAAATGGAGCAGCCACTTTGCAGGACAGTTTGGCAGTTTCTTACAAAACCAAACATACTCCACCATATCCAGCAACTGCTTTCTTTGGTACTTACCCAAGGAGTTGAAAACCTATCCCCAAACAAAACTCTGCACATAGATATTTGTAGCAGCTTTATTTATAATTGTCAATACATAGAAACAACCAAGATGTCCTTCAGTAGGTGAGTAGAGAAATAAACTGTATTATAACCACACAATGGAATATTACTCACTGCTAAAAAGATATGAGCTATCAAGCCATGAAAAGACATGGAGAAAACATTTTTTTTTCTTTGAGACAGGATCTCACTCTGTTGTCCAGACTTGAGTGCAGTGGCACAATCATAGCTCACTGCAGTCTTCAACTCCTGGGCTCAAGCAATCTTCCTGCTTCAGCCTTCCAAGTAGCTAGGACTACAAGTACGTGTCACCATGTCTAGCTAATGTTTCTGTTTTTATTCTTCATAGAGATGATGTGCTATGCTGCCCAGGCTGGTCTCAAAGTCCTGGGTTCAAGTCATCCTCCTGCCTTGGCCTCACAAAATGCTGAATTATACAAGGTGCCCAGCTGAGAAAACTTAAATGCATATTACTAAGTGAAAGAAACCAATCTGAAAAGGCTGACTACATATTGTATGATTCTAACTATATGATATTCTAGAAAAGGCAAATGGAGACAGTGAAAAAACCAACAGTTGCCAACAGCTGAAGGAAGGGAAGGATGTAAAGATAAGACACAAGGATTTTTAGGGCAGTGAAACTATTCTCTATGTTACTGTACAAACCCATGGAATATACAATAATAAAAGTGAACCCTAATGTAAACTGTGGACTTTGGGTGATAATGTGAAAATGTAGGTTCATTGATCATAATGAATGTACCACTGTGGGGGCAACATGTTGATCAAAGAGGTTGTATATTAGAGGCAGTGGGGTATATGGGAAACCTCTGAACTTTCTACTTAATTGTGCTATGAACTGTCCTAAAAATAAAATATACTTAAGAAATATATGTTCAGACAGCACTATACCAGTCCTTGAATTCTTAAGAAAAATATTCTAACTATAGATCTAATGTATATTACTTCTGCCCAAATAGTATTTCATGACTTTTGTATGAATTAAAGTAAAATGACTAAAAAATCCTGCCTCTTCTCCAGTGAATTTACTAAAATGGGCTACAGAATATATTTTAAAATGTACAATATTAAGAAGGTAGTTTTATCCTTTATAAAGTAAAATGTTTATACATATTTAACTGACATTATATTTAAGAAAGAGCAGCTTAGATCCTTAATAAGCAAGGTACATTATAGTTTTTAAATTATCAAAGGAAACCTGTAACTGATAAGCTATTATCTGGCTTCAAGTCTTAAAAATGTTAAATTTCCAAAACTTGAAAAATCTTCTTTACCTTTTTCACCCATACTGTTAAAGACTTAGTCAACCACTACCACACCTCAACTGTGCCATTGAAATAAGAAGCACATGGTTTATCTTCCTGCCTTCATCTTTCTCTTCATCAATCAATCCCTTGTCTTGCTCTGACAGTGTTAGATCATACTGTCAAATATCTCTGCTGTGATCATGTCACTGACATATTCAACTATCTTCCATGAGTCCCATTTATCTAAACATCTTATGTTTTTTAACCTTATAATAAGTCCCTCCATGCCCTAAATCCAAATTGCAATTCCAGGCCTTACTTCTAACAGCCTTCTTGCACGTATCCTACATCTTGTTACAGTTTTTTGTTATTGTATATGCATCTGCTTTCCCAAGCCAAAACTCTAAGCCCTTCGGAAAGAACACCTCAATAGCTTCCATCTGCAAAGGTGTTTGGTCGTATCTACTGAAAGAGAACATGAATGATTAATTCAAAAATTATACCAGAGGGCTCTGATTATGACAGTAATTTTCCTGATCATTTTTAAACAATATTATTGAGAAACGATTGATACATAAACAATATATACGACTTGCTGTGTTTGGGGATAAGTATAGGCCCTTGAAACCACCACTTCTAAGGTGATAATTACTGGTCATTTATTGACTGACTATTAATATGGCTTTACATTTTTGGTTTTCTGAAGTATGATAAGTCATATTTTTCAGGTAACTTAGGTTTTGATATATCCCTTCTCTCCCTTTTGTGCCCAGTTTTTCTAGATAACAGTCTTTTCTTGAGAGGATACTCTGTCCTCTCTTTTTTTGTTAACACTGTCCCATACTGTCCCTCTCACCCTCCATCTTCAAGACAAATGTCCAGATTCACAGTTTAAAGAAATAAAAGACTGTATCTCATATATTTACTCTGGCTTGCTGTACTGATTACACATCAACGTATGCATTTTAGCCTATGTTGCTGTACATGAATATTAACACTAACGGTATTTTATGCTCCAAATATGTTTTCTGACATTTGGAAAGAATAACTCTGCTTCTGATACTACTGTCATCTCTACTATTATCTAACATTATCGAGTTTTGTTTAACTACTCATGTGTTTGGTCTTGACTTTCAATCAAAATTGCAAACTCCCTGAGGACCACAATTATAAAGACTCTTATATTACTGTATTATCTAACAAAATCTCATTCAGCACCTTAGACTTAATAGCTAGATATTGAATAAATAACATTATTGAAATGTCATATTAAAACATTTATTTTTATACCAAAGTAATTTTATTAATAAGAAAATGAAAAGGAATAATTTAAAGATATTAAAAAGAGGGCCATGAAAAAATTAAACTCATCCATTCTTTGACCTTCATTTTGATTTTGCACAAATGGTCTAAAACCTCAAAATAATGCTTAGTTGATTTTAACTGAGCAGAATGGGACAATATGATTCTCTACATAAATCACAACATGTCAACAAGTCTGTATTTGACTTAACCATGTAGATATAATTTTAGGATTTGCCTTGTTTGTCTTCTATGGAATAATAGATTAGAACTTAACAAGGCTAATTTTGAGCTCGCCAAACACTGGCATTATGTTTACAATAAAAGAAGTTTAGTAATCGTAGGAGAAGAATGCTCATTTTATTATTATAATTAACTAGGAATCAACTACTTTACACTATTAAAACAACAAATTATTTAGCCTTTAAATATTTTTCCTGTATTATCTCACTACACTAAAAATACATTTAGTTTTGGGAATTAGAAAAACAAGATCTTAGTTTTCTTAAGTATATGTATCCACTTGATAACAATAAATTGGATGATTTTATTTGCAGAAGATATTTAACATAAGCATAATCACAGTTTTCTTACTTAATGGTATTTCAAGTGAAGTACCTTAGGTCTTCATTTTTGGAATTTTATTATACTCATGATTTTAAAAGTTTTAGAAATGCAAATGCTTTTATATAGAGTTAACCTCTAAGATTCTGGCAGTCAGTCTAGAATCAGTCTTTCTCAATGGGAAAGCTTGAACAACAAATGATTCCACAGGGGGAGTTTCCCATTTGCATTCTATTACTAAAATGAAAGTATTTATTACTTATTTACTAAAATGTTTAAAAGAAATGTAGCTGCATTTCTTCCAGTAAAGCTCTCTTAAATCTTACTTAAATTATTTTTGGTCACCTAGCAAGCAAAGAATTTAGTAATTATATTTCAGTGCTGAAAACCATATAAAATTAAGTTTCCTAGAATGTAAAAATGTATACTTTATTAAATCTAGAGACAATTACAATTTATGCTTATTTTTATGCCATTGTTCTGGTACTTAAAAAATATGACTATTTTTTAAAATGTTGACAACTATTAAATAGATCTAAAATAATTATATATTTTGATGCTCACTGTACATTTCTTTGGGAATTTCTAAGTGTTTGAAGCAGGCTATTTTCAGAAAACATTTAATTGAATCATAAAAGGTATAAGTGTATCAACTCACACTTCACACACTGTGATCTCGCTTACATTCATTTTCTAGTCACTTGACATTAGAAAAATATTGGATATGGCTTATTTTGTTTTGTAACATAAAATTAATAACATTGTCTTGGTAAGTGAGTATATGAATATTTGTGCTAATTCTTGCACAGAGATATATAAGCAAATAAGAACCTAAAGGTATGTTTAATGCTAGTTCTCAAATCCATATGAGCTCATATAATATATATTTAAAATACCTATATTTAAGAAGTAGAGTGAACCTAATAATTATCATCAGAAACTGTGTTAAGAAACCAGAAATGGCTGGGCACAGTGGTTTACGTCTGTAATCCCAGCACTCTGGGAGGCCGAAATGGTGGATCACCTGAGGTCAGGAGTTCAAGACCAGCCTGACCAACATGGTGAAACCTGTCTCTATTAAAAAGACAAAAATTAGCTCGGTGTGCTGGCAGTCACCTGTAATCCCAGCTACTTGGTAGGCTGAGGCAGGAGAATCCCTTGAACCCGGGAGGAGGAGGCTGCAGTGAGCCGTGATCACGCCATTGCACACTAGCCTGGGCGACAGAGCAAGAAACTCCTTCTCAAAAACAAAACAAAACAGAAATTTACACAAAGGGGCCAGGCCCAGTGGCTCATGTTTGGTAATCACAGCATTTTGGGAGGCCCAGGAGGGTGAATCACTTGAAGTCAGTCAGGAGTTTGAGACCTGCCTTACCAACATGGTCAAACCCTGTCTCTACTAAAATACAAAATTTAGCCAGACATGGTGACACATTCCTGTAATCCCAGCTACTTGGGAGGCTGAGACACAAGATTCACTTCAACCCAGGAGGCAGAGGATGCAGTGAGCTGAGATCACGCCACTGCACTCTACCCTGGGAGACACAGCAAGACTATGTCTCAAAAAAAAACAAAGTAAAACAGTATTTACAGAACATAATGTAAAGGTGTGCATGTGAGAGGAAGTGGTAGAACAAAAACATAGTTTTGGATTGTTTAATTTTTTTCAGTTAACCTGTGAAATAGTGATAGACTTTTAGTAATTTTAAAGAGCATGAAAATGCTAAGTAGGTTTGGAATTTATAAATTCTTCTTCATCCATTTATACAGCAATGGATAATATTACACAGCATGTAATATTATCTCTTTACCTGAAAAAGCAACATTAAAAATAGGTCACAGCTTCTGAGGGAGGATACAAACTGTCAGGAGTACTGCCAGCACAGTAGCAGTTCAGGAAATGATGATGATAATGAGACCCATGACTGCTGAGAATCGGAAGAGGAGGCATCAATTCTCATTCTTACCCTAACAATCACCCATTGTCCATGAGGCCTTGGGTGAGTCCCTTAAGCTTAGTGATTTAACAGCAATATTGAATTTACCTTCCTCACTATGGATTATAAGATTAAGTAGAGCCAACATGAAATGTGCATGCAAAACCTATTCTTTCACTCATTATCCTAGTCTCTGTAACCACCTTTTACGTTTTATTTCCTGTAGACAAGTTAAATATTTATATAAATTAGAAAGGCTAAGAGGTCAATTATAAAAATATAAGAATCTTTCAGAAAGAGTTTATTTTATAAGGGAAACAAGATTGTGATATGCTCCACCCTGTACCTCTCCACACACTACATAATAGCCACTCCCTAAACCCCAGACTTGGGCTGGACATTTTCTTGACTCATAGCATAAAAAAAAAAATCATTACTGAAGTAAACTTATGAAGTTATAAAAATGGCTAGCTACTTTCAAGTAATCATATAAAAACTCTGAAAAATTTATAACTAGAATAACTCTCCTTTATGTTTCAATTACTTAGAATTCAGTAACAAGCATCATCAAAATATATATATTGCTTCATATATTTATATATAAATAAAATACCATCATCAGGGCAGCAGGAAATAGCGGCAGCAGGGAGTAGAAATGAGACAAGGACAGGATGTTGCTGTTTTAGCAGAACATCTAACAATGTATTTACTTTTTATACAACTAAACTAAATGTTTGTATAATTAACTTTCTTATTTTCCCTTTCTGCTTTTTCTTCTTTTCTTACTATCCTTTCCTCCCTCCATCCTTTCCTGCTTCCTTCCCCTCCTTCTCTCCTACTTTTTATTAATCCTTTCTTCCAACCAACAGTGGTTTCTGGCTGAGACCACAGTTTCAACAAGAAATAAAAACTGCATTACTCAGGAAGGACCTCATAAACTTCCCCTCCCCCAAATGCCATTAGAGACTTCCTGAATAAATGAGAAACGCATTAATTAATTTTAAAACAAGAGAGTGCTTGCATAAGTAACAAAAACAGATTCCGGTCTACATTATGATTAAAATCAACTTGAATAATAAAAATCAGATATAAATAAGATCTATTAGGACATCTGACACATCTATGAGGAGTGAAGTTTGGTCCCAACAATGTGCAGGCTTTTTTGGTACACTGTCAAACAAACAGAGTGGGACTTCTATCACTTCTCTTTAAAAAGTTCCATAGCATAATGGATTTCATTAATATGAAATTTCTTGTAAATATACCTATGACTGACATTATTTCATTCAAAATCATTTCATTATTCATGGTCATACTAGTTAGTGGAATGGCTGAATAAAATAATGCACATGTATGTATAATTTTAAATATATAATTATCTTTAATTTTATATAATAATATATATTTAACACAAAGGCTTAAATTTTGTATTTCACATAAAAACACTATGTATATCCACATACATTCTTGCTCTGAGACTTATCCTCTGCATTAATTTTTTAACAATGGTTACATAAAAATTCCTTCTACAAATTATATCTTAATTATAGCTGATAAACCAGTAGCCTTTTGACTCATATTTAAAGGACAAATAGAAAAAGAGGTTTAAAATTGTTATTTGCTTTAGTTTTCTGTTTGTTTTGCATGACAGTTTATGGGCAAGCCAGTAATTTGTATACTAAGCTTCTACATTAAGATGGCTCTCAACAACTGATTTGGTCATTATAGAGATAATAAATACGATTCAAGATGATAATTGAAATAAAAATGTGTTGACTTAAGAGATAAACTTAGGTAAAATCTGATTTCTCTTCTATTTCAATGACTCCTAACATAGTATAGCCACTGAAAGGAACTTAATGTTTGTGAGGAGCCATTGAACTTTATAGTGTGCATCTGGGTAGTGCTACAGTGCAGATGTTGCAGCAGAATACCACAGTAAAACTACTTAAGTTTCATCTGGTTAATAACAGTACTTCACTGGAGATTGCTTTTGTACCTTCTGACTAATTTTTTACCAAATAAAATATGTTTGCCTTTTTAGAATAATTTTGGTTTTCTTACAAAAGAAAGTCCTCAACTTCTACAATATAATAAAGTGAAGACTTTAGAGAAAAATAAATTTAATTTTTCTAATAAAAAATCACTAATACAAAACATTATCGATAAGTCACAAAACAAAGAACATCTACATAAACCAAATTTTAAAAATCTGTATCTTGGGAAATAAGGAACATTTATAAATGTTCTTAAATGTGATTTGTAATTTATGTTAACTCATTTTGGCTGTTTTTCATGGAAAACCATTTTTAGGGACTGCTCGGGTATTAGCCCTTGCAAATTCTGGTTAAATGTAAGAAATTATGGAAACTAAATGTGTTCTTAGTGGCATTATCAAAACATTTCTCCAACTTCCTTGGTAACTTGTGCAAACATTTTCCTTGTATTTCTTCCACATGCCTCATCTTTGCCTGACCCTGCCAAATTCTCTTCACATTCTAATTAGCTTTGGCTTCTATGTTGTTGCGCTGGTCTACTATTAGTCAGTTTATTATTAACTCAATAATATATGTTCATTGTACAAAAATCAGAAAATACATGAAACCCGTAAGAAAATGAAAATCAAATATAACAATTGCTGTTAACATTTTATGTAAACCTTTTAGATAAAAATGAGATCAATGTACAATCTGTATCAGTTTGCAATGTGATTTTTCACTTAAAATATATTCTAAATATCTTCTAGTTCTCTAAGTCCCCACATTTTTGGTATTTTTCTCTTTTTCTCAAAAAATATTTCCAAGTCTTTACTGCTTTACTATTCTAGAAAAGAGGTCAGCAAACTTCCCTGAAAATGAGCAGACAGTAAATATATTAGGCTTTGCAGGCCTTATAGTCTCTCCTGCAGCCAGTTAGATCTGACATTATAGTGCAAAAGCGGTCACAGACATACATCAGGAATAGGCATGGCTATGTTCCAAATAAAACTTTATTTACAAAAATTGTCAGGAGTTTGATGGCCCATATTCTAGAGAGTTGCTTATAAAGAGATACTGCATATCATAATTACTATCACCCCTGCAGAAAATTTCATTTATTATCTTTATATATTATCTTTATATAGCGACCTTTTCCTATCAATACAGATTTAGCCCAACACATAGTATCAGGGACTATGTTCATTTCCAGTGTAACTGCAAATGTGAATCTTTAAAAGCAGTTAAAAATTCTCCATGTTTTACTGATACAAGAAAGACTTTCTCAGCTCAGTCTGTATCTTAGAAACCTGTATTTCAATAACAAAGTAAGAAGGATTCTCTTCCCTCTACCCTTTAGCCACGAAAAGTTGAAGTTAAATGAGAAGCAACTTTCAGACACAGACAATTTTAGTCCCTGTTTCAAATCCATGAAAGAGAAATTGACAAGGAAGGAGTTATGATTAGCAGGAAACCTACAAGTTTATATGCATGCATATCCATGCTCTGCTCCTTCCACACCTTGACAATGAAAGAGGTCTTTCTCCCACTAAGGCCCTTTATTTACTTTTACTATGGATCCTATTCCCTACTGCCTTTTCATTATGGTTCAGAAGCTCTCTCTGTTTATTACCCTCTCTCATCCTCTCCTATGTCTCTTCAACTGCCCTCTCATGGCTTGCTTGCTGCCACCAGCATTTAAATTCACATAGCATTTTAGTCTGGCTATAGTCCCTCTGAAAATTTCAACTGTCCCCTACTCTTGTTTTTCACAGTGAAGTTTCATGAAATAATTGTGTATCTTTCTCTATTCTCATTTATTCCTTACTCTAATCAGGTTTTGCTACCATTGAACCACTAAAATTGACTAAAGTTATCAGTGAAATCCTTATTGTTAAATCCAAACATCATTTTCAGCCCTCGTCTTGCTTAAAAGGCAGCATGAGGTACTAATTAAGAGCACAAATTCTATTGTGAAGTTGCATGAGTTCAAATCCTGATTCACTTATTAGCTACCCATTTTCTTGGGCAACTCACTTAATTTCTCTATACATCATTTTCTCATTATTATATACTAATTCCGTAGGTATCTAGCCCAAAGGATTGCTGTGCAAGTTAAATTAATACATGCAAAACCACTTGGTCCATAATAAGCTCTACTAAAAAAGCTGTATATAACTTTTGTGATAACACAGTCTCTGGGTTTTTCTCTGACCTCAGCTCAGTCTGTATCTTAGAATACATCTTTAAAATATTTTCTAAATATCCTTCTTTCATCCTTCCTAATCTCACTTTCATGTTCCTCTTCCTTCATACTCTGGTACTCCTTAATGTGGATATAAACAGCCTTTATGGCCTAGCCCCTATTTAACTCTGACAATGTTAATTGATGTTTGTTTCTTCTGTACTTTAAAGATATTTTTCCATTGCCTTCTCATTTTCATTACTTTCAACAAAAAGTTTGCTTAAATCTTTATCATGCTTCCTCAATATATAACGTGACTTTTCTAAAGGCTGCTTTTAAGATTTTCTCTTTGCCACTGGTTTTGAACAATTTGATTATCACATGCATTGGTGTATTTTTCTTCATGTTTTTGTACTTGGGTTGTTTTACTGTCTTGGGTTTCTAAGTTTGTAGTTTGCCTCAAATTTGAAAGACTTTCGGCAGTGATTTCTGTATTTTTTCTGTCCTCCTTGTCTCTCTCCTCTACATACATAGACACCCCAGAGCTCACTACTGCTCTGCTCTCCTCCTACTTCTTTTAAGTCTTTTTTTCCTCCACTCTGTATTTCATTTTGGACAGTTTCTATTGCTATGTCTTCAAGTTTATTTATCTTTGCTTCTGCAATGTCTAATCTGCCATTAATCCCATCTAGTGTATTTTCCATCTCTAGATGTTGGATTTGGTTCTTTCTTGATATTCCATATTTTTCCTAACATGTTCCATTTTTCCTCTAATTTTTTGAATATATGGAACATCATAACAATTGTTTTAAAGTATATTCTAGTTCTAAAATCTATGTCAGTTACAAATTGGTTTTCATTCATCTTTCTCCTCATTATGGATCATATTTTCCTGCTTCTGTGCATCATCTGATAATGTTTGATTGAAATCCAGCCATTACGAATTTTATTTTGTTGGGTGCTGGATATTTTCTTCTTTCTATAAATATATGCTCTTGAACTTTGTTCTGGGACATAGCCACATTACTTGGAAATTGTTTGAACCTTTTGGTTCTTGCTTTTAAGATCCTAGGTGGGACTCAAGCAGCATGGAGTAAGTATCCATGTAGCAAGGCCCTTCCAAGTATGCTATCCAATATCCTGTGAATTATGAGGTTTTGCATTCCTTATGCCATGTACTGTTATAGTACCCTGTACTTTCCCTAAATGAAAGCAACTCTCATACTTCATTGAATTTGCTTATCTGGTTGTGTTCTCTAAATATAGCTCTTTCTCCACACTGTTGCTGTATGTCTTAGTCAGTCTGGGCAGCTATCACAAATTATCAAAAACTGGGTGGCTTAAACAATAAACACTTATTTCTGTCAGTTCTGAAAGCTATGAAGTCCAAGATCAAGGTGCTGGCAGAACTGGTGTCTGGTGAGGGCACACTTCCTGGTTTGCAGATGACTATCTTCCTATTATATCCTCATGTGACAGAGAACAGAGAGAGATATTTTATATTCTTAACACCTGATGCAGTCCTGGCACAGTAGGTGCTATCTGAATAAATATGAACATTAAAAGATGAATGTCGGTGGAATATAAAAATTTGCATGTCTAAACCAAAGCTGTGTCATCAATACCCTACAATGAACTATCCTTTTTATAACTCACATGACTTGTCGAAACACAGTGATATTCTTTTATTCTTTAGGAAATCAGAACAACCTGCATGTTTAAATATAAAAGCTTGGTTCAACTTGGATTTTGTTTTCTATCTCTTCTAACATGTCTTTTAGTTTCTTTCCTATCTCTTTGACATAAAGCTCCAGGACAAATTAATGGCCAAAGCAAAAGGATTATACAGAAGAGTAGTACTATATATATTTATTATGGCTTGTCAGAATAGAACATCTGATCTCTTAAACAGTATCATGATGACTAGATTTATCAGAGGAAGATCTAAGAAATATCATCCTCAGTATGCTTAGGAAGATGTTTTTAAAAATTATTTATAATATTATAAGAAACAAATAATGGAAATGAACTGCAAACTAGTAGCAGGTTTCTACCTTAAATTATGTGAGTTACTGAACTTTATAATTAATTTTCTTTCCTATAAAAATATCACTAAACCACATTTCTAAAATGTATCCTTCATTTTAATACATATTACCATAGTAATAATTTGGTCCTGTATATATTTAACCCATTTTTATTCAATAAAAATGTTATTAGATAAAGCAACTGTCAAAATCTTAAACGTTAAACAAAAAAAAAGCTGTAAACAGTTGATTTCACAAAATATAATCTATTCTGATAGAGTATTACATAAGGTATCAGATGTCTAGTTTTATTTGTCCATAACTAACCTAAAATTATTAAATAAGCTTTTAATTTACTTATTAAAAAAGCAAAACTATACTGAATAAATATATAATTTCATTCAGTTATTCTGTGATTTCAAAATATATATTATCCTCACAATCAATAACTGAAAAATATGAGTTTCCCCAGAAAAATACACTTTAACATAAACTATATTAAATAACAGAATATAATAGAATATGAAGTGAGCCGTTTACTAAGTGCCATGGTTAATTGTATAACACTTCTTACTAGGTTAGGAAAAAAAGAGTCATGCTGCTAGACTGTCATGTCATTTCCAATTTCACAAAAGAGATTGTGTTAAAATTTCAAGAGTATGGGTAACTTTCACCAGTCTTAAAATATCAAGTCCTTCAAATTAACTATCAGAAGACTTTTTAAATTTCACTGCATTGCTCTCTACTTAGATAGGAACAGTGCTGCAGTTTTAAACTCTGTACTCCCAAAGGATTACAGGGGGAAAAAAAGGTAGTCAGAGCTTGAGCTTTTCATGCTAAAACAAGGGAAAATAATCTTTGGAAGAAGCTCAGAATGTGTCTCTAGAGAAAGTGAGTTAGCAATGCACATGGCAGAAGTATTATTTCAGACAGATATGGATAGAAAGCCACCTCAGTGCATATTTTCCTACCTCTACTCTCTCCTACGCCTTACTCTTTTCAGACTCCATCCAGAGAGAAGCAGCTCTGGAACATCTAAGAATATTCTTAGATTTTGTAAAGGTGCATTTTAACAGACGTAATTATGAAACTATGTTTCAAGTCTAGTTTTCCCTAAGTATTCCAATTCATAACAATATTTTCCCAGTTTTAAGTATAATTGACAATAAAATTGTATATATTTAAGGTATACATGTGATGTTTTGATATGCATACACATTATGGTGAGAACATTTAAGACCTATTCTCTTAGCAAATTTCAAGAATACAATACAGAATTACTAATTATAGTCATGTTTAAGCATAAGACTATTAAGTATCACTAAAATAGCTACAGAACTTAAGAAAAAAGTGCTCATGTCCTACTGCTGCTGACTTTAACACCATCCTATGATTAAAGGAGTCTCTCCTAGGACCAGAAATTTTTCCCTATAATTAACATTTTCAGAAATTAGTTTTCTCATTTACTTACTTGAATAAATAAATGTCTGAAAAACTAGAGTAAACTATCACAAAAAATAATGTAATTCCCCTGATAAATCCTTCCCCCCAAATTTTTTTTTCTTGTTTTATTATGGCAATATCCTATGATACTGAACAAGGAAAATAATAGCCAAAGAGACTGAGAATAGAAAAAGAAAAGAAAATTTTTGCTAATGGTCTTTTAAAACTTGGAAAACAACAATAAGCTTATCTCTAGAATGTGGTATTAAGTATCTTTAAAATTTGTGTCTTATTCATGGAAGAGACAGCAATGCAGTGTCTGAAAAATACATAGTCTGTGCTTTTGCATTTAGTAATCTTAAAAAGTAATGCCATTAAATGACTTCAAATCCAAATCAGTAGCCTCAGGTTATATGTACCACAAACACATATTGTTTGTTAGAAGGAAACAAATAGGTAAGCAAAACTACCAGTTAATTCTCTTCCACTAAGTACTACATGTAGAAAAGCACCCCCCCAAAAAAAGACAATTTGGGGATTAAGACCAAAAGAAAAAAAAGAGCTAGAATCATCTTTGTTTTCAACGACCCTATATTACTTAGAAGAAATCTTGAGTTGTGGCAGTGAAGAAGGCCAGAAATCAATAAAGCCCCACAGAGTAGAATTGCATCAAGATAGCAATTGTATACTGTAAATGCCTCTCATTCATCAAAATCTGCTGAAATTAAAGATTCATTTTTAAGGTCTTGAAAACTCGCTAAAGCAAAGTCACAACTTTAAAATAAATCACATAAAACATGAAGGCAGCCTTAAACATGTTTTGCTCTTGTCACCCAGGCTGGAGTGCAATGGCTTGGCTTATTGCAACCTCTGAGTCCTGGGTTCAAGCAATTCTCCTGCCTCGGCCTCCCAAGTAGCTGGGATTACAGGCATGAGCCAACACGCCTGGCTAATTCTTTTTTTTTTTTTTTTTTTTTTTTGGTATTTTTAGTAGAGATGGGGTTTTGTCATGTTGGCCAGGTTGGTCTCAAACTCCTGACCTCAAGTAATCCACCCGCCTCAGCCTCTGAAAATGCTGGGATTACAGGTGTGAGCCACTGTGCCTAGCCAAGACCTTTGTATATTCATATAACAATAATAACTAAGCAATGTAGAAAGAAATATAATTCTAGAAACATTTTCCATTGTTATTAGTTATCTTAGTTGCCTATCGTAACTAAGATATACGCTCCTTCAAATCACATTAAGGGAAAGGAATATAAGAAATATTCCCTTTCCTATATGCTATTTGTCATGGAAACATATAACAATGCAAGAGTATTGCACTTTATAAGAGATAATTAAGTTGGTTCCTGATGCCAAATTATTAACACTAAAAACAACCAAGCAGAAATCAAAACAAACCATAAGAACAATATATACAACGTAAATATGATATAAAAAAAGAATCATATAATCATTTGATAGCTATATAAGAACAAACCGATCCATGTCCTAAGAAATTCATGAATAGAACAAAATAAAGTGTACTCTTTTTTGAAACCCTAAAGGATATCATTGTCTGCATATAATCTCCAAAGAAAGTTTATTAAAAAGCAAACAGAATTTATATGTTAATTTAACAAGGAAGAAAACCAATATTTTCATATATGGGTAATTAATAACTGGATATTCAACTTTTAAAGGTACCATTTATCTATACCACAAAAATCATTATTTTGTGTAGAGCTAACAAAACATGTGCATGAGCTGTGTGCTAAAAATTATAAATCACTAATTAAAGAAATGAATGAAATTTCATATAAATAGAGAGATATATAGCTTTCATGAAGGGGAAGACTCAGTATTGTTACTATTTGAATTCTTTTCAAGGTATTTATAGACTCAACACAATTCCAATATCCCAACAGGATTCTTTTGAAGAAATCAAACACTAGAAATAGAAAAGAAGTAGAATAGTCAAAACAATTTTGAAAAGAACAGCAAAGTTGAAAGTTTCACACTACCTGATTTCAAGATTTACTATAAAGCATAGCAATCAATACAACATGATAGTGGAAAAAGAACAGATCAATGGTACAGAATAGAGAATCCACACATATATGGTGATTTTCAGCAAAGATGCAAGTACAATCCAAAGGAGAAATGAGAGTCTTTTCAGTAAACAGTGCTGGAACTGGATATCCATATGCCAAAATATAAAACAAAACAAGAAAATCCTAATCCAAACTCTGGACCATATACACATCTCAAAGTAGACCATAGAACAAAATGTAAAAACAAATTATCAAGGTTGTAGAGAATACACAGGAAAAAATATCTGTGATTTGATTTAGACAAGAACTCCGTAGATACACCACCAAAATAGAAATATTGATAAATGAAACTTCATCAAAAGTAAAAACTGCTCTTTAAAAGACACTATAATTATAACAGTATAGTACTAGCATAAAGACAGACATGCAGATAATGGAACAGAATACAGAGCCCAGAAATAAGCACATTCGGTCAACTGATCTTCATCAAGGGCGTCAAGCATATACAATAGGGAAAGAACAGTCTTCTATAAATGGTGCTGGGGAAACAGAAAAGAATGAAATTAGACCCTTATCTTACACTAAACACAAAAATGAAATCAAAAATGGATTAAAGAATTAAACATAGGGCCGGGTGCGGTGGCTCATGCCTGTAATCCCAGCACTTTGGGAGGCCGAGGCGGGTGGATCATGAGGTCAGCAGTTCAAGACCACCCTGGCCAAGACAGTGAAACTCTGTCTCTACTAAAAATACAAAAATTAGCTGGGCATGGTGGCACGTGCCTGTAATCCCAGCTACTCAGGGGGCTGAGGCAGGAGAATTGCCTGAACCCAGGAGGCGGAGGTTGCAGTAAGCCGAGATCGCGCCATTGCACTCCAGCCTGGGTAACAAGAATGAAACTCGGTCTCAAAAAAGAAAAAAAGGAAAAAAAAGAATTAAACATAATACCAAAAACCATAAAACTACTAGAGATAACATGAGGAAAAGCTTTGTGGCATTGCTTAGCAATGATTTCATGGAAATTACACAAAAAACACAGGCAACAAAAGCAAAAATAAATGAGACTATATCAAACAGCAAAGGAGACAATCAATGAGTGTAAAGGCAATCCATGGAATGGAAGAAAATATTTACAAACCATTTATCTAGTATCTAATAATGGATTCATCTCCAAAATACGTAAGAACCCCCTACAATTCAACAGCAAAATAAAAACACAAACAAAATGAATGACCCAATTAAAACTGGGCTAAGAAACTGAACGAACATTTCTCCAAAGAAGATATACAAATGGCCAACAGATGTATGAAAAAAGACATTAACATCACTAATCAGGAAAATACAAATCAATGCCACAATGAGCTATCACCTCACTCTTGTCAGGATGGCTTTTTTTTTTTTAAAGCAAAAATGTTAATGAGGGTGGGGAGAAACTGGAACCCTTGTACAAGAGAATGGAGAAAGAGAAGAAAGGAAGGAAGAACATGTTTGCCTTGAGAATGCCTGCCTGAAATGGCTGAGTGATAAGATGCCGTAAAAGAAGCTAGAACCTAGAGCTGCCTCAGTACCTCACAGTTTTCCAGTTTCAGTTCTGTTATAAGTACTTATAATAAAACTCCTGTTGTTAAAATGGTATGTTACACATTTTCATTGTCTATTCTACCCTTAATCAGTTTCAGAAGAACTTTCTCCCAGAATTGTCATCCCTAGGATTATATAGCTGATCAGTCCAAAAGAAGTATCTTATCCAAAGCAGCCTACCTATCGGATTATCTCAGGACTGTGCACCAAGTTACCCATTCTCATACAGACAGTGGTTGATGTTTTAGCTAAAAATTGATGCAGAGTTAGTCTTGTAGTCAGTATCTTAGGCAAAGATTCATGCAAAATAAAGTTATGAAGTATCAGAAATCAAGAGAAAACTGCATTAAAGAATGGATCAGATATTTACAAGCTTTGGTATTCAAAAGCTCTCTCCTAGTTTTCTGCCCCTTCTAACACCAAACATCACCTTACCAGATCCTTTCACTTCAAGCAAATAAGTTCTAAAAACTGCTTGCCAGCTGCTGCCAAAGAAGTCCAACTTTATGTCTTTTCACTTTTGTGTTCCCTGTCCACTTAACATTTCAAAAGCAATACCATGGTCTTGCAAAGAACCAATTCCTATGATTCCCATCCCCACCCCATTGAAGTATACTTTGCAAGAGGATAAAGCATTTATGCATAGTTTTCTGTGTATTTCTTCCTCTCAACATCTGTTTCCATATGTGATGCTTAATAATTCATTATAACAGAAGTAATTTATTAAATTCTTCTGATTCTTCTAGAAATATATTTCTAAATCAAAAATTGGGACTGCTTTTCTCAAACAGTCCAATAACAGAGCACAATATCTGAAATTAACCTCTCTTTAAAAAATCTAGACAAAGTCACTTAACCAGAAGTTAATGCCTATGCCTATGAGTTATCTTGTGATAGCAACTGTTTTAAAATGGTTTTTAAAAACATAATTTTAAACATGAGAACATAAAAAAGTTTTAAAGCTGTAACAAATTCAATTCCTCACATATTTAGATATAGAACTATTGGCTTAAATTTTTTAAGATCAAACGATAAGTTTTCAAAGTTCCCACAAAGATTTTATGAAGTGCCAAAATATACGAATACTACAAGTGTAGTTTTCTAGTATTTTAAAAGTGTTTTCCTGTCCTATAATATAAATCTATCCTTAACCACAAGTTTGTCTGTGTTCCCATGACACTGTATACATACTTTCATTATAGAATTATGAAGTCATATTACATTGAGTTTGTCTCATCAGAGATCATAAGCTCATCAAGAAAGAACCAACCATATCTTTTATTTTTGGAGTTCTCAGAAGAAAAATAATGCTTATTTCAGAGTAGACACCTTAAAAGAAAATGATGAATGAGAGAAATACACATTTCATTGGAAATATTAGTAAAATGATTAAACAAGTTTAGTCTACTGAGCCTTATAGTTTCTCACATGTTCAGAAAGGAAATGTTTCTAGTCACCATATTTTCTCCTTAATCTGGCTAAAATGGAGACTTCAATTGAAAACTCTACTTTCATTCTTAAAAAATATTTAGTTCAGAATAATGCTTTCATTTCATCAATCACTTAGTAGAAAGAACTCAAAGGGCAAAATATCAGACACAGGGAAGACCATGATTAAGGAAAATTCCTTGATCACTTAATACATGTGTACAACAATTGGTAATAATATGAGCATAAAACTTTTGAATTATTTATTTGTTAAAGACAAGTAGAAATAATATATCTTTATTCAACGCATTAATCAATTTAGATTCTGATGAATAGCTGTATAAACAACAGTTTTCATAATGTTAGCACAGTACGCATATAAGGTTCTTGATATGGTTAGGCTGGGTCCCCACCTAAATCTCATCTGGAATTGTACTCTCACAATTCCCACATGCTATATGGGAGGGACCTGGTGGGAGATAATTGAATCATGGGGGCGGTTTCCCCCATACTGTTCTCGTGGTAGTAAATAAGTCTCATAAGATCTGATGGTTTTATCAGGGGTTTCCGCTTTTGTGTCTTCCTTATTCTCTCTTTGCCTGCTGCATTCCATGTAAGACTTGCTCTTCCTTGCCTTCTGCCATGATTGTGAGGCTTCTGAAGCCTTTAAGTCCAATTAAACCTCTTTCTTTTGTAAATTGCCCAGTCTCGGGTATGTCTTTATCAGCAGTATGAAAACTGACTAATACAGTAAATTGGTACCCATAGAATGGGGAGCTGCTGAAAAGATACCCAAAATGTGGAAGCAACTTTGGAACTGTGTAACAGGCAGAGGGTAGGAAGAGTTTGGAGGGCTCAGAAGAAGACAGGAAAATGTGGGAAACTTTGCAACTTCCTAGAGACTTGCTGAATGGCTTTGACAAAAATACTTATAGTGATACGAACAATAAGGTCTAGGCTGAAGTGGTCTCAGATGGAGATGAGGAATTTCTTGGGAAATGGAGCAAAGGTGACTATTATAACAATACTTTTAGCAAAGAGATTGGTGGCATTTTGCCCTTGCCCTAGAGATTTATGAAACTTTGAACTTGAGAGAGATGATTTAGCATATCTAGCAGAAAAAATTTCTAAGCAGCAAAGCATTCTAGAGGTGACTTGGGTATTGTTAAAAGCATTCAGTTTTAAAAGAGAAACAGAGCATAAACGTTTGAAGAATTTGCAGCCTGATGATGCAATAGAAAAGAAAATCACATTTTCTGAGGAATTATTCAAGCCGGCTGCAGAAATCTGTATAGGTAACGAGGAGCCGTGGCTGAAAGGGACTAATGTAGAGCTCAGGCCATGGCTTCAGAGGGTACAAACCCAAAGCCTTGGCAGCTTCCATGGTGCTGAGCCTGCGGGTGCACGGAAGTCAAGAAGTGAAGTTTGGGAACCTCTGCCTAGATTTCAGAAGTTGTATTGAAACGTCTGGATGTCCAGGCAGAGGTTTGCTGCAAAGGCAGGGCTCTCACGGATAACCTCAGCTAGGGCACTGCAGAAGGGAAATGTGGGGTGTGAGCCCCCACACATAGTTCCTACTGGGTTACCACTACTGGAGCTGTGAGAACGCCACCATTCTCCAGACCCTGGAATGGCAGATCCACCCACACTGTACACCTGGAAAAGCTACAGATACTCAAGTCCAGCAGGAGGTAGGCTGTACCCTGCAAAGCCACAGGGGCAGAGCTTCCCAAGATCATGGGAACCCACCTCTTGCATCAGTGTGACCTGGATGCAAGACATGGAGTCAAAGGAGATCATTTTGGAGTTTTAAGATTTGACTGTCCAGCTGAATTTGAGACTTGTGTGGGGCCTGTAAGCCCCTTTGTTTCGCCCGATGTCTCACATTCAGAATGACTGTATTTACCCAATGTCTGTATTTCCTGTATCTAGGAAATAAAATAACTAGCTTGCTTTTGATTTTACAAGCTCACAGGAGGAAGGGACTTGCCTTGTCTCAGAGACTTTGGACTATGGACTTTTGAGTTAATGCTAAAATTAGTTAAGACTTTCAGGGACTGTTGGGAAGGCATAATTGGTTTGAAATGTGAAGAAAGCAGATTTGGAAGAGGTCAGGGGCAGAATGATATGGCTTGGCTGTGTCCCCACTCAAATCTCATCTCAAATGTACTCCCGTAATTCCCATGTGTTGTGGGAGAGACCTGGTGGGAGATAATTGAATCATGGGGGCAGTTTCCCCCATACTCTTCTTGTGTTAGTGAATAAACCTCACAAGATCTAATGGCTTCATCAGGGATTTCCACTTTTGCATCTTCCTCATTCTCTCTTTGCCTGGTGCCATCCATGTACGATGAGACTTGCTCCTCCTTGCCTTCTGCCATGATTGAGGCTTCCCCAGCCATGTGGAGCTGTAAGTCCAATTAAACCTCTTTCTTTTTTGTAAATTGCCTAGTCTAGGGTATGTCTTTATCAACAGTGTGAAAGCTGACTAATATAGTTTGAATTATAAATTGAATCCTTGTGAGAGTTAGATAACATTACTGTGTCCCATAGTTTTATTCCAAAAATGTATGCTGTTATTCAGAAGGAAGAACACATGAAATAATGTAGCTGTCTTTGTACAAATATCACTACTATTATAAAAAGAATATAAATTTTTTACAAAGTAAGCCATTCACATATGTATATTTTTAATACAACTATTTAAAATGTTCCCTTTGTACATATATGACAGAAGTTTTCTCTATAAGCAACAGGCCAAAATTTGAAGTTCAGTATTTGTCTTGTGTAAAATGATCATGAGATCTACTTGTAGGATAGTATGTGTTAGAAATATAAACATATGTGTAAAAATACCACAAACAAAGCTACGTGGAAAATTTTTGTGAATGGTAGAGAACAATGGAAGGAAGGGAGAGAGGAAGGGAAGCTGTTTGGATTCCTTGAGTGGAGATCTTTCAATGTCTTGCCAAAATATCAAAGTCCTCTAAAGAACCCTGGATTGGAGAGGACTGGGCAAAGGTTCCATTTGGACATTACGTATTTAGGTTTTAGAGCAGAAGAAAGGAAGGTAAGAAGGGGCAGCAAGTATCTTTAATCACATCTAATGAATTTTCTGGATGGTTATATTTTTAAATTTTCATTTCATTTTTAAATTACATACAGTAAAATTCACTTTTGTTGTATATATTTCTATGAGTTCTGACAAAAGCACAGTGTAACCATCAATCAAGACACAAAACAGTTCTATCACTGAAAAATTCCCTTGTACTGACCCTTTACATCATGAGTCTTATTCCAACATAACCTTTAAGCTTAGTTATCCTTGGGGTTATGAATCAGTTTAACAAAAGTAGACTAGGGAATGGGGAATTAACTACTTTTAGGTAGGGTTTAACAAATAATATACATGAGTATGTATTCCTATCAGCATGTATATATGCATAAATACTCCATTTCTTCATATTATAAAGCAAAATAAAATAGAGAATCAGACTAGTGATTTTCCCTAAACATCTAATGCTCTCCTGTGCTGAGCTTCCACTGCTGGTATCATCATGCCAAATCTATGTCATTCCACAGAAATAAATCAGAATATCATTTTGAGAAATCCATAAACAACTAAACTCAATCTCTACCTATATAAGCAGCAACTAATACAGTAATAATTTAAAAGGCGTATCAGACTGCTTGTTACTGGCACATTTTTTTTTTAAATCTCACAGGTAGAGAGAGCAACAGCTGTTGCTGAATAGTTCTAGTCACAAGAGAATTTCTTTAGCATAGTTTGATATCATGGCTTAAATTCAAAGTGACACTAAATTAAAGCTTGTTATGGTAATAATCATGATAGTGTAAAGTGGTTTCGAAAAACCTATAGTCTGAATCTTCAGAATTAATTTCAATTTTATCACCCTTGACTGGCTAGTTTTATCTCACTTTAAGATAAAACTTCAAAATATTGAAACCTTTGATTTTAAAAAAAGACATCCCATGAATGGATAAAAAATTAACAATAAACCCTTAAAATTAAATGATATACTACTTGTGTAACAGAGGAATAAGACAAGATAAATTTCTTTTCAGAGGCTAGGAACCTAACTTTAGAGTTTTACTCAAGATCTGTAAAACATTTGCCAGCAGTTAACAAATAATATACCTATACACATAGCTCTATACACATATGTGGAAGGAGGAAGTACCTGCAACTACCTCTAATGTTAATATAATAATTGCTTTTAGAAATCCTATAATCAAACGCAATGTCTTAATTAATAATTTCTGGTTCATTAGTAATATGAATAGTGCCAGAATTCTTGAAATTTTAATCTTTGAGGTATCTGAAATCACACAAATTACAGAACTTTGCTGAAAAGAACCCCACTTAATTCAGAGGAAAGAACTATGAGTAATGAACAATCATAAATATACAACAAGATCACATTATACCTGAAATCAGTCAGGAGAGAAATGCTCTAAGTACAGTGACCACCAGTCAGAGATGCTGTGTATGGTTGTTCAAGGTATGCACATTGTTCCCCTAACAGGGGCATCTGGCTGAGGAAGCAGAAGAGCCTGGACTTGAACCCACTTCACCAGTTAAATCATATTCCTGCATGGTAACCCACAAAAAGTGTAAAATACTTAAAACTTTTTTTGGAAATTATTACATTTCCTATCGTTAAAGTAGCTCAATGTAGAATTACCAGAGGGAAATCTCAGTCTCAAGATCAGAATTAATCTTAGGTCACTGCCACTCCACATGCCCCTAGTGAAGTCCATAATACAACATTCCAATCTATATTTGAGTTCTTTCATGGACTCCATTAAAGGACTTTCCGACTAAGTCCTTCCATGGACTCAAATATAGGCAGTTCTTTGTGTAACTCAAATTATGCCTGCCTGAAACTTCCGTCTTTTACTCCTACTGCTCTTCTACATTATAGCTCTAAAAGATTTTTGAAGACAACTATCACATCTGCTTTTTGTCCTCTTCTCCATGGCAAGTAAGTTCAGTCCTTTAATTCATTATCACATGACATATTTCTAGACAGTAGCTACTTCAGAATTTTTATACATGACAGTTTAGGGAAATTATCTTGAAGTCTCTTTTTCAGAACAAACATACAGTTTCTATTTAGCTTTTATAATGACCCTATTTTTGTCTCCCTAATAGTTGTCCAATTATTCAAATTACAGCATTTACTTAGGTTCTGCCATAAATTCATAAATCAAGCTTTGACATATCAGCTTGTAGGTTTTGAATATGTGCTTTGCATAAATAAAGATTTTCTCTTTATTTTTTTCTTCTGATTTTCTCTTTACTTTTTGAAGGCTTTAGCAAGATATTGGGAGGTGAGAGCGCAGTAAGCAAAAATGCATTTTGCAGCCTTCTAATAGCATCTAGGCTAGTCAACATTTTCCTTAAAAGGTTATGTTCAAGAGGAAATAAAAACAAACAGAAACAAATTACCGTGGAACTATTCCTTCTTACAGTACTGTGTAGTACAATCTGTTCAACTTATAATTACCTAAAACTCCCCGCCTGTTATATTTTCCCTAAAGTACCACTGTGTAGTCAGGTCTCCAGATTTATACGTTTTATTTTTTAACTCAAATATAGAATTGATTTTATTTATGTAACTGGCTAAAGCAGTTTATATATTTCTCTAAAATTCAGATACATAAAATTGATGAGGTACAGGAAAGATTCACTTACTTTTAAAATTGCCATAATAAAGATTTTAAGAATAAACTAAAATATTCAATAATTTTAACATCTGGCAGAAAGTCCTGAAGGCAAATTTTCTTATACTTCTGGCTGCCTTTTCCTATCAATTTTAGTGATATTAATAATGAAGAGTGCCTTAGAAAAAAATGTGAGCCTAGTTTTTAAATAACCATGGTAATCCAACTTATTCAAAATAAAGTTTTATACTTTTCTATGCCTTCCAACTCTTCTACCTCAGTGAAATTGATTAGTTGCATAATAAAAAAGTTATTAAATGTTTTTAAATTAAAAAGCTCTGAGAAATAGCAGATCAATTTGGAAAAATCAACTACAAGTCTCTAACTATAGTACCACATCAGATTCTTAATGAAAAGGGCATTTTACTTTTCACAGCATTTTGATGGCCTACTACATATGTTTTCTAAAGGATATAAATTAATGGGTTTCCCGAAAAACACTGAAAAGCCAATTAATCTGAAAGTAAATCTGAGTAACTGTAAGAATGTTTTGAGTCTATAGTAAAATATTAGAGCCTCTGAGACAAGAATTGAAAAATCTGTTTTGGTTTTTAATGACAGTATTCCTTTGTGGCAACTTTTAAACCACAGGAATTACCCTATTTGGAGAATATAATTCTCTTGTAAGATGTGTTTCCAATTAAGAACTACATCACAGAAAGGCATGTCAATAAATATTCTGATGCTATGGATAAATCCAGAGGAAAGATTTAAATAGTCATCAAGAAGGTAATTTATTTACATTATATTTACAAATCTGCAAATAAATTCTAGCAGCAAAGGAATGACCCATTGATATTAATAATATAGCAAAGGCTTTAGGTGAGCCACAGAATTAATATGTTTTGGAGCTGAAAAAGAACTTTAAAGATCATAAAAGAGGTATATAGAAAAACCTTCATTTTACAGAGGTAAAGCAATTTGTCCAAGGGTACAACCATAAACAGGAAATTAGACTTCCGCACTCTTTCTCTTTTAACTTACTTCATCTCTAGCATCTTTAAAACATTCTTTCTGATGATAAATTTATTCATACAACAACCCCAAAATTGTGTGCCATAGTTAAATATTTGAGGGAAACACAGAAGACTTAACATGTGTTTAATACCATGCTCAAGTTTGCATCTAATCAATGTGAAATAGGAAATGAGGGTCATGGCGTCCAGTCTGATTCCAAGATCTGAGCAAATATGTAGTGTCCAACAGGTGCTCATATCCTATAATTAAGTAATTATGGTTACTTTAAAAAGATATAGAAATACATTTTTTTTCTTTCAATTTATATGCATTGTTATTTTCAAATGACATTAAATGGTTAGATCATGGATACTTAATTTGTTTAGACCCACATACCTAATAAAAATATCTGTTGGGGTTTTGTTTACACATTTTTACTGAGGTGTCCCATGAAAAAAATAACTAAGACAATAAGGCCTCTGTAAACTGAGACCATTTCAGAAAAATTTGTGCTAATGTAAACATGAGGAACACACACACTGAATGGCCTAAAAGTGCCACATAAACTTGATAATGAAATGAAAAGATAAGATGCTAGGATTGTAAACACAGATAATCCCAGAAGTCTGTTACTGGCTTTTGCCAATGTGGGAAGTATGGCTGAGATGATGAGAAGGGAAGGAGGTTTTTAATAAACTTATAATGCAGAGCAAAAATTAGCATTCAGAGCCCACCAATGAGAATATAAAACCTGGTATGGTTTGGGACCTCAAAGGGTTATAGTCTTAGACTAAGTATGAAAACAGGCATAGATATCCCTCACAGGAAATGTCATTTTAAATCATCTCACTCCCTCGGTTGGTTTACAATGATCTGACCTTAGACTTGCTGCCTGCCAGAGCAAATACAAATCCTTTTTGGAATATTATTAAGATTGTCAAATTATCTATATTATCATGCATATACAGCATTTGGGACACAATAAAAAATATCCAGGTATATAAGAAAATAATAATACCATACAACTGGAAACCAAGAGAAACAAAAGAAACAGAAACCAGACTCCCTGTGGATTTACATAATGGAGATATAAGAGCTGAGCTTAAAAACCATTATGCTAAATATGGCCAACAAATTAAGCAGTAACACTGAGAACATCAGCAAAAAGGTGGAATAACATTTAAATTGAAATTCTAGGACTAAAGAACACAATCACTGAAATTAAGAATCAGTGATTCTTAGCACAACTGAAAAAAATTAATGGGCTAAGAGGTCAGAAGAAAATAAAAAAATTAAAATATAGAGGAAAAGATAGAAAATACAGAAAAGATCATAAATGATATACAGAATGTGGTAAAAATATATAGATACAGGTCTTTGGAATCCCAGAATAAAAGGAGTTAAGAAAAATAGAGGCAGAAGTATTATAATATTTGAAGGTATAATGGCTGAAAATTTTCCAAACTGATTAAATTTCCCAAAACTGATGAAAAGCCCTAGAGTTAAGAAGGACTACAAAACCCAAGTAAGAGAATTACAAAGAAAGAAATACCCAGTCACATTAGAGTAAAACCTGATGAAAACCAATGACTGGGCACGGTGGCTCAAGCCTGTAATCCCAGCACTTTGGGAGGCCGAGCAGGTGGATCATGAAGTCAGGAGTTTGAGACCAGCCTGGCCAAGATGGTGACACACAATCTCTACTAATAATACAAAAATTAGCCGGGCATGTAGCGTGCGCCTGTAGTGCCAGCTACTCAGGAGGCTGGCGCAGAAGAATCACCTGAAACCAGGAGGCAAAGGTTGCAGCGAAGTGAGCCGAGATTGTGCCACTGCACTCCAGCCTGGACGATAGAGTGAGACTCCATCTCAAAACAGAAAAACAAAAAAAACAACAACCTTAAAAGCAGCCAAAAATAAAACAAAAACAAAAATGCATGTACTATTCTGACAGCTTGAACCTAATCAGAAATAGCAAAATCCAGGATACACAGGAATGATATCTTCAAGACAATAAAAGAAAATTGTCGGCAGGGCGCGGTGGCTCTCGCCTGTAATCCTAGCACTTTGGGAGGCCGAGGCGGGCGGATCACAAGGTCAAGAGATGGAGACCATCCTGGCCAACATGAGTGAAACCCCGTCTCTACTAAAAATACAAATTGAGCTGGGCATGGTGGCACATGCCTGTAGTCCCAGCTACTTGGGAGGCTAAGGAAAAGAGAATCACTTCAATCTGGGAGGCAGAGGTTGTAGTGAGCTGAGACAGCACCATTGCACTCCAGCCTGGAGACAGAGAAAGACTCCGTCTCAAAAAGAAAAGAAAATTGTCAACCTAGAATTTTTAAGTCCAGCAAAAACATCCCCTTCTCCCAAAAAGTGAAATAAAAATTTTTCCCAAAAAACAAAAAATGAGACTTTATAATCAGCAGATCTACACAAATTATCATATGCTAACTAAAGTGTATTCTTCAGGAGGAAAGAAAATACTTGAAGAAGAAAGCTCAGAGGTGCCAGAAGAAATGTTTTCTATAAAAATAGTTATAATGATGCCTCATGGAGTTTAAAATGCATATAAAATAAAAATACGGAACAATAACATTTAAGTTGGGGGAGGTTAAATGCATTAAAGTAGAAGGTTCTTTCATAGCACAGGAAATAGTATTATTTTATATCTTATGTTAATAAATCAAGGATAGTGATATAATCAATGGGATAACTATAAAAAGAACAATAAAACAAGCTAATGGTGAGAGGTAGGAGAAGGATGGTAAGAAGAAAAAAATCAAACTAAAACAAGACACGAAAAGGAAGGAACAGGTAACAAAATGAGCAGAATATATAGAAAATAGTTAACCGTAGATTTAAACCCAAATATATCAGTAACTGCATTAAGTAAAAACACTTCAAACAAAAGATCAGACTAGATTTTTTTTTCTTTCTTTTTCCTTTTTTTCTTCTTTTTTTTTTTTGAAATGGAGTCCTGCCCTGTGGCCCAGGCTAGAGGGCAATGGCATGATCTCGGCTCACTGCAACCTCCACCTCCGGGGTTCAAGTGATTCTCCTGTCTCAGCATCCTGAGTAGCTGGGATTACAGGCGTCTGCCACCACACCCAGCTAATTTTTTTTTTTATCTTTAGTAGAGATGTGGTTCACCATGTTGGCCAGGCTGGTCTGGAACTCCTGATCTCATGATCCACCCACCTGGCCTCCCAAAGTGCTGAGATTATAGGCGTGAGCCACTGCACCTGGCCCAGACTAGGTGCTATTTTAAATCCAACTATATGCTGATAACAAGAAACAAGCCTTAAATAGGAGGCTGTAGACAATTTGAAAGTAAAAGGACAGAAAACAAAATATATATTGTGCAGATACTAATGGAGACTTTGAGGCAAAATACAACTGTTAGACACAGGGACAGTGTTCTACAGATGTGATGGGAGAGAAAGCAGATAAAAGGAGAATTTACACAAAAATTCTATTTTTTCGCATTATTGTCAATTCAATGCACTTACCATATACTTTACTATCAGACTTCAGATGATAGAGATGTTTTAGTTCAATTCCCCGTATGTAAAAGAAGAGTTGACTAAGGTCCAGAGATATTATTATATGCCTAGTTTCAGATTACATACCTAGTTTGCGAACAGTTTAGTTCATATAAGCATTCACACTCTCCAGTACCAAGCTGCACGGTCTACATCTCGTTTTTCCTTTATCAGACTTTTTTGGTTTTTCATTTCTTGTAGAATAATTGGCAGTTTTTGCTGCTACTCCCCAAAACTTAAAATTAAAATTAATTATGTTTTCTGGACTAATTTATATGCAAGTAAAATATCTGAGATTAATCTGCTAAAATAGCAACTTGTAGGATATATCATAACTTGTAGAGTACCAAGATTGCCTAGATAATAAAAAGGCTAGAATTGAAACCTAGGCTTCAGAGTGTGCACTTAGCCTAAATAAAAGCTCTTGACTGGGATGTAGATGGATTCTACCACAAACTAGATATCTGACCTTCACATTTCTGAATCTCCTTCCTCACAAACAGAAATGAGAAACTTTACCAAATATTACCTAAAGCTTACTTTAATTTTCAAAAATTGATTTTCAATAGTAAAACTTTATTGTATAATTATATCCTTAACTCTAGATAAATTAAAGGAATGCTGTGCCTTTCAGAGAGTTCAGCAAGTACTAACTAAAAGGCAGTGAAGAAGTTCAGCATGTTTTCTAAAAGTACAGCAGTGTAATCAATAAAATAATTGCAATCAAAAAACTATTTGAAAGAAATATATAGTTTTAGCTTTTCTAGGCTGGGTTTTAAGAAATTAAGAGAATCTACATCATTACAAAAACAAATAGAGAAACAAGCCAAACCCACTTTAATCAAGTTCCAGGAAAGCAGGCAAACTTATTAATTAAATGTTTTATGGCATGTTAGTTTTAGGTCACATTTATGATATACCATATAAAATTATGCTACATGTATTTTTATGTTTACATGTAAAGGTCATATGAGCCATGTGTAATCAATGTGCAGAACATTTTTGTCTTTTTATAATATAACATATCTTATACAGTAAAAGAGTTTAATGGTAGCATTTTTATTTTGCCTTTTTATTGTACTGCTGGCAGTATTTTTGTTACAAAAATCAGCTCTATATAATCCATTTTCCAAAGCTTCTGTCAGTCAAGGTAAGTAATAAATGTAAATCTTCCCTTCTGAAAGACTTGACTTATCCTGGAGATATTATGAAACAGTGTAAACTTGTAAGCTCTTGGTGAGCGAAATGGAAAGAGTTAGGAAGAAGATTTTCTGGGTCTTTTCAAAATACTAAAGGTCCCCTATGTTTCCTGTTATTTAATATGAAGCCAGAGCAAAAAGGAATAAATTAAGAAGCAACTCTTTACTGGATGGATTACAAGGAAATGGTGCTCCATAGCAAAGTAAAATGGCAACTAAGAACAAATATAGGATATATAGTAAACTGTAAATAGAATAGGGAAAGCAGAAGTACAAAATTGGAAGGAAAGCAAGGTCATTTATCCTGAAAAATCAATAAAACTCATTTATATTTTTCCATATAAAAATTAGAATTTCCACATAACTTGGTAAGCAAAAAAAAAAATTTTATGGTAACCCTATATCACATAAATTATTACATCTCTTTTTTCACATCTTTTGCCCTAAGTAGAGATTAACTTTCACAATGTAATCTAAGAACTTATTGAAAATAGAAGATTCATTATAATAGCAATAGCAGAAGTAGCTAACATTATTGCTTACTATATACCAGATTGTGCTAAACATATTACATGAATCATCATGTTTAATTCTACTAACATCTCTACTGGATACACATTATTATTAGCCACATTTTACAGAGTAAAAAATATTTAGGCTAGGGGCGGTAGCTCACGCCTAAAATCCCAGCACTTTGGGAGGCGGAGGTGGATGGATCACCTGAGGATTTTGAGACCAGCCTGGCCAACATGCTGAAACCGCATCTCTACTAAAAATATAAAAATCAGTGGGGTGTGATGGCAGGCACCTGTAATCCCAGCTACTCACGAGGCTGATGCAGGAGAATCGCTTGAACCCAGGAAGTAGAGGTTGCAGTGAGCTGAGATTGCACCACTGCACTCCAGCCTGGGCGACAGAGAAAGACTTTGTCTCAAAAAAAAAAAAAAAAAAAAAGATTTAGAGGAATTAAGTGACTTGTCCAAGATCAGGAGCTTATAAATGGTTCTGCTGGGATTTAACCCCAGGTAGATAGACCAAGAGCACACTCATAAACTTTAAAAAAAATATCATAAGAGCACATTATAGTTCTATAATTATTCACATAGATTCATATTTTCCTTTAATCAGCAATTACACGTGTAGATTAAATATCAAGTCAACAATATCATGTTAGTGACTATTTCCAAATAAGAATCAGAGTATACTTGAATTACAGAGCCACTGAAGTCCCACACTGGCAGCACTTCTATAAAGTAGCCACTTCTCATTGTTCCTTCGTGTTGTGAATTTTAATATTAGCTGTTTCTGTCCTCATCCACTACAGAAACAGGAATGGAAATATTCTGGTTATGAAAGCTACAGTTTCTACTGAATAATTTCAAACAGCTGACAGTAAACACAGCACTCTGCCCCTCCACATGCATGCACCATGTAATCAGATAAAGGCTTTCACAATAGGAAACGGAAGCTGTCAAATAGCCCCTGGATACTACCTAGTGAATGAGAACTTTTGCCAGTTCCTGTCCAGACCAACTGCCAATAACAGTTTTCAAATTAATTAAAACATATGGTTATTAAATTCATACCAAATATGCTTTGCAAATAGACCTCTTTGCACCATATTCATAAAAAGTTGCAGTAAATGTAATTTTAAAATTTAAGAGATGCTTTATCTTAATTTCTGATTGTACTTAATTTGTTAAGGAGTTAATGTTCTATAAGTAATATTTAATGTATTAATGAAACATACTATTTCAATGGACCTTGCAGAAACGTTCCATAAAACAAAAATTATCATCTCTTGGTTTCCAGTTTGAAAACATAAACTGTGTGGAAGAGGAATGGGAGTGGTTGGGAAAAGGGGCTTTTCTATAAAATAAAAATTCCTGTATTTCTATTAAATTATGGTTTTTAGGAGGCAAACTATTAAGGCAGAACTATAGAAATTATTAACTGCAGTTCAAAAAACCTTCAGAGAAATCAATCTAACTATATAGCAATTAGATGGGAATCTCCTATTTGAGGGAGAAAAAAAGGGTCGTACCCCTGTACTCATGGGTAGAAGAAACAGAATCACAGTGGTCATATTTCGACAGTAGAGAATCATGTTAACTCCAAATTCAACTCAACCGAAAGATAACCACTATGAATCAAAATAATACTGATTTTCTATGTTTGTTCTAAGTTTAAACTATGAATATTAATTTTTGGTTGGGAAAAGAGCATCACTGTGTCTGGTCTCCCAACCCCAATATTTATATTCCCAGGTTTTATTGCTTTTATCTACCTTGTGTTAAAATTATTATTTAACCCTAGTAGATCATTCCTGTATGAAAGAGACATAACTTATTATCAGTCCTCATATAGTCTCAAGCCTAGTACACTACATTAAGTAAATACCTGTTCAATGTCAAGGTACATACAAGGGAAAACATTTTAAATGGAATATTCCTAAAAAAAATTCAGTGTAGGTTAAAAAAAAAAGCTTTGCTAATAGATGGCAAGGACAAACAATGACACCATATGTTAACACCAAATGCTGATTTCAAAGTACTCAGCTTCTAGTTCCACTATGATCCCCGTACCTTATTCTTCAGGCACAAGATGATTAAAGATAATCTTCAATATAATTATGTTCATTATGGAGGTCTTTAGACCACAAAAAATCTGTAATTTTACATCATTCCATCCAGAATATTTTGTATTCGGCCTATATCTATAATGATGGAAAAAATATAGGCCGAATACAAAATATTTTGCTTTTCTAATGACAGCACAGGTTTCATAGGTCAAATATATAGTCCATTACTCTGGTTCTATAAGCATACTAATGGTCTAATACCTGATAGGCAACAATTAATTACAATTCAAGCTTTCATTGCCGACTCTACAAGGAACACAGAGAAAAAGAACAGTAGGCAAGGTATGCTGTAAGTAAGATCAAATCCCTTAAGGCCAGAAATGCTAAACTGGAAATAACCATGAGCATATAATCCCTGAGGACATGTAGAATACTAAAGAGGCGACATGAAGGACAGAAGGCTGGCACAGCATTTGGGTTAAATGTAGAATGAAGGTGTTTGACTAGGTGATCTGAAAAGCCACTGTTAGCTCTAAAAATCTGTTACTTTATACCTTACAATTTTGTGAAGGCTGTATCATGTTAACAGAAACCTGCAGAGCCAAGAGGAAAGATCCAATAAGAACAAGAATAACTCTAAGTTGAAAAGTTCCATTTCAACCTTTTAAAAACAGTAGAGAAAAAATGGTAACTTTTTCTCATAGGAGACAAAAGAAAATGTTTTTGCTGGGAGAATCTATCACTTGTAGGTCCTTATTATCTAAAATCGAGCATAGTACAATGAGTATTTAAAGTATATGAGTTTATAAGGTAAAGGATATTTTATATTTTGCAGAAAAAGCTAGGAAGAATAGTCTTGTTCTCCTAATGAAGGCTCTGTGTTCCATCTCCTCAAAATTTCCCATTTGACTGGCTCAATTTAAGCTAGGATATGTGTAGAAAAATTATATTTAAAAGATGAAAAGATTATATAATTGCTTCAAAAAGAAATGTCTTGATTGGTTTAAACTTTATTCTAACTATAAATTCTAACTATAATTCTAACTAAAAATGTAAAAACATTCAGAAATTTAGATTTAAGGCTTACTAGATTAAAAAATATAGAAATGTCCTTATCGATAGTAATCAAATTATATCTCAGCTAAGTCCTTTTCCTTTCACTCAGTTTTTCAAAAGCCTTCTTAAACTGAGCCGTAAAGTAAATAGCTTTTCCCTTGGTACAGAAGCTCAGTTTGTCTAAGTATTAGATTAAAGCTCTGGTTGTTTTGTTTAAGAAAAGCCATCTTTACAAAATAAAAGCATTCATCTTTATTTGGGGTTGACATCTATGAGCTGCGATTATTTCTCCATGTAAGAAACTTTAAAGAAATACTAAAAGTAAAATAAATAAAATATTTAACAAGACTATGTTTTCTTTATTTTTATAAATTCATGCTTTTAAGAATTCAGGATACAAAGGATGACACATTTCCATTTTAATAATTAAACAAATTATTAGTTCAATAAATATTCTCATAAATTCACAAAAAGAAAGCATTCATTCTCCTGAAAACATAGGTTCATATTGAACCTAATGCATACATACTCAAATTTTATATTAGACTTGCTACCACACAGTAAAATTTACTTTATATGTATTTCTCATTTATAGAAGATATATTAATGATAAAAATCTGAAGAAAAATCTTCAATAATTACTGAAATTTGAGAGTAAACATATTATAACTAGAGAGATGACTGTCTTCTATTTTTTAATTTGAGACGGAGTCTTCCTCCGTCACCCAGGATGGAGTGCAGTGGCACAGTTTCAGCTCGCTGCAATCTCTACCTTCCCAGTTCGAGCAATTCTCCTGCCTCAGCCTCCTGAGTAGCCGGGATTGCAGGCACACATCATACCTGGCTAATTTTTGCGTTTTTAGTAGAGATGGGGTTTTGTCATGTTGGCCAAGTTGGCCTCAAACTCCTGACCTCAGGTGATCCATCCACCTCGGCCTCCCAGTGCTGGGATTACAGGCATGAGCAACCGTACCCAGCCTTACTGTCTTCTTTTAACATATAGATTCCCAAAAATATAACTAACAGGCATGGAGACTCACACCTGCAATCCCAGCACTTTGGGAAGCCAAGGCAGGAAGATAACTTAAGGCCTGAAATTTGAGACCAGCCTGGACAACCCAGCGAGACCCTATCTCTAACAAATAACATAAAAACAAAAATTAGCCAGGCATGGTGGTATGCACCCATTGTCCCAGCTACTGGAAAGCTTGAGGCAAGAGGTAACTTTGATGCCAGGAGTTAGAGGCTGCAGTGAGTTATGATCACACATATGCTTCTTCTTCATTTTCAAAAGTAGCCATTGAGACACATTTCCCATCAAAAGATGTCTTTCCATTGTTGACCCACTAGTTGCCCAACTAGAATATTTTAATTCAGTGGTGACATATACAGAAGCTATTTCTAACAAACAGCTTCTTTGCTTTCAAACAGAGATGAAATTTTTGTTCATGTTTACCTACCAAATACCAATGTCATTCCAGAGAAGTGCACTGATAATTAGTTTCTAGCCTATTTCAAATCTACCTTCACCAAATGTAGTTTTCCAACTAGTGTTAATACCCTAGATGTTAAACATAACAGTGCTATTGTTGAATTTTTAAAATACAATGACTATATTACAACAGTTTCTATATTCAAAACTATTTTGATGCAGGTGAATTATATAGTTAAGAAGTATAACATTGATCTGTGTTACTTAACAAGCTTTAAAGATGTTCCTACATACTTCATTAATCTGGAGAAAAGACAATAATAATCAGTCAATTATAGAGCTATTCATTAATAAGTAGGTAGGTGGCTTTTTTTTGTTTTTTTAGTAATCAGTGAAATATTTAAATATTTGGCCTAAAAGTTTTAAAGCTTCATCTAGATTTTTCCAAGAATTCATTCTATTATCAGATAATTATAATGTAGCTGAATTTTTAACAGTCCTAGTAATGAACATATTTGAAAGAATTACAAAAATACTTAATTTTTTACATTAAAGCAAATACGTATGCATACTTAAAATATGCTAGGCTCCTTTAGGCTAGGCACTAGGCATTCATAATTTCTAACTCTTACTAGTACAAAGAAAGAATTTATAAAGCTTTGCTATCCTGAACCTGGCAACCTTTTTAAATTTTATTTTAACCTTCAAAAATGTTGTAAGAGAACAAAATACAGCAGATTCATTCTTATAAAAGTTGCTCTGCAAATTGTTCAGTGGTATGCTAAAGGAAAACACAGGAAACAAAGGCCAAACAAGTATCCTATGTGATATGAAGGAAACAGGAAAACCAAGCCCAGCGCAGATAGAAATGCTAGAAGTCTAAACTATAAAATAGAACTATAATGTTTATCAGAAAGAGGACTCTCTGCTATGAATATTAAGTAAGGTGGTAGAAGAATAGATAAGAGCAAACTGAGGAAGATACGTAATATTTCTATGTACAGAAATTCTACACCAGATAAAAATTATGTTAAGTATATGCCTAATCTAATTCACTAGGATGAGACAGTTGTAATTTTTTAAATCATGGCCTTAAATACATAGCATATAAGGCCATCATTTTAAAAATTAACATATATTTTCTCAGTCTTCATGATAACTCTATGAGTTAAGTAGCTTAAGATAAAGAAACAACGAAAGAGAAATATGTAATTCTTATATTTCATACAAACTATTACAGAAGAAAAGTAGGTCTTCCTATAAATAGTTTTTGAATCCACAAAAAGCAGAAAATATATGGGTCAGGTATCTGAGTCTCAACAATACCGGTGCAAAAAAAGTGATTGTGAGTTTGTATTTGCTTCAGAGTAATAATGTATAATTATATCTCCCCTCCAACTGACCCCATACTCAATCCTCCCTTAGTCATGTTATTCTATCTTTCCAGCATATTATTTGTCCTTTTCTTCTACCTCTCCTTATACTACGTATCTTCAGTTTAATTCCAGTCTCCTCCTGAAAGCATTCCCAAGTGAATTCAATCTATTCTCATTTTTTCCTTCTCTGCATACTGAATGTAAGATAATCCTGGATATAAAATATAAGCTATATCTAGGTCTTATTCTAAAATTTCATTTGCAAATCAGTTGTTTGAAACATGAAGTTTTAACATAAGGAAATACGTTATAAAATTTTGTCACATTTCCAGCCTGTGGTACAAAGGTATAAAAAAATTTGCAATTGACAAAAATTATACATATTTATGGTTTAGAGCATATTTTGATAAATGTATATACTGTGGAACAGCTGAATCAGGCTAATTAACCTATCTATTTCCTCACATACTTATTATTTTGGTGGTGCTAACACTTAAAATCTACTTTCTTAGCAATTTTCAAGTATACATTATTATTAACTATAGTCATTATGCTATACACTGGATCTCCTGAACTTGTTCTCCTGTTTAACTGAAAATTTAGATCCTTTGAGCAACATCTCCCAGTATCCCTCCCTACCAGCTTCTCTGGTAACCACCATTCTACTCTCCATTTCTATGAGTTCATTTTTTTAGATATGAGGTCATATGGTATTTGTCTTTCTGTGCCTGGCTTAATTCACTTAATATAACACCCTCCAGGTTCATCCACAATGTCACAAGTGACAGAATTTCCTTTCGTTTTTAAGGCTGAATAGTATTTCATTGTGTATATAATCCACATTTTCTTTATCCACTCAACCACTGATGGATACGTAGGTTGATTCCTTGTCATGGTTACTGTGAATAATGCTCCAATGAACATGGGAATGCAAATATCTCTTTGACATACTTATTTAATTTCCTTTGGATATACACCTAGAAGTAGAATTTCTGGATTATATGGTAGCTCTATTTTTAATTTTTTAAAGAAACTGCTATAATGTTTTCCATAATGGCTGTACTAATTTTCATTCTTACCAAGAGTATACAGTACAGGGTTCCCTTTTCTCTACATCCTTGCCAGCATTTTTATCTATTGCCTTTTTGATAATAGCCATCCTAATAGGTGTTAGGTGATATCTCATTGTGATTTTAATTTGCCTTTCTTCACAAAAGCCTTTTAAACAAACAACAGTAGAAATACTATTTGAAGTGAAAGGTAATAAATTTCATAATATTAATTATTAAGCCAATAGGTAAAAGAAAGTAAACTCAAAAAAAAGATCAGCTTATTACAAATATCATAACAGATCATGAGGAAATATTCCATTTCTGTATTGATTCTAAATAGAGCTTTTGGATGTCTTCTGTAAGCATCTTCAGAGTCTAGCTGCAGTAAAAAAAAAAAAAAAAAGAGTAAATATAGGAGGCACGAGATTGTTATCCTTAAAAAACCTTGCATGCAAGGTTGGTCTTTGGCTGGCATCGGGGAACTCTGATTTAGGAAGGATTCCTGCCAATACAAAATAAGGGTGGCTCACTGTGCCTACCTGATCTTTTTTTTATTAACAATATGGTTTCTGCTAAACACCTGCTTCCCTCTAGGGGTCTAAAATTCTGGTACATACTAGGTAGAGGGTGCCTACATGACCAGTCCCAGTAAAAATCTTGGGTACTGAGTCTCTAGTGACCTTCCCTGGTGGACACTTTACATATATTAACAGGAGTAGTTTCTAAAGGAATTAAGTACATTATGTGTTACTCCACTAAAAAAGGACTCTTTGAAGCTTGCATCTGGTTTCCTCCGGACTTTCTCTTATAAGCTTTTTCTCTTTTCCTCTAGTTTTTCCCTTTGTTCTTTCCCCTTTTTTTCCTCTTAATAAAGTTTCACTGTAATAAATCACAGCAGTGAGTATTACTATATTCTGAGTTCTGTGAGTCCTTCTAGCAAATCACTGAATCTGGGGGTAATCTTGGAGACCCCTGACACAAGCTGGTACTGTATTTTGTCTCATTTACATTAAATGTATGAATATTTCATCCTTCTTACAAGTAAACTAGTAACAGTATTCTAAATTTTCTCATTTTTGATTAGGGTTGTTTGAGGTTCTTTGTATGCAAAATTATGAGCAAAAAAGAAAGATTTTGCCATAACAACTAAGCCAAATTTAGCAAATAAGTTAAATAGGATATCAGTGTGTACATGTGGGGAACATAAAACTAATGCTTGAGACTGGGCATGGTGGCTCATGTGTGAAATCCCAGCACTTTGGGAGGCCAAGGCAGGCAGATCACTTGACCAGGAGTTTGAGACCAACCTGTCCAACATGGTAAAACCCCATCTCTACTAAAAATACAAAAATTAGCCAGATGTTTTGGTGTATGCCTGTAATCCCAGCTACTCAGCAGGCTGAGGCAGGGGAATTGCCTGAGCCCAGAAGGTGGAGATTGCAGTGAGCTGAGGTTGTGCCACTGCAGTCCAGCCTGGGCAACAGAGCAAGACTCTATCTCAAAAGATACACACCCATCCACCCGCTAATGCTTGAAACAATAAACTGAGATGTAACATAGGGAAAGGGTGCAGAAGAAAGGAAAGAAAGGTGAAACGTAACATTTCTGTGAAGATGATGGTAGATGTAGATGCCAAGCCCAGTCATTTTCTGGGCTTGCCACTATATTGGTGCAGAACACCTTGGTTGTTAAGGCCTGATGAAAGGCAAATATTATTTTTTGAGACAGGATCTCACTCTGTCGCCCAGGCTGGAGGTCAGTGGCACAATCGCAGCTCACTGCAGTCTCAACCTCCAGGGCCTCAAATGGTTCTCCTACCTCAGCCTCCCGAAGTGCTGGGATTACAGGTGTATGCCACCATGCCTTGCTAATTAAAAAAAAAAAAAAAAATTGTAGAGATGAGGTCTCACTATGTTGCCTAGGCTGGTCTCTAACTCTTGGACCTCCCTAAGTGAGGGAATCTGTGGGGATCGCTCCCGTGTGAGGCCCCTGGGAAATGGGCCTCGCCATACGGTGAGCTTGAGCCCAGACACAGATCCCTGGTTGGGGGAGTTGAGCTGAGGGAAAGCAGGAACCGAGAGAGGGACTATGTTATTCTAAATAATTAACAGACATTACTTTATGGATATGAGGACTTGGGAGGCAATGTGTCCACTTTCGGCTTCTTATGGTTTATTGCTTGATTGTGTTCATTTTGGACCCTTTTTACCTTCATTGTAAAATATTAACTTAAGTATTTACACTTGGTAACTTACTGGGTGTAACTGTAACTTACTTCCCATAGCTTACTGGGCGTGACTGTAACTTACTTACATTGATCTATTGGGCGTAATCTAATTACTGAAAGTAACCTACTTACTGGGCGTAACCTACTTAATGGGATTAACTTACTTACTGAGCATAACTTAGTGGGCGTAACTTGCTTACTGTAACTTATGTACGTAGATCTGGTGTAAACAACTTTGACTTCAGAAAAGTATATAAGGAAACATATTGCAAAAATAAAATTGCTGCTTGGACATAGCCTAAGCCAGCCCTCCAGACTCCACTTTTCTATTTTCTTTCACTTCCGTGCACTCTCTCCCACAGGTTGAACGAGACATCTACGTTGGTGGTCTCGGGGACTCCTGCAGGTCGGTAGTCCCCCGGCAGACGTGCCGGACCCCGACACCTAAGTGCTGGGATTACAGGCATGGCTGAAAGATAATTATTGACATCCTACAATAAGAGCCAGATACTTCATATACATTATCTTATATATAAAGATGTAGATCACAGTGATTCTAGTAGATAGATATAATTTTCCAACCTAGAATACAAACCTAGAAAGTAACTTACCCAAAGTTATTACTAAATTATAGAGATGGTACCTGAACCTAGATCTTTATGATTTTAAAGCATATGTTCTTGCACTAGTCCATACTGCCACAATACGGAGCAGAGGTTATCACAATTCAGCCAAGATGTTGAGACTATCTTTTTTTTTTATTCTATTTCCCATATATATAATGTCTATACAACCGGGTTGGAAACCTATGGACAGTAACTTTATGCCTATTTATATTTAATAAAAGAGCTAGATAATGTTAGGCACAACCTGGGTGAGTGCTCAGTAGATACTTGTTAATTAAGCTCAACTTTCGCATAAAACCGCTATAGAGTCACCAAATTTTTAAAAACTTATAAATAAATGAGATATACTTTTTGGAGAAAGGCTTTTTTAAACAGTTAATGGGCCACACGCAGTGGGCCATACCTATAATTCCAGCATTTTGGGAGTCTGAGGCAGGTGGAACTCCTGAGCCCTGGAGTTCGAGACCAAGAGGATAAAACCCTTTCTCTACGAAAAAATACAAAAATTAGCTGAGTATGGTGGCACAGCTACTCAGAAGGCTGAGATGGAAGAATCACTTGAACCCAGGAGGTAGAGGATACAGTGAGCTGTGATTGTGCCACACTCAGCCTGGGCAAAAGAGTGAGACCCTATCTCAAAAACAAACAAAACAAACCAATGAATGACAAGCTGCCTGGAAACTTTACAACAAACTTACTAGAAACCAAAAAAACAAAATGAAGGTCATGTAATCAAAAAGTCAGGACCTCAAAAAATATCAAACAGTAGCAAATAAACTCTAAAATGGGCAACTAATAAAGTAAGAGAGTTTTAAAGGTAAAGAACATATTTTGAGATAAGAAAGTTCTGACTACAAAAGATAAACAGTGAAATCTATGAAGTAGAGCATGACAGGTTCAAATTGGAAATGAGATAAACCAAAAGACAAAGCTCTTACTAAGACGCTTTAAAACTAATAATAAAAATTTATTTAAATAAATCAAAAACAGGAAGTCAGATTATAGCTGCTCCACTTAATCTTGGTAAAAATAAATGCTCTTTTCACCCAAAAAAGTAAATAGTGAAAATACACTTTTTTAAAAATCACAATTTGTATAGTTTTACATTTTTTTCAGAAATTGTGTATATACAATATCTCATCTGAGTCTTACAGCCACTCTGTAAGGGAAGTAAAGGTCTTAAAATGTCCTTTTAAAAAATGAATAAAAGGTTTAGCTAGATATTTGGTTTACTCTAGATGAATCAATAAAACAAGAGCTAACACTATATCTTAATTCACTTTGTGCTGCCTTAACAGAACACCAGAGACAGTATTTTATAAAAAAAAGATACGTATTTTGGCTCATGGTTCTGGAGGCTGGAAAGTACACAATTGAGGAGCTCTATCTGGTCAGGGCCTCCTTGCTGCAACATAACATGGCAGAAGGCATCACACTGGTGAGAGAGCAAGAGATATCAAACTCATATCAAACTCACAGCCTCCTTTATGATTAGCATTAATCCATTCATGAGGGTGGAGCTCTCGTGACCTAAACATCTCCATTAGGCCCCCTCTCTCAACACTGCTGCACTGAAGACTAAGTTTCCAACACAAACTTTTTTGGGAGATACATCAAATCATACCACACCAGGACCCAGATTTTTCCACTTCTGAAAAATGGAGTTTCCTTTTCCCGTCAATGATTTCAAACTGTCTCTCTCATAAATTACCTTAGAGATGTTTGAAGTAGGGAGGGGTGTGTTGGAAAGTAGAATTATGAGATTCTAGTCATAGATTTTAAAAGAATTTATAAGAAAGAAAACCAAAGTGGGAACTGTGGACCATTAACGAGTAACCCAGTAAGTAACATCTGCAACAGAGTTTAATAGTGTGATGATATATTGAAGAGCCTGTTCAAACGCTTTTCAAGTAAAAGGTAGAAGCCTGGAAACAGCATCACCCTCAAGCTTACTACAACAACAAAAGGCAGTTTATGTAAAAAGTCCTGTATTTTCTTTATCAGAGAACTCATCAAGGAGAAACAGGACATGAGCACTTAATTATCTGAAGCAGATGCGAGATTGAATACAGACTGGTAGGAACTCCACTAAAATTGTTAACAAACTGCTAAAGGCTGAGTATGAACTAACGTGAGAATACAAAACCCCTGAGAGCCAGAAACACCGGGGGAATACTCATCCATTCACAGGCTGTTTTCCACATAACTCACAAGGTGCTCTCAAGAAAAACTACTGTACAAGAGACTGCAGTGCCTCCCTCATGGAGATGACAAATAGCTACATTGAGAAAAGCACAACACTCTGTTGGGTCCCCTCTCCCCTGAGAAGCAAGAAAGCTTAAATCACTAAAGGAAGGGCAAAAAAACCTGGTAGCTCTCAAGGTATATAGGTTAAAACCCATTACAGCTTGGGGAAGAGAGTAGAGTAACTTCCAACCCTGGGAAGAGGTAGAAAAACATTCTGAACCAGGATGCTCCCTAACACTAGGATAGGACAGGATTACTAAGTATGTGACACCCTTGAAACCCAGAGAATCAATCCCTGCCTAAGACTGAGGCTGAATCAGAGCAACTGAGAATTTGTGCCCTATGCTACCAGGCTAGTAAGCGTCAAGTAAAAAAATAATGCATTCAGCTTCAGACAGAGGTGCAAGATAGTGAAGAGACCCTCTTCAGAAGCAAATCAAAAAGCTGGAGTTGAAGGCAGACCACAGATTGAGTAAAACCCTCCAGCAAACCAGCCTCCATCCTGAACACAAGATAATGCTAGAGAAATTTGAAGCCTGTGGCACACACTGATATCAAAGCAACAACAAAACCAAAACCCAGCTCAGCCCTTGACTAGATGAATTTAACTGCTCTCACACATTAAAGACCCAGAAAAAGAGGAGACATGCCAATTTCCAAGCATAAATAAAATTTATCTTAGTTCCTACTCTACATAGAAGATGTTCATCTTTCAACCAAAATGTGCAAGACATAGCAAGAAAGTATGAAATAAAAACCACACACTATCAACTGACAAATAACACTGATTATGACAAACTTATTGGAACTATCAGACAGGAAGCTTAAAATATTTATGACTACAACATTAAAGAGTCTAATAGAAAAGGTAGACCACAAGCATGAATAAATGGGAAACTTCCACAGAGAAACTATAAAAGAAAATCAAATGAAATGCTAGCAATAAAAAATACGGCAACAAAGATGAAGACTGCCTTGGACAAACTCATTAGTAAACTCAACACAGTGAAGAAAACATCAGTGACCCTGGAAATAGGTTGATAAAAAGTATTCAAACTGAAACACAGAGGGAAAAAAGTGGGAATTAAAAAAGAGAACAGATCATCCAAGAGTTACAGGACAATAAGAAACAGCCTAACGCCAACTATAAACAAAAAAAACAAAAGAAAGAAAGATGAGGACAGAAAAAAATATTTGAAGATACAATAGCTGAGAATTTTCCAAAAGTAACAAAAGATGATAAACCACTTACTCACAAAATATCAAGCAGGGAACAAAATCACACCAAGATATTTCATATCCAAATCCACCGAGACAAAAAGAAAATCTTGATAGTCACAAATGTTTTTTAAAAAGACATATTACATACCAAGGAACGATTATAGTAATTACAACAAACTTCTTATAAAATTTGCCATACAGAAAACAATGGAGTGATACCTTTGAAGTACTAAAAGAAACAAAAAGGCTGAGAATTCTATACTCAGGAAATGCACCTTTCAAAAATGCAGAGGAAATGTAGAAGTATCAAATATCATGGAGAAGAGACAAGTCATCTCTACTACATCCTGTCTAAACACCTGGACGAAAGAACCCATAAGCACAAGAAATGATGCTTTATATCATTACTGTTTGGGGATAATTTGTTATGCATACATAGTAAGTAGAACAATGGTCTGTACATCCTTACCTCTAGTTTTGCTTCCTCCAACCCACCCTTCTTATTGATAGTGGAGTGGAATTTTATAAAGCACAAATCGGATCATGTTGCTCCCTCTGTGAAGTCAAAATCCCTATCTGTTCCCATTTGCCCTCAAGGAAAACCAGAACTTCTTAATTGGGTCCTCAAATCCTATCTGATCCAGGCCCTGCCTGTTCATCCAGTCTTATCTCACAGCATTCTCCCTCATACCTTTTGTTCTAGCCATATCAAGCAGCAAACAAACAAACAAACAAAAACCCTTAAAATAGTATACTTATAGTCTTCATTCTATACTAGTTTATGATTTACCAAAATCAGATATGCTTCCCTCTGGGCTAGACCTTACTTTGATTCTTAATTAAAAAACAAACAAACAAACAACAACAAAGAAAGAAAAACAGTAATTCCTCTCCTGTGAAAAATGCAAAAAAACCTGACTCTGCCTTTGTTCTTCAGTGCAGTATGAAGCAATAACCTAATATCACCACCGCTGCTTTTCTAATTCTGAGGAGAGTGACAGTCTTAAATCATCTAAAGGCCCTGAACCCCACAGTGGAATCGGCATTTTGGGGTGTATAGCAAAAGGATTCCTGATAGCTGAAATTGAGTATCTACCCACAGGACTATTGGGACGGAAAAAGAACACTCAACCTCTTTTTTCCCAGGCCAGAAATGGTAAGCTAAGGATGTTAGCCAATCACAGTACCCATGTATCATTAAGAGTCAGTAGTGAATCCAATTTTATCATTCTTGAGGCTCTTCAGCTCTGAAAAAAGTTTCTATTTTTCCCCTATTCTTTAATAAAAACAGCTTTAACCAAAAAAAAAAAAAAAAAAAAAAAAAAAAAAAAAAACAAGCAATATTTTTAGCCCAAGAGAGTCTTTTCACAGAGATTTTTAAAAACACTATATGTTTTATTGTCTTAACTTCTGGGAGGAGCCACAGAAATTCTTGCAGCAGTTTACTTGGTAACAACAAACAATAGTCACAGTGCCCTGATACTACAGAGAAAGAGGAAGAAATTGATTGAGATTGATTGTCCTTGGTAAAATCTGAGGGTCTGAGGCTCAGGAAGGGATTTTACCAAGGAAAATCCCTTTGCACATGCTTCTCCCTTCCTAAAACTTCATTCTTTCACTCAACTGACTCCAAAAACTTCCCTCAAAATTCGGCTCTGACATCTCTGCTTTTTCAATAATCATTAAATACATGTCAAGGGCCCACTATATTCTGGGCATGATAGGTAGTATAGAGGCAGAGGGGAATGAAGCCTCAATTTTTCTGCAATTCACGAACCTTAACAAATTCTGAACTCCTCCTAAGCTCCTCCTGGAAGCCTTCCCCAACTTCTGCAGGCTAAATTTAATGTTCACCCTCAACAAATATTTCCATAATATGCTGTGTTTTTGTTAGAGCACATTTTATTGTATTTACCTGTTGACTTGTCTCCCTTATTAGACAGAAGCTTCTTAAGGTCTGGACTCTGTTTTATTTCTGTCTCTTTGACACCCAGGCTTGTGCCTGACAATGCCAATAAATGTTATTTTTTTAATTAAAGAAAAAGCAAATTTTTAAAAGGGTTGGTTAAGATTGTCTAACTTTCTTGTTAAACGTAACAGAAGATGTAGATTAAATGCTAGAAATAAGACAAATAATATGTAATAATAATTTTAGATATTTCTACCTGTGGATCACAAATAATGCATACACTACGCTAAAGCTTTTCAAAGGTAAAGATTCTACACACATCTGAGTTAGAAAATAAGGCTGGGCGCAGTAGCTCACGCCTGTAATCCCAGCACTTTGGAAGGCCGAGACGGGAAGAGCATGAGATTCAAAACCAGCCTGGCCAGCATGGTAAAACCCCAATGCCACTAAAAATACAAAAGTTAGCCAGCTGTGGTGGTGCACACCTCTAGTCCCAGCTACTCAGGAGGCTGAGGCAGAAGAACCGCTTGAACCTGGGAAGTAGAAGTTTTGGTAAGCCAAGACTGTGCCACTGCACTCCAGCCGGGGCAACAGAGTGAGACTCCATCTCAAAAAAAAAAAGTAAGGGAAAGGGAAGGGAGAAGGGGAAGGGGAGGGGAGAGGGAAGGGAAGGGAAATTCACCCTAATATTGCATAGTAATTTTGGCATTGTGAGTTAGAATCACAGGAAAAAATGGCAAGGAACAACTGAATACCTAAAAGAAATGAAAAAAGGGAAGGAGAAGCCAGAAATAATTTGATAACAAAAATTTTAAAATAAAAACCATCTAAGTGAAAAACACTAGATTCCTTACAAGTGATTTTTACCTATTTTTCTTTCTACAGCAACAAAATAGTAGAGTAGAATAAACATTAAAGTAATACAGAAAGGCAATTCTTTCCTTTAGGAATGTCTTCTTTATAACTTTTCAGAGTTGATTACCTTTGACTGAATATGCTAAACAATACAGAATAAAAATTAAATCATTTAGGATATATTCATATATGAAAGCAAAAGGCATTATACTATTACCCAATTTACCTATACAATTGACATGAAGTACTTATATCAATGCTTTAAACCATCCTCAACAGCAGTGAAAAATAGTAAGCTTAACTGGTCTTTACCAATGTACTAGTTGTTTATTAACAGATAAATTCTGAATTTGAAAAAGTCAACCATTATATACCTCTAAATGGAAGGTTCTGTTGGTAATTCCTATGACTCAATTTAATAGCACATTCCTGTACATAGTATACATCCCATTTTTTCTAAGTGTATCTACATTTATAATGCGAGCTAATGCTATAATAAAAATCAATAAGGCAGGGGCTAGGAACAGGTTGGTAAGGTGGCTGTGAATATAAAAGAGCAACAGGAGGGATCCTTGCGGTTCTGTATCTTGACTGAGCTAGTGGATATATAAACCTACATATATGATAAAAATTGCACAAAACTAAATACACACACAAGTACAAGTAAAACTGGGGAAATATGAATAAGATCAGTAGATTATATAAAGGTTAATATCCTGGTACAGTTATTGTACTGAAGTTTTCCAATATTTTACCATTGGGGGGACTAGGGAAAGGGTCCATGAGATCTCTCTGTATTATTTCTTACAACTGCATGTGAATCTACAATTATCTCAAAGTAAAAAGTTTAATAAAACATGTCAATCCACCACAATTTGATCTGTGACCACAACAATTCACAACCATCCCAATCTAAAATATACTTACCCCCATCCCCATTAATCACCAAAGCATCTTCCTAATTATAGCATTAGTTCAAAGTCCAGGATCTAATCACCTAAATCAGGTTAAGATGCAAATGAAGTTCTTGGGTACTGCACATGAAGTACCATTCCTCTCAATCTGAAGACCTGTGAACTAAAGAAACAAATTATCTGCCTCCTACACATCCAAAACACCTATTCAGGGACAAGAAAATTGCAATAGATATTCCCTTTCAAAAAGGTGGCTGGTGCCTAGGAGGAGATACGAAGCATGTCAATGTTACCAGTTTATAATAATTCTGATATCCAGAAGGACACATGTAACCAGTACCTTGATCAGAGCCCCGTCCTACTCAGTGAAAGTACTTCTCTGTGTCCTGGGCCCTGCTTGCTAGCCTCTCGTTTCCACCATCTGACTCATGCTTCCTTTTACATAAAAAAGTAGCCCATGTTTGTGACCACGTTTCTCAGCTTGTTTTCTGCCTACAGAAGTTCAGGGATCCAAGAGCCTCTTTTCAAGTTGTGTTGTCTTGGTCCCTCTTAGTCTAGGCTGATATAATTCTTTTTAAAACTTTATAGGTTTCTATGCACCAATTTATAAATCCACCCATTTGGGCTTCTCTATCTTGAGCTCCCTGTGAGGCTGCTGTGGGATAAAACCATTAAGATTCTTAGCCCTTTTGTTTAACAGAGAGAAACTAGGAGGCATATCCTAAAGATACTTGGATGGCCTTTTGTGTGTCTGAAAGGTTCTACGAGACATCACCTCAAATCTTTCTGAGGACTTAGCAAAGATTTTATAGTTACACCTTAGTTTCGTCTTTGCCCTGAGACTGCATTTTCCTAACTCTGTTCTGCATCTGACTTTTGTTCTGAGGCCCTTTTTTGCTTTGGGAATCCTTTGCTTTAAAACAAGAATTCCTTTTTTAGCTCAGTTTTCTCTATCCATAGATCACGAGACAGGGCTAAAAGAAACAGCTGATACTTTAGGTGTTCTGCCTGGGAATCTCCTTTGCCAATCCATCATTTCATTAGTGGTCTGCTGGTTCATTTTCTATTTTCCATGTTACCCTGGGTGATGGTTTTGCAAAATTTGCTACCACTAGATAACAGAGATCTTCTTACTTTCAGTATTAAATAACACTGTCATTAGTATCTTTCAGTCCCTCACCATCAGTCTCCATGAGTCCCTTCCAAGTTTCATGAACAGTCTTTCCACCCACCAGCTGGTCCCATGCACTTTAGGTTTTGTTACAGCAACACCCCACTTCCAAGATTATCTATTGCTGCCTAACAAACATCCCAAACTTAGTGGTAGAATAAGTAACACCCTTTTATTATGCTCATGGGTTCATCAGTTTAGGACTTTGGCCAGTGAATGGAGATAATAACGACTGTCTCTGCAGACTCCATAATTTCTGCTCATTTGTGAAGATGCAAATGGCAGGGGCTTCTCCACCTGTAGCACTAGTGCCCGGGCTCAGATGATTAGACGGCTAGGCTCACATTACTGGAAGGCTTACACTGTTGATTTGGGACTGCACTTATCACAGAATGGTGACATGGTTTTAAGACAGAGCATCCCAAGAAGGCAAGCCAGAAAGCATTCCAAGTGACCAAGGAAGAAGCTTCAAGGCTTCTTCTGACCTATCATCGGAAGTTACATAGCATCACTTCCACTCCATTCTATTACAAGCAAGTCATTAAGGCCAGCTTAGATTCAGTAGACTGGCATGGTCACATTGCAGAAGAGCATGTTGGATGGCAGGTACTGTCACAATCTTTGGAAAAGGTAAAAAGCCACAATGGATATGAAAATACTGATCAGGCTATTGCGGCTTCAACTAATGACAACTATTCTGAAGTGATAGAAATATATAAAACAATGTACCAAAATAATTTCTCAAAAACTACTAGAAAATTACAACAACTATTTATTATTAAGTTCACCTCTTACAATTAATTATCTGAATCCTTATTGTGTTTTTACTAAATTGTATAAAACATAGTTATATGGTCTCTACTACATTATACTATAATTTTGAAAAATACAATGAGCATAAACAAATAAGGTTATGAACGTCCTTCTGAATAGCTTAGTGTTTCTAAACAATTTACACAAAATTTGAGCCTGATAAAATACATGCAAACCATCACTGAAAATAATTGGCCACACTGCACTGAGGGAAAAAATACATGTTATATTAAACTCTGTACTACTGACATTCCAAGAAGTATAACAGGTGAGCACCCTACTTCGAAAAATACAGGCTAGTGAAAAGAAAATGTTATTAACAAAATCATAAAGAAAAGAAAATGTATTTACTATGCATTAGGGGCAAGTGGATCATTGTAAAGTTCTTTAGCCATCTCATTTACATGAGATAAAAGGTTTTCACGCCTCCTGGCAGAGCTGCAGGAATGGCTTCATGAATTTTCTTTTCTTTTTTTTCTACAATGGTCCTTATGTTGTGCTTATACAGCAAAAAAGAACAAGATTTTTCCTGGCAAATCACGTAACACGTGACCTGAGAAGAAATTCTTAAATGTTTACACTCACTCTTATCACATCATCATCAATAAGTTAGCCAAAATATGGTGTGCTTTGTACTGACCACATTAATATAATGGTAGGAAAACCCATGAGAAAAATCAACTTTAATATGAAAAGGGGAGTGAGGAGCTTTCATGTCCCCATTGTACATGACTAGTAGGGAGCAAGTTCCAATTTATCCTTCTGCATTCTAAAAATTTTCAGCTGATCTAACACAAAAAGAAATCCCCCACCTGCCCCCTTCCTGAGAAAAATAAAGGAGATAGTTACGGTAATTTAAACTGCATCAGCTAGTTGTCTGTCAAATATAAACATGGTGCATCAGCTTGCAAAGTCTTGCTTACATTTTTAATAAGCAGAATAAGTTCAGTTTGGCCACAAGGCTACCACTATGTCAGTTTCATGTAAAGTAGCAGCAAAGACCTTACAAATTAAGTGTTTCAATTCATAATATAAAACAAAATCTTAATTTCTTTAAAACTTAAACGTTTGATATATTTTAGAGGCACTGAGGGATAAGATAATTTTAGGCATTATTGAACATGTAACATGTTATAAGATAATGTATTTTCCATTGAAAATGAAAATATTAGTTGAGAAATTTATTAATTGCATCTCCCCGAAGATTTCACGTTATACAAAAATTTGCTTTTTGCTTATTTTTAAATATTTTGGACCAGTTTAAGTAAAAAGTATTTTTCCCTACTAGTTTACAATAAACTACAAAAATTAAAACCCTATGCTAAATTACCATTTACTCTTATGAATGTGTTTTAACTCTAATTTAATTCACTGACTCCCCTCAACAGAGGCGGTTCTTAGGTTCTTATTCTTGAGAGCACCACTAAGTAAAATAAGTAGTGTCTACCTTCTTATATTTTACTCAAGAAAAAAAACGCACAATTTTTTTCTCTAGAAATGTTTAATGACATGATAAATCATTCCTTCTTTAGATTTCTAATTAACTTCCATTATCAGTATAAAAAAATTAAAAGGGCTTCACAGGAATTGCAGTTTCACTTTAAAAAGTCCTAAATTTCTTTCTTTTTACAATCTAAATTAATTGACGGTAGTTCCCTAAGAGTGTCCTTTTATTACTATTATTCTAGTCTTTCAATATGAGTAAGGTAAGCAACTGCTGCTCTTACAGGAACTAATAACCCATAAAAACTATATATACGTTTGAATTACTATATACAATTATAACTTCTTAAACTTCCAAAATAAGGGAGAAAATCCTACTAGGATTTTTTAACTTCAGAGAAATTTACTGAGATAATTTTTTTTTTTTTTTTTTGAGACGGAGTTTTGCTCTTGTTACCCAGGCTGGAGTGCAATGGCGTGATCTCCGCTCACCACAGCCTCCGCCTCCTGAGTTCAGGCAAATTCTCCTGCCTCAGCCTCCTGAGTAGCTGGGATTACAGGTATGCGCCACCATACCCAGTTAATTTTTTGTATTTTTAGTAGAGACGGGGTTTCACCATGTTGACCAGGATAGTCTCGATCTCTTGACCTCGTGATCCACCTGTCTCGGCCTCCCAAAGTGCTGGGATTACAGGCGTGAGCCACCGCGCCCAGCCCGAGATAATTTTTTTCAATTTAGTCTTGGTATTACTTTAACATTGTGAAAATTAAGAAAAAAGAAGGGAAAAACATTTTAACTTACTAGTTTGAATGAAAATCAAATCAAGCAAAGCACTGAAAGCCAGTCTCATAATTTCACTGGGATAATTCTCTCTATAGAGGCAGAGCTTGTTTTTTCTGCTGAATGAAGAGAGCTTGCAGAAGCAGAAGCAGAATATTAGAAGAAAACCTAACTTTTCCCACTGATGGAAATTGTTAAGTTTGACTACTGTTTAATGTAATTTAAATGGGGGGGAAAAAGGTTGAGAACAGATTCAAAGAGTATCTGGGAAACAGATCCAAACAGGTTGGTCCCTGAGCAAAGGCACAAATCATTTTATTCTGGAAACGAGCATCTCTCAGATAAGAAAGAGAAATTCATCCAACTAGATGCACAATTTTTACCCAGGAAAGTCTGGAAGCCAGCTAAGAGTAACTGAAGGAAACTAGTATTAAAAGGCAGAAAAGTTCCCTAAGTAACACCTGCTATTTAAACCTCACAGGCACTGGAGAAACTAAACCCAAACATTCAGTAACACAAAAGCCAGTTTCTCTCAAAGATAGAATTAATCTGAACGTCCCAGCAAGTGAACAAGCTAATGAAAACTAAGCAGTAAAAGGCAGCTAAACAGCTGGGAGAACGTCTGAGGTCAGCCAGGAAATGCCCTCCCATTCAGTGTGACCTCCCAGAGAGACCATTTAGAAAGTGAGAGGGCTCCAAGGACACCACAAGTTCTACCAGACCTCACAGTGCTGCCAGCTCAAGCCTATCTTGGTCTGAACTCAAAGGTGTCTGAACTCTTAACCGGATAAGATAGAAATTAAGTAAGAATGTATTCTAAATCATTCTTACAATGATTTGGGAACTTACAATGCCCCACCCACTTGATTCTTCCTATAACTTCCCAAATAAATAAATAAATAAGAATGTGAATTTGGAGACAAAAACAGGTAACTCCCATTTATATTCCAAATGTAAAATCTTGTTGAGACTCCCAATCCTCCTCAGTCTTCCCAGTGTTACTGTTACCTCTTATATTTCTCTGTAGTTAATGAAGTTAGAATCCTACACATAAAGAAAGGTATAAGCCCTATGAGAAGAAAAACTGACAGTGGAAAGAAAAGATCAGTGGTTATATTCCTGGTCTGGAAAAGATAAGGGTATACAAGTAGGTAGCCTGTGATGAAATAGGTTCCATAGATTTAACTTACAGCAAGCTCCCAATAGCCTTTCACAAGAATATTCCAGGCTAGAGCAAAAAAGTAAAAAGTCAGCCTCATATATTATGGCTGTGTGATAAGATTTCCATATGGAAAATATTCCCATAGTTTCTAACATATACATTGAATTAAGATGTAAAGAAGGTAGAAGTCATTTTGTGATATCTGAAGACTCTATTTCCTTTACGTATTTGGGTTTTTGTCCATAAAAAAAACTATAATATGACCTCATTTCTAAAATACTTTCTTTTATTTTCTCTTTTCATATCTATCTTAGCAATGGCAAAACTAGGATAATGATGAGAATGAGGGATGCGCTAAGGTGATAAGCAGGACAAGATCATAATCAAAGGAAAGCAAGAGGTAATACTGAAAGAATCACAGAAGAGTGGTACAACATTCCTACAGAATTGGGGGCACTTCATTTACAAATAGTATGCCTGAAGAGTATACATTCTTTCATTTATCCAGTCATTCTTCCATCAAATATTTATGGAGTGCCAATCAAATACAAACCATTAGGCTATCAAATTGAACATGATGTATTTTTAGTCTTTAAATATGCTTACCTCCCTAAGGTATGAGAATTTTTACACTGCTCTTAACTGGTAATTCAATACCTGCTTGCTAAAACATAGCTACAATGAAGAAAGGGCTAATATGTTGAGAGATTTCCCTATTAATTTAAGTTTACAAAAATTCTGGAAGAAGCCATGGATCATTTAAGTCCATTTAATTTTTTTCCTAAATTTTAATCTAGTTGTCCCCCTTATACAATACTTGACTACTTTCTGAAATGAAATTTGTCCTATAAAAATCATTCAGGCAGCAACATAGTTTGAGTCTCATCAAGTCTTGCTTCAAAAACCACAAACAGCTTTTGAATATCTTAGGTACTCAAAACAGTATGTTCACACCAAACAACTTAGTTGCCCTGAGATGCAGAGTTCAAGTTGGAAGCATTCTGAAACAGTGAACAGCTTTGGGAAGTGTACTGGGTTGTAGAACATCACAGTTAAGCTATCTAAGTCGGTCTGCTTAGTGTGATAAGTCTTTACCTCTCACTGAGTTATATGTTCCCTGGTTTTCATGCTAGTCTTTTCCTTCCTATCACCCTTTAAATATGAGCCTTTTTCACATCTTTCTATCCCCAGGCCTCAATTCTTATTTTACCTTTACTCCTTAATTAATTTAACCCACTCTTATTGCTTAATCCGCTTTCTCTCTGTTCTTCCTCCCTAATATCAGATTTCTGCTAAGCGTATCACAAATCCCATATCATCAGTCACATTAATTGCAAATTATTTTTAATTTTGCTCTCTTCCTCAATCCTTACAACTAGACAATCTCTTCTTAATTTTCATTCTTTATTTTCTATTTTATTTTTCACCACCCTAATTCAGGGGCTGAATTTTCAGTGTATACCAACACTATTAGAATAGCCTCCTCAATGTCTTGGCCTTTAGTCCTTGCCTTTCTTCAGTCCTCATCATGCACTCAAATTAATCATTCTAAAATATAATTTGCTATTTTTTGAATATGCTAAAAAATGACTATGGCAGATGGAGCAAAATTTTTATCCAATGTAGTTGGAAAAGTACTAGATCAAAATTTGGAAAACCTGAGTTTTCATAGTTAAACCACACTCAAGTTTTAAACAATGACATGTCCTTAACTTCTCTAGATACCAGATTTCTTATCTATTCAAATGACTAAAATAAGCAGTTTTCAAACTTTATTATTTAAAGTTTTGAACTATAATGGATTAAGATTTTTTTTTTAATTATTTTTCAAGGGTTTGCCAAGAACCCTTGAGAATTCTAGAATGGGGGTAGCGGTTTGAGTCAGATGCAGAAATAGTTATTGCAATGCTTTTGGAACATGATAAAGACATTAACTAAGGTGCCCAGAGTGGGATTACAGAGGAAAAGACGTAAGAAGTGTTCAGGCAATTATTTTGTAGTTTTGATAACTAGTTGGAGGTAAAGAAAAACAATAGAATAAAAAGAAGAGTCATTTACATCATGGGTACCTGAGTATATGGAGATTCAATTTAATTAGAAAGAGAAAATAGAAGGAATTGAGATAGGGGAATGCTTTGTTTAAAAAGAGAAGGAATCCAAGAACCTCTATGATCGGGTGTTCTCTCATTCCTAGGCACCATCTAAGGCCCTTCCACAATACTCCAGGGAGTCAAGGACCTCAGCATGAAACCAATTTTCAGTGGGATAACTTCACAATCTCTTTGCAGTTTTAAAGTCTACCATCTGTTAGCTAAGCACTGATCCTGTGTTTGATTTTTCTACTCTAGTTAAACAGCTCAGCTTAGTGTTCCTTAAATATACCTTATATTTTCCCAACTTCATCCAGTTTCTCTGATACACCTTCACCAGCACTTCTCTTATGCAAATCCTAGTCATCATTCAAAAGCCAGTGCACATTTGCAGCATTTAAACCTTACAGTTTAAGGTTATTATCTGTATTATACTCATAGAAGTTAACTCTTGATGTACACAGCTCATATACCTTTCCAATCAGATTATGAACCCCCTAAAGGAAGAAATTTTTATAAATCTTTGTACCTACCATAGCTTCAATCCAAGTAATTTTTACAAAAACAAGTTTTCAGAAAAAAAAGTTAATAAATAAATGACAGAAGTGACAGTGGGAGGAGGCAGACAAATGCCTAGGCAGATAGGGGCACATCCCTGGTGAAATCCCACCTCCAAGCCAAAGACAGGTTAAAGCCTGAAAGCCAAGCTAAAAATCAAATTCAGAGACTAGATTGAGAATCTTCTTCCCATTTGAGACACTTTTCTCTGCTTGATCCCCACCCTTCAACCATTTTACATATACCTACCCTCCCCTAATTGGTTTTTTACACTGTCATGCCCACCTTTGAGTAGTGTCTTTGTTTTAACCTTTTTGCATACTCACAAACCATTCAGCATACATTCCCCTATTCTGAGCACATAAAAGTCCTAGACTCAGCCACACTGGGAGAGAAACCACCGATTCTAGATGGTTGACCACCCTTGCATAACCTCTCCATTGAGAATTATTTCACTGCTCAATAAAATTCTTCTCCGCCCTTCTCACCCTTCAATTGTTACTGCATCTTCATTCTTCTTGCATGCAGGACAAAAACCCAGGAACCGCCAAATGCAGGTACAAGCTATAACACAGTCAGATGGGGTCATGCCCAGCCCAGCCACAGACTGAGCTGGTGTGCAGGTGGGCTGAGTGAGTGCACCACCTCCTGTGGCAGGTAGCATAGCCAAGCAAGGCCTGGGCAGGGGCATCACCAGCCAGAGGGCCCTGCTTACAAAGTGACTGAGAAAAATCCTATGGTAGAAGAATGATCGTAAATTATGCCTACCAAAATCACCTCCCTCAAGGATAATCCTCCCCACAGCATAGTTACATTTGTTAGTAGTTGTGTCCTTTTCTTCTTTAAAAAGATATTAACAAATATATACATTTTTAAAGTTAAGCTTGATTTTAAAAATAAAAACTTAAAACCCACCTTGAAAATATCTGTACCTTCTTTTTCAAGAGATTCTGACACTTTCCTTCTAGAGAATTTAAAGCACCTAATGTTTGGGAACTGATAATATCTACTGTGGCTGGATGCAAATAATTCCTTGTATTATAGAAGTAATAGTGATTGTAAACCCTAGAGACAATGGAAAGCATATGATCTATATGTAGAATAAAAGAAATTAATACTAAGAATAAATGCAACAAAATTTATTGATATTTCAAGGAGTCTGAAAACAGATAATGTATTCTTGTTAGTACAAAATAGAGTGTCACATCATTATAGCTCTATCCATTATTTCTGACTAAGTAACTATTACTTACCTCAAAGTATACATTCCATCAAAGACACCGTACTTGAAATTGTGAGGCTTTTATTTTAAAAAGATATAAACCTCTAATCTCAGTTGCCAATCCCACCAAAAACAAGAAAACACAACAATTCAAATCTATAGTTTGGGGTATAAGTAAATATGAGATTTGCTAATGATTTTTTGTTTCTTTCCTTCATACTCAAGGGAAAAGGATAAAAATAAGAGATATATTCACTTTTCTAAGTTGCCTAAAATACAATCATTTTAAATGAAGGTGGATAAAAAGTAAAAACAAGTGGCTATAAAAATATGACTCAACAAATCTAAGGAATTCAGTTACATTTTTACTTTTAAAAAATCTTCAACTTATTTTCTATGATTTCTACATCTCTGATAGTAAGTTATAAATTTTATGAATTTTACATCTCCAATTGTAAGTTAAAAATGCATGCTATTTTTGAAAGAATATCATCTTTTTTACATTTTTTGATACTATTGGCAGCATAATCATAGGCAGTGTAACATCAGCATAAAAATAGTAAGGAATAAAGATCTTTCCATAATCATCTCTTCACATTTACCAGAAAGTGGATTATGATTTAAAAATATTTAAGCAAGAGAAGGGGGCTTATGATGTTTGTTTAAAATATATACTTTAAAAATATAATTTTTACAATAAAATGAATTTTAAATGAAGTCATCCTGTTCTGTTTCTCTTTTCCACATTAGCTTCTTCATTTATTTCTTTATGAATTTAAGAAACCTATATCTATATATGCTGTAAATTATGCTGTAAAAGACTTAAGTAGAATTCTCCTTCCACAGTGCTTTACAGTTTCCTTGATCATCTTCCTTTATTCATGTTTCCCATCCAGTGACTAAAATAACATATCGCCTACAGGAAATCTCAGGATCAAAGGAAATAGGAAAATAGCATTTATCATCTATTATTTTATTTATTTAACATCATAGTTACTAGCTGTATAGTACCCAGAAGCCACTCAGATGCAATCCCAGGCCAAAATGACAAACTAGGACTAGAGCCACACACAAGTCACAGGTAAAGTGGGTGAACGTACTTCTTCAGATCAACACAGTTTACACTAAAACAAAAGCAAAAAAAAACTTACCTTATGCTACAAAGAATATAAGGTAGTTTATAAGGTTTATATATGGCAAAATAAATTAAACTAGCTAATACAAGAAATGAAAACAAGTAACAGAAATAATATGACTAAAATGAATAACGCTAACACAGAATCTTAACCTGTTGAGGTGAACCATGGCCTATATAGTGACTGATAAACATTAATGTATACTTGCAAATTTTTTATTATCCTAATGTATTTTTTTTATTGCATTTTAGGTTTTGGGATACATGTGCAGAACATGCAAGATAGTTACATAAGTACACACACGGATTTCAAATATAACTTTGTTTCTAGTCTATTAAAAACTTCAGTTTACACAGACTGTGTAAGAGTATTATGGCCCAGTGTGACACTGTTCATTTGAGCATACACTAAATGCCTACTATATGCCAAAATCTAATATATTAAGCAGACATAACTTTTGATGTATGCTTAGATTCACATTACATACTATAAATTTCATCCGATTCAATAATATAAAACTATACTGTATCTCTATCTGTATTTTACCATTTGATAATTCAAATTTCTCTTTTCCTGAGACAGAGGCTCACATTGTTGCCCAGGCTGGAGTCCAATGGCATGAGACCTCCGCCTCCCCAATTCACGTAATTCTCCTGCCTCAGCCTCCCAAGTAGCTGAGATTACAGGTGCCCACCACTGCAACCAGCTAATTTTTTCTATTTTTAGTACAGATGGGGTTTCACCATGTTGGCCAGGCTGGTCTCAAACTCCTAACCTCATGATCTGCCCATCTCAGCCTCCCAAAGTGCTGAGATTACAGACTTGAGCCACTGCACCCAGCACAAACTTCTTGAGAAAAGATCTCTTGCCAGAGGGTAGGCCCATGAGGATAGAAACTGTATCTATCTTGTTCATTGCTATATTCTTCAGCGTCATGCCTCTCAAGATATAAAGGCACTGCTATCTGCTTTGATTAATCATCCTCTTGCAACTACATATCCAGTTATATTAAAATTTAAAATGATAAACATGAATATTTTCATATTTAATTTTACATTTGAATGTACATTTAAATATCTCATGCTAGGTATCATACTAGATACAGGAGGTGAAAAAGATAAATAAGAAAAAGTTATTCTCTGAGGGAGTTCACAAATTATTAGAGAAAACATCCCATTATAAAAATCTAATATAAAGAACATTAAGAACATATGCAGAAGACATCTAATATACAGGGATGATGATATAAGGTATATGCAGAAGATGTTACAAGATCATAGCAAAGGGAGATTAACTCCCTGGGATAGTTTCTACAGACATAGGTTCCTAAAATAATGCATAATTATCTGCAAAAATCTGAGGTATTCAAGAAAACATTTATTACCTATTACTGTATTGACATGTGTTTACATATCATCTTTTACTACAAATTGGTAACATTATCCTCTGTAGATGTCACAAAGATTCTTTTAGGCAAGAATACAAAAGTTAAGTCACTTTTGTCATCAATTATGACTCAAGCCTATCAATTTACCTGAACATTTGAAAGATTTGAAACATTTTCAGTTTCCTAACTAAAGAACTACTACATTCTGTTAATATTTATTGAACTTCTATTATTTGATAGATCCTGAGAAAGAAAAATCGAATTCTCTGCTCTCAAACAACTCACTGTAATAATTTGATTTCATTATTATCACACTAAGGCAATTAAAATTTTGGCTCTATCTTTGCTTTAGGACAATTAAGGAATCTTCCACTTATACTAGGAAACTAAAATTATAATCACTGCATTTCATTTTCATGAAATACATTTCATTTTCATGAAAAGTTTAGTCATATATGTTGATACTTTTCTGAAGTATTTTGGAACTAAATGGAATAAGAAATAAATTGTTGAACAATTTTATGTTAAGCTGTAGCAGAAAAAACATCTAGTAAACATTAACTAACTGCAGATAAAAACACTGCTTATGATTTCAGAGTAAAATAAAATATACTAACAGAAAAAATAAAATTTAATGCAATAAACTTTCAAGTTAGTAGGTATTTTTTAATCACTTGATATAATGGTTTTATTTTTAATAAGAATATATAATAATTTTATAGCTTAGAGTAAACTGGTTTTAACTCAGGATAAAAATAACAAGGCCATGCTAGATCTTTCCTCGACATGTGGCAATATAATTTAATTGTTCTACCGTAAAACCTAGATTTGTTTGGGGATCATTCCTAAATTTTCTGCCACCAGTTCTTAAATATCAACCACAGCAATGCCTGAAACTGCATTAGAAACTACTGTACATATTATTTTTCTAAAGTTAATTATCTTAAATATGTTTTAAGAATCTTATTTTAAAATTAAAAAACAAATACAGAAAGATACATAAAGTAAACTTATGGCATTACAAAATATTATAAAGCAAGCACACTTGTAACTACCACCATGGTCAAGGAAAACAGAACTCTGCCACCCATCTCTGAAGCGCCTTCCATAAGGCCATCCCAATCATAACTTCTTCCCAAGTGTCAAAAGTAACCGTTAGGCTGACTTGTAATCACTTCTGTGTACACTCTCTAGCGTTGTCATTCAAAAGCGCATCCCTACACACTACTAACTGTTAATACATTTCTAAATATACTTTTCTTTTATATTAAGCATTGTAACACATATGCTAAATAAGTTCCTATATTTTCAAATATGAATTAAAGAAGATCAAGGTTTTATTCATTTAAATGCTTCTATATTTTCCTCCTTTTCTCTTAAGTATGAATAGGGTAATTTTTCAAGAAAAAAGATATTAACACTATATCCAAAATTCTTTGGCAAATAAAATAATAAAGTGACAAAAATCCATATTCTAATAGGCAACGATCAAAAAACAAAACAAAAAATTTAAAAACCAAAAGCAAAAATGTATTTCTAAAATAATAATTACAAAACAAGGTTATTAAAAATTACAAAATGAAGGAAGTTTTAGTGAGGATGTGGAGAAAAGGGAACACTTTTACACTATTGGTAGGAATGTAAGCTGGTGTAACCTCTATGGGAAACATTATAGAGGTTCCTCAAAAAATTAAAAATAGTTTTACCATTTGCTCTATCAATCTCCCTTCTGAGCATAGTGTATATTTAAAGAAACTGAATCTCCAAGAAATACTTGCATTCTCATGTTCACCGCAACATTATTCATAACAGCCAATATATGGAATCTACCTATGTGTCCATCAACAGACAACTGAATAAAGAAAAAGTGGTATATACACACAATGGAATGTACTCAGTCTTAGAAAACAAAGGAAATCCTGCCATTTGTGACAACATGGATGAACCTGGAGGATATTATGCTAAGTGAAATAAACCAGTTAGAGAAGGACCAATACTTCATGATTTCACTTATATGTGGATTCCAAAATAGTCCAATTCATGAAGCAGAAAGCAGAATTGTGGTTGACACAGAATAAGGGGAGGTAAAAATGGCATGGTGTTGGTAGAGGGTACAAAGATCTAGTCTTACAAGATAAATAAATTCTGGAGATCTATTGTACAACATAGGGCATATGATTAACAATAGTGTATTGTATACTTAAAAATTTCTTGAGGGTATATCTCACGTTAAGTAGTCTTACCACAAAAGGGAAAAAATAAAGAAAAAAGGGGAGAAGAACTTTTGGAGGTGACAGCTAAGTTTATGGCATTGGTTGTGATGATGGTTTCATGAATGCATACTATTCTTCAAACACATCAAGTTTATACATTACATATGTACGGCTTTTTGTATGTCAATCATACCTCAGTAACGTGGTTAAAAATAAATTTTAGAATGGCTCAAAATTACAACTATTCAGTTTATGGATGTCTCTCAATATGTGCACATACAAAAAACAACAGATGTCTTTCATAAGAAATGCTAAATGCCTGTGCATGTAACATGGTAAATTTAAATTTTATTTCATTAAGTTTTTTTATTTTCCAATCTCAGAAGAGCAATTAGAACTCACTGAAAGGTGAAATTTAATCTGTTTTAAAGTAACTTTCATGAATATGAAATAATAATTGCTGATATTTGGAAAATACAGTAATATATACAGACAAAAGTAAAAATCATGCATTATTCCACTATCAAAAAATAGTCATTTTAACATTTTGGCCTATTTTAAATTAACAGAATTATTCATTATTTATCTCATTATGCCTCCAGTATTTCTTTTAAAAAGTAGCTTATCTGTCATTCACTCAATCTTATAGATAAGTAACTATAAAGTAATGACTAATTTTAAACATTTATACATGCATGTGAGCATTTTTAACACTAAAAATGCAGCTATTGAAGGAAGTATTTTTCAGAATGCTTCCTTGAGTTCTACTTTAAAATTCAGTAGGTAAACATATTAATTACCATTATAGAAGTAATTATGTAATAAACCCAAATTCAGAAATATAACAGTTCAGAATTTTATATTTTCTTTCCCAAGTCTCTCAAACTACTATATTTACATGTTAGAAATAAATTTGTCAATCATTTTCAGAAATTATCTACCATTAAGAATTTAGAAAATCCTATTCATTAAAAAAAAGATGTCTTCATAAAAGAAATTAATGTATTTTTAAAAATCTAACTGTAATATAAAATCATGTAGGTCAAAACCCATCTTTCACCAATCTCCAACTAAAAAACAAATCAGAGATGTATTACCATGAAAAGAAATTGGCTTTAAGATGTAATAAAAATACCATACAAGAATAAATCAAGTCACTTAAAACTAATATTTGAGTTAAAATTAAACCTCTGATACAATGTGCTAATATTCATAATGAACATGGTAAGGGGTTTTTCTTCCTTTAAAATCTATTCTAATTTTGCTCCTACCTCTGGCTAGTCCTCATTTCCAAAACCTATTTAAGTGTATTTCTACAGCTATAAGTGTGAATCCTTGGAAATTTTCGAAGTGTATTATGAATGCAAGATGATGATGATGATGATGATGAAACTGATTATGACAACAATAATGATGATTTATCTAATGCTTTTAGAAAGAGCTGCTAAATTAGTTCAGTTTTCCTCTTATGATCTCCATGTTGAATAGCAAGGTACATCTTTCTACAGAATGTAATGTTGAAAAAATTATTTATATGATTAATTTCTTAAAATGTAGGCTATTGAATATTATTTCTTGTTTAAGAGTAGAACACTGGCACCCTCTAATGCCATCTAGTTGTCAAAATTAGTGGAGACAACATCTCCCATGACTGACAGGCCAAATAGAGGCATGCATCTTTCAGTTTAAGGAACAGATGAGACAGGGTACCCCAACTCTGTCCGATTCCTCATATTCTTCATTGGTGGATCTCTGCTTTACTTTCTACTGTCAACAGAGGGTAAAAAAGGAAAATTGGTTTGTTTAGATAAATCCTATGACCTGGGCCCTGCCTTATCTGTTTTTTCTCGACTTTTTATTTGCATTAGTATCCCTTTCACTCACCTTGTTCCCAAGAGCTACTGTTCAGTGCATATCAAGCTTTATGTGTACAATCAATGTCAGATGAGGTAATCACAAGTACTCTCACTTAAATAAGACGAGTACATATTTAAAGAACTGCACAGTCCCTGCCAGGTAGCCAAGATTTTCACTTCCCTTAAGTCTGCATGCTCTTCCTCATACTATTTTGGAGGGTATAATTCTTCTGGACATTTCTACTCTTCAGTCTAAGGCTGAATTATTTTTCTTGGAAGAACAAGGTCTTTTTTCCGTTTTGAGTGCTGGTTCTAGTTTTTAAGGTCTTTTTTCCCTTTTGAGTGCTGGTTCTAGTTTTTAAGGCTTTTTACACAGAACGATGCTAGCCTCTACATACTTGACAAATATCCCTATGGTTAAGTTTTAGGTTATCAGATATTTCCTCAGGCTCCAGCCCCAGTTCACTTCCTCCCAACCAGGAAAACTGGATTTCCTCCATCTTAAACTCAGTCCATCCCTCTTTTATGGTTAGTTCTGCAAACACGTTTTCCTAGCCCCTTCATAATATCATTTCCTCATTCTTATCTTCACTGTTTTTTTTCCACGGTTCTACTTCCTGATCCTACCAGCTCTCTAAAATCAGATTTGCAGACCTTCTAAAAAAAAATGCTCAAGCCAAGGACAATCCACTGCTGTTCCTTAAGATTTTAAAAAGTTTACATTTTCATTTTTGCACAGAATCTTCTACTCTCTTGTCTGGTATTTCCTTGAATCCACAATATTTGGGGAAGTGAATTCAGTAGGGAAGATATTTAGCCTTATGATATACAACCAAAAGTTACAAAAGGAGAAGAACAGAATATTTCTATACTTAATCAAAAATCTTTTGTGCAAGGGAAGAATTGGTCATTTATAGAAATCTTATGATTAGTGTTTTTGTAGAATAAAGAATTACTATATATTTTTCATAAAATCTGAAATTTCACAAATCAGACCTGCTTAAAGATAAGAAATTTCTTTAATAGCTTAGCATTAGGCCTACGCTTTATCCTAAGCTTCAAAGAGACTCAAACGCCTCTTTCTATTTCACATTTAAAGTTATGAACTTACTTTTCAAGAAAAAGAAAAGACCAGCCAATCTCTTAAGTACAAAACAAAAGAATGGATGAGCCAAGGTATTTTTAAGAGCAGTAATTAAGAAGAAAACTGACAATATAACTTTGTAAAATTGTATGTTAACTTACATAATCATGGAAGGCTTTTGCTTCACTTGAGTGTTCACATGTTTCACGTCTCTCTGGAGCTGCACAGTAGAGATCCCAAAATACACTAAAAAAAGTAATTATGGTAACATTAAGAAAATAATGTAACACCAATATGAGAAATCACAATTCCAAAAGTAGAAAATATGTTTTTCCTTACACAAAATATTTCGTCTTCAGAACAGGTATTTATTTGAAAGTCTTAAATGCAGGCAAGACTCTTCATGCAATAATAGTGCTGTCATCATCTAGCCATCTTTCAGAAATGCTAAATAAGACTTTTCTAAAGAATAAAATAATTTTATAGCAATAATTTAAAAATTGTCATTCTTATAACTGGCTGTTTATATGACATAAAACACCTGATTAGAGTAGCTATAATATTTTTCATAATTTTCCCATGAAAATTAGAAACATTAAATAATATCCTAATTTAATAATTAAGGAATAAAGTGGTACATTGATTTTTTTAAAGATAATTTGGTTGTCCAACTCATAAGCCAATACCCTGACCATTAAATTACATTGTTTAGACAAACATATTTTCTTAAAAATGCTATTTTCCCCTACAATTACTAAAATGGTTTAGTAACTTTGAAAATCCATCCTAACACTTCTTTTATTCTCCTATTCAAGAACAGTGGGGAGTGAAGCAGACTGTGGGGACAAAAAATTTTGCTCCTTGCAAAACATATGGCTCTGGTCATCCTTCCATCTACTAAACTAACAATGAGCACAAGCAAGGGTTCAAAAATCAGGAAAGCAAATGTTTTCAAATGTTGGCTATAAATAAAGGCAAGTATAATGATCAACAGAATTTTTTTTTTAATTCCACATTTCCCACTCTATAAAAGTGGAAGGTAGATTAAGACAAGAAGTTAAGTGCACAGGCACTGCAGTAGGACATATCTAAGACAGAGCCAGACACGCTGATTACCAGCTTTGACAGCCCTTGAAGAAGTTGCTTAAACTATTCAGAAACACAATTTCTTCCTCTATAAAATGGGGTTGTTGAGAAGATAATATTATACCATATATGCACAGTGACTGGCATATACAAGCATATTATTAATAATATCAGCACTATAATTAGCTTGCATGATAGCTTAAAATGCATATATATATATTTTAAGGCAGGTCACTGTGGTGACGGTACACATGATGAGGATACAACAAAACTCGGTAAATTGAAGTCAGACTTTTTGCTTTGACCTTCATTTAGTCTGGATCTCTCTCTCGTCTCAGGTAGGAGAAAACATTCTGTAGGCCTTACAACACAAAGTTAAGTTCATAATTAATTCAGTGAAATAAGATTACCCTCAGCAGTGAAAAATGTGAAAAACTGAGTATCGACATTATTTCCTGTTCAGTTTCCACAATAAGCAGTAAATACGAGAAAACAATGAAAACAAAAATAATTTGTGTAAATTTCAATATTTTTAGGAGAGTGAAAGTTTTAACAGAAATCCTTACAACCTTAGTGGGAATAAGACCCATAGATAAACAGGGATACAGGTAAGTTTTTCACTTGGATCAGCTTTGTTGTGTATTACAGTGTAGTGCAATCATGTTCTTAAGGAACTTCAGAGATCTTAAAACCAAAATTTTGTAATGTAGTCTTTAAACTGTATTTAATCAAAGAATATTATATGCAGTATTATATGGCAAACAATATAATATCTCTTCTTCTTTCCTAATTTCCCTAATTTCCACTCAAGCAGCAGAAGACCGCTCTTGAAAATTATTCCAATTACCTTACTTTCATGATTCCATTGTAGTACTTTAAAAAGATTATCTCACACAATGGACTAGGGGAAAATAATTTATTAATTTATTGTTGGAGTATGCCCTAAGAGTTTTTAAATAAACATCAGAAGTAATTATTTCTAAACATGTAGTTAAATATTTATCTGATAATATTAACATTGTTCTGCTTCTATTTTTATGTTTGCCTTTATGGATTTAGTGGGAAGTCAACCGTTTGTAACATCAAGCTCAGAGATTATAAAACAAGTGATTAACAGAGGATAATATTATAGGTGATGTTTCTGAGAACCCTGTATTGCTTATACATGATCTTGCTTAACACAGGCAAAGAAATAGATCCTTTAAAAACACGTCTCACGGCAAGCCTTGTGCTAGGCAGTTTCCATATTTTAGCATCAGGAAAAGCGTGTATTCTTTTCCATACATTCACAATGTCTATTCTGTCATTCTAAAGATCAGTAAATATTCAATTTTTTAAAAGCCTTATTCATCAGGAGAGTTTCATAATTAAGTCTATAATAATCTAAGATGTTATAAAATTTAAATGATAAAATTAAGTAAAAATCACATACAAATTTAGATGTAGTGCTATGATATTCAAATTTTAACACATGCCCCATCTATTTTATTAAGCATCTGTATGTTCTCCCTTCTAAGAATCACAGGTAGAAAAGACATTTCCAAATTTTATCATTTTTGAAAGTTCAATCACATTTTGCCTAGTAATACAAGGTTAAGTATCCCTTATCTGAAATTCTTGGGACTAGAAGTACTTCCGACGTAAAAATTTTTTTGGATTTTGAAATATTTTCATTATACTTATACTCAGTGGTTGAGCATCCCAAATCTGAAAATCCACATTCCAAACGGCTCTAATAAGCATTTCCTTTGAGTTTCATGTTAGCACTCAAAAGTTTTAGATTTTGGATCTCAGATTTTCAGATTTTTCAACCTATGTTGTGACTGCTATAATAGCATCCTAATATTTGAGAACAATTGGCCATATAATAACATCAATGACAAAGGCTGTAGTAAGGCCAAAATACATGATTTTAGTCCACATTCTGCAATTAATCCATGTTTAGTTTTGTGAGCTAGTAGACAAATTACTTAACTATAATGTTATAGCTTTATTTGGAAAATAGTGAGGTTAAAACCAGAATATTTCTAAGAACCCTTCATGAATAAAAAATTTAAAAACTGTTTTCTTCTAGTAATATTTCAAATATGCATTAAATACCTGGTCTATATAATAAGCTGCCATACACTGCCCAAGAAAATAAAAAGAAAAGTAATACAAGGCATAAATGTGACTGTTGATCCAAAACTAGTGATGAATTCAAAATTGCTCACTTGCCCAAAATCGCTCACTTCACCTAGATGCAGAAGTTATGTAGCATATATAAAAATTTTACTAATATTTTTATCAAATGCTTTTAGTTGGTATTATGATGATGTGATCATTAGCATATAAAAATGTGGACTTTATCTCCTAGAGGAAGAAGTAGGCTTTTTAGTAGGTAAGGTTCATAGCAATTTGTATTTAGGCGGAGGGATTTTACTGATGTACGTTAGTAAGCTATTCTAATGATCCACCGTATTTGTTTGTTCCTTGATCTCTAAGACGGCCAAGGTCAGAAAATTCTGAACCTCCAAAGATACAGACTTCATCCCTCTATAACCTCAGATGCTGGTGGCTAAGGAGCTTCTCAGTTCCTCTAATCCTACAACTATTAAACCTGAAAGCAAATATTATCCTTGAAATGTAATGGGTTCATCATCATAAATAATACTTTAGAGTTTTATACAGTCTCTTTATTCCTAAGCAGAAGCAAGTGAAAAATTTATATTTTACAAATGAAGACAGAGACTAAACACAGAGAAGCAAAACTTATAAAGTATTGAAATCTTTGATCTTACATCATTTATTATTATTAAAATCTTCTCCTTATAAATCAAGAGAAAATATGGTATTCCCAAGTTGAAGAATCTCAACCAAAGACTATATCTCCTTCTATTCCTGAGGATGTGAGCTGAAATGACTTAGGTAGCTTGTTAATATCTCAAGGGAACCCAGAAAGCCAAATGGTTGTCAGAGAAGTCTACAAGGGTGAATAAACATACCAGATGTGTCCCAGAAGATGGAATGCTAACATAATTATACAACTTATGCCACTGGCCAGATCTAACACTACCTGAAAACAAAAAAATTTTTAAAGACTTAACAAAACAATAAAACCCTATGGAAAACAATTTTTCGGAGGAACAAGCCAGGTTGTTATAAGTTCAAGTCTTAATAAATAAGGAAGTCATCTGTCTTTGGCCCAAAAATATATCAATGAATGTTACTGACAATCTTTATTAAAGAAAACTATCCATTCATAAGACCAAAACCAATTTCTCATGAAATGTGTATGTATGTTTCTTCATCTTAGAACTTTCTCATAGGTATAACTTATATTAGTATTATTCCCTAGCATTACTGAATACTTTTAAAAATGCAAGCATTAAATTTTGCTTCACTTTCATAAAATTCTCACAATACCCCTGGATTAGAAATAAATTTCTATTTTAAAAATATTTAAAAAGATAGTTACCACTATTGAGTAGGTACTAAATTCAAGCATCATATATGAAGTATCATATATTCAGCATCTAATCCTTCTAATTATTATCCTCACTTTGTAGATGAAGGAACTGAAGCTTAGGTTAAATTAGATTAAATAATTTCCTGAAGTCACACAGTTAGTGGCAAAACTGAGCTTGAGCTTTTAAATTATTACATTATTTTGCTTCTAACATGTATATGGTTTTAAGAGTTCATATTTCAAGACTCCTTATTCTGATTATGGGCAGGTTTCTACAGCTCCAGCACTCAGAGCAGCATCTGCTGTTATAAGAGTGGGATGGATACCTGTCCCAGATACGATAGCAGGCACATTGTTAGCCTACCTTTGACCCCCATGCACCAACTCATTTCCTCAATATCCTATGGCAACCACCCCCTCACCCTACATGCAGCTGTCAGGGATTCGTGGATGGCTCAATATAGACATGATTCAGAAGAGAAAACTTTTGAGTCCCATTTATATACACTGCCTGGAATGAGCCACTCACAATGCTCAAATGGGAAATGTAATTAATGACTTATTAATAGTGGGACACTGAATTCAGCTCTGTGATTAAGAAATATCTGTTACTGAGATGAGCACTGTTATAATTCAGGAACTTGAATTCTAACTCTAAATTTGACCTTGGGCAAATAGTTTGATTTATGTAAAATGAGAAAATAAATGTGTTATGTATTTTACAGTGTTTTAAACAGAGACAAAGAGATGACATATGCAAAAGTAATTTTAAAAGAAACTTAAAGGTACTAAAAATATTACAGAAAAAGTCTCGTATAGCTAGTATAGCCAGATAAAAAGAAGTTTTCTAATTAACTTAAGTAACACTCGCCTCACTTTTCTTTTGAGTCCTTCACATTTAATGAAGATTCCCTCAGTTTTTTACAATGCTTTCTCCCCACCAAATGTCCCCTGTATTCCACATTCCTTTCCTCTTCTCCCAAGCTAAATTTTAGTTTTGTTTTCTGTGGCCTATGTACTTTGCTTTCTCTTTTGCTAACACTTTTCCTCCCTTCCTACTCTGATCAGCCTCCTCCTTCTAGCCCCGTTGTCACCTACACTGTCTTATATGATTAGTTTAACTCAACTCAAATAGTTATTATACCTTGCCTGTTATAGGCAAGACATACCAGATGAGTAAAAACCCGTAAGCCAATTATAAATATTATACCATTCTAATGAGCTAACGCCATTGCTCTTGTCTTCCTTTGGGTATTTGTTTATTCTTAGCTATACTTGATATTATTCATTAGATTCTAAAATAATTAGAGTGCTAACATACTACAAGATTTGACTTTCCACTGACAGGTGAAACAGAATTTTTAGGATAATCTTACTTTTTAATTTATTTTCTCTACAATGTTTATATATTTGATTTCAGGATACAAATACAGGGGACCAAAGTTACTTTAAAAGGTGCTTTATATTTTTATTTTTTTAAATAAAAATGAGGTATAGGCTGGATGCAGTGGTTCATGCCTGTAATCCAAGCACTTTGGCAGGCAGAGGCAGAGGCGGGTAGATCTTGAGCCCAGGAGTTTGAGACCAGCCTGGGCAGCAACAGCAAAACTCCATCTCTATAAAAAAAATACCACAAATTAGCTGGACATAGTGGTATGTTCCTGTAGTCCCAGATACTCAGGAGGCTGAGGTGTGAGGTTCACTTAAGCCCAGGAGATGGAGGCTACAGTGAGTTGTGATTGTGCCACTACACTCCAGCCTGGGTGACCCTGTCTTATCGCAAAAAAAAAAAAAAGAGAAAAAAAGGCGTATTTGTCTATTCTCAAGCTGCTAATAAAGACATGCCTGAGACTGGGTAATTTATAAAGGAATGAGGTTTAATTGACTCAGTTCAGCATGGCTGGGGAGGACTAAGGAAACTTAAATAAATGGTGGCTTCATATGGTAGCAGCAAGGAGAAGAATGAGAGCTGAGTAAAGGGATACACCCTTATAAAACCACCAGATATCGTGAGAATTTACTATCTTGAGAACCGCATGGGGGATCTGTCCCCAAGATTCAATTACCTCCCACCAAGTCCTTCCCACCACACATGGGGACTATGGGAACTACAATTCAAGATGAGATTTGAGTGGGGACACAGTCAAACCATATCAAGAGATATGAGTTATAAAAGGCATCACATCAAGAGTTATAGTTTCTACAATTAAAACTTTAAATAGAAAGTTTTAAAAAGCCTATGTTTTAAAATTGCATAAGTAAAAAAACACATTAACATCAGAAAAAAGAAGTTTATTGGCATTTTTATTTCTGGAACTAATGGAAGAGTTGGGAATGTTTAATAAAAAGTACAAATAAAAAGTAAGTTTTCAAAGGGGACTTTATTCAGGTAAATGTATTATTATAAACTGGGCACTGAACATGGGGTAAATAAACTAAAAAGGAAAAAAGAAGTGATTAGGGAAATCACATTAGGGAAACAAGGGAAAAAAGCTCCAGAAAGTAAATCACATAAATTTATCTATTTATTATACATTAAAGGTAGAAATTTTGCCTCTTCCACTCTGAGGCCTTTGCCTCTAATCTCACCAGTACTTTATTCTGCTTATTTTGCATATGTGATGTATATATATATATATATATATATATATATATATATATATATGGATATACATATTTTTTTCATACATCTTCAAACACTCCCACTCTTCACCAACTTTTCACCCAAGTCTACTAGTCTCTGCCTCTTTTCTCAACCCTCTTTAATCCATCTTGGTTTTTTTGTTTTTGTTTTTTTGAGATGGGGTCTCATTCTGTGGCCCAGGCTGGAAAAGAGTGGTGCAATCTCAGCTCACTGTGTCCTCCACCTCCCGAGTTCAAGCAATTCTCCCACCTCAGCCTCCCAAGTAGGGGTGACTATAGGTGTGTGCCACCACACCCAGCTAATTTTTGCATTTTTAATCCTTCTTTAATCCAACTTTTTGTTGATGCTAAGTGAGTGTCTAAAGGCCCAAATCTGATCATGTCAGGTACTTTGTTTAAAATCTTTGGGCTATAGTCCCAAATCCTTAATGTATGCAGGACTTCATAATCTGTCCCCTGCTTTTGTCTGTAGCTTTATATTCTATCATTTCTTAATACTGGACCTATAGATCAACTGGTCCAAATCAAACTACCTGTCATTACTTGAGTTCATGATCATCCCTTTTGAGATTTCATACTATTCCTTGCCCCAATTACCTTTCTCAAACTCAACTTTCAGCTCAGATTCACTTTCTCTGTGATGCCTCTTCTAACTCCCCCAAGCTGAAGTGAGTATTGCTCCTGTGATGCTATTACAACCAGTACATATTTTTTAAAATTTATTTCTAGCCTTATAGAGGTATAATTGACAAGTAAAAACTATATGTTTAATGTATACAATGTAAAGTTTTTATATACATATACTTTGGAAAATGATTAGCAAAATAAAGCTAATTCACATATTCATCACTTCACATAGTTACTCTGTGTGTGTGTGTCTGTTAAGAACACTTAAGATCTACTATATTCACAAATATCAAGTCTATAATACATTATTATTAAACCAGTACATATTTCTGCTTTAATACTTTTAAACTGTGTATCTTTCCTACTACTTATTTCCTTGAGGGCAACACAGTTTTGTACTCTGTAAATATTTGGTGAAAAGGCTTAAACAACAGAACAATTCTAATTTAAAATATTCTACAAAAAAATGGAAATGAGAAGTCATAAAATTAACAACTGGTCCATCCAACAGGGACTCTTAGGTTGAGCAAATGATCAAGCACTAAGTTCCTGAAGAATACATGTTATCCTAATCATCTGGACCTCAACTGCAGCGACAGCTTTCCTGGTCAACATAAAAAGGCAACGATTATTACAGTCCTGAATCCCTAACCTAGAGCACAGATTATGAAGTCCAGTTCTAAAGAGTTAAGGATAAGAAGGTCAGGCATCTGTTGGATTTAAAGCCCATGCTAATGGCTAGCTAAACACAATAATCAGGGAAGCTTAAGATCTGGGCATTTTTCTGAAAGATGAGATCCACAGCTATTACCAGGTCTCAAAGGACCCCATGACTTAATCAAAACTATTAAGAACTATATATTGATATATATAGATGAAGGAGGCACCTCAAAGAATATGTCAGTAGCTTTAGGGGAAAAATGTAAAACATTTGAAAAAAAACTATACCTATATATTTTGCATGTACTAGATTTAAATTGAATAAATATAATCTAAAAGTATTTATGTGCCCATTACTTATTTATTTGATATATCCGGCTAAGTACAAACTAAGTTACCTAAAATACCAACACCATGGAAGAAGGGATCCCCTGAATCTAAGAGCCACAGAAAAAGAAAAAAAAAATGCCACATTTAAAAGCTGCACCATCTGATAGCTGAGGTAAAAAAAAAAAAAAAAAAAAAAGCTATAGAAGCAAAAAACTGAAGTATTGAGTATGTTATAATCAATCATCTACAGTGTAGGAATAAGTGAAATTCATGAGAAAGCATGTAAAAGAGAAAGAGGTGTAAGAAACAAAATTAATGCTGTAACAGAAAACTCTTTAAATCCTCACTTTGTTAACCCACTGATCTAAGAGAGTCAGACTCCTAAAATGGTCTCTTATGCCATTTGTAGACTTCATTGGAAATACGCAAATGAAAAGATGTTGACAGGTGAGGAGACTCAATTACATTTGGAAAAAAAGTTAAGTATTAGCAGTCTAGATCCGGCTATCAGAAATACTATATAAAAAGAAAAAATGACGTTTCTCTTATACAAAACACTGGTCTTAAACCCCAGGAAAACAGCACAGTGGTGGTGCTTAACTGTAGTGAACCGTTGGAACAACTCTGAACCAAAAGACCGCACCTGTTCCTGCCCCACATATGTGAGACAAACAGGGGAAACCCACAACCACAACTGACCAAGTGCGGTTCCACTCACCATGGGACTTGTAGTACAGCATGCTTTCAGGAGCAAGATTTAAAACATCATGGCATTACATAACGTTCCAAGGAAACCATGTGCATGGCACTCAAAGAGAGCTTTCGTTTTTTTCTTTTAAAGATGCTAAGAGATGAGTGTATATGTTACTGAGTAAGAAATGCTTTTAATAGAAGAAATGGAAAAAAAAAAACAACTCACCTAGTTTGTCCATGCAAATACATGGACTACCAATTGCTGCTGCGGAAAACTCACATTCCTGGGCATACTGGCGTCACAATGCATTTATAAGCTCCAATATTCACTAGGATTTAAACACTGCCTCTCAATTTTTGTGTGTGCTCTTACTCAGTTCTTTCTCTGGGCCTATTCAGAATTATTGCGAACTTTTCTTTAAAGACTATCCTTAACTCTCTTAAAACTTCACCATCGTCACCATGGCCACCACCCTCAATACCCTCGTATCCTATTTTGCAGAGAAAAAAAAAGCTATCAGAATAAGAACTAATTTTTTGAACCCCAGATCAATTTGACTCATCATCATTTTATAGATGGTAAAACTGAGACTGAAAGTAACAAAACCTTGCTGAAACGCTAAGTCGTAGAGCTGAAATACTGAATCCACGGTTTCCTTTCTCCCTTGCCTCACCCTGCATCTCCGCACACAGTACAAGCCTAGAGTAGAAAACTGGGAAGACAAAAGAGAAAACACTACTTACAAGTAATGGAAATATTTTCAGGAAAAAAAATTATCTGTAACCCCCCCATATTAAAACAAAAAAAAATTATTTTGCTTTTTTGTTACTCTTAATATCCATTATGCTACACTGTAATTGTGATACACATGCAACACTATGTCCTGCTTTGTTAAAATGTCTTAAGCATTTCTTGTCATAATATAGTGTTCATCATTATTAAATGTGTGATTAACAGCCCAAGAACAAATGTACTATAATTTTTATAACACTTCCTATTTACACGTTCCCAACTTTTCTTTCATTTCTATTTTGTCTTCTATTCCAACCCTTCTTCCAGTCAAATGCAAAATACTCCACAGGAAATTCCTCATGCATTTAGACAGTTAGTGGCAGGCTTGAGGAAGATATGTATTAGGGGTAAGGTTTCGGAAATTGTTAAATTCAGAAGGAAAACCTTATGCAAACACTCCAGATTGGCAGGAAGCAGGAACGTATAGGAGACAGTATTTTATTAGGAATAGAAGAAATTGATTTCTTAACATCAAACCTACAAATGTCCCTGCATCTCCTCTTGCCACAATAGTAGAGATGGTCCTCTCCTCTCTCCCTGTATCTTCTGACTCTGCCTCTCTACTGTCTCCTTCTCTTTTAAACACTAAATATGCTAATATCTCTCCCATCTAAAATGAAAAACTTCTCTCTCTAATCTATAATATTCCTCAAGCTATCACTCCTTTATTCCTCAGCACAGATGAAACATTTTAAAGAGCTAACTATATGCCATTTCCCACTTCTTACCTTCCTAGTCACTTCTCAATCTGAAACATTCTTGCTTCCTAGCCCATTACTCAGCTTGTGTAAGTCATTGATGGCCTTTCCCCAAATCCTAAAAGGACACATGCACTCTGATTACTTTACCTTGCAGTCACAGTAGACCACTACTGACCTTTCTTTCTCCTTGAAACCCTCAAGGAGATGATTATTCTTCTTTTCTACTATGCTACACTCTCCTGGTTTTCCTCCTACCTTTTTAGCTGGGCCTTGTGTCTCTCTCTCTCTCTTTTTTTTTAGACAGAGTCTCACTCTGTCGCCCAGGCTGGAGTGCAGTGGTAAGATCTCGGCTCACTGCAACCTCCGTCTTCCAGGTTCAAGCAATTCATCTACCTCAGCCTCTTGAGTAGCTGGGATTACAGATGCCTGCCACCCATGCCTGGCTTATTTTTGTATTTTTAGGAGAGACTGGGTTTCATCCATATTGGCCAGGCTGGTCTTGAACTCCTGACCTCAAGTCATCCGCCTGCCTTGGCCTCCCAAAGTGCTGAGATTACAGGTGTGAGTCACCATTCCTGACCACCTTCTGTCTCCTTTATAACCTCCTACCTCCTCATTCTTTGGATATTAATATTGCAAGCATTCTGTACAAGGCTCACTTCCCTTCCCCTCGTGGGTAATACCATTCAACCATCTCTTTCTCTTTTCTTTTTTTAGAGATGGGGTCTCACTATGCTTCTCAGGCTGCATTCAAATACCTGGGTTCAAGTGATCCTCCCACCTCAGCCTCCTGAGTAGTTGTTACTACAGACATGCACCACTGCACCCAGCTTCTTCTCTCTCTCCATTAAACATCAGACCCATGTAACCAACTGCCTGTTCAACATCTCCACTTGGATGGTATGTATTCCCATTTCAGCACACCTAACTCTTCACCAAATCCTTCCATTTCTACTTCAAGCTTTTATCCCTCAAATCCTTCCACTTATCTTCCTCCCCACTGATTATACACTAGGTCAAGTGGCCATTCTCTACTTGTTACTGCAAGAGCTTCTAAGTGCTTCTCTGTTTCTGGACTCATTCCTGTTCTATCCATGACTGATTCTAGAGAACTGGAGTGATATTGCTAAGATTGTAAACCAAAAATAAAATTGCAAGGTCCCCCAACCATCTGAACAGACTTCCTCCTTCACCAGTGCACTCTTTTTTTTTTTTAGGAAGGGAGGAAGGCAGGAAGGGAGGGAAGGAGGAAGGGAGGGAGGACGGAAGGGATGAAGGAAGGAAGGAAGGAAGGGAGAAGGGGGGGAGCGGGGGAGGGAGGGAGGGAGGCAGGGAGGGAAGGGAAGGAAGGAAATGAAGCAATGAGAGAGACATTGCCGACCTGAATCTAGAGGTTTACAAGTTGATTTCTTTTTTTTTTTTTTTTTTTTGTGAGAAGGAAAGAAAAAAAATGAGTAAAGGAGAGGGAGAAAGAGGAAGAGAAAGAGGGAGGGTGAACGGAAATATTGCTTTATTCTGAAAAATAATGGGTATTAATAATGGCCAATCAATGTCTCATTTAAACCTATGAGTAGGTGTGATGTGGTATAGACAAGAATGTATATTTTGTGTATTTGAAGTGGAGAGCTCTAAAATATTTATTAAGTTTACTTGTTCCGGATCTGAGTTTGAGTCCTTGATATCCTTATTAATTTTCTGTCTCATTGAATCTAAGTCTCTATGTATCTGGGTGTTAGGATCGTTAGCTCTTGTTGTTGCATTGATCCTTTTACCACTATATCTTTGTCGCTTTAAAATCTATTTTATCCGATACGAGAATTGCAACTCCTGCTTTTTGTTTATTAATTTATTTATTTTTGCTCTCCATTTGGTTGGTAAATCTTTCTCCATCCCTTTGTTTTGAGTCTGTGTATCCTTGCATGTGAAACAGGTCTGGATGTAACATGCCGTTGGGTTTTGGCTGTGTCTTTTGATTGGGGGATTTGGTCTATTTAGATTTAGGGTTACTACCATTTGATGTTAACTGGCTGTTTGATCCATTCGTTGATGTAAATTCTTCTTTATGTTGATGCTCTTTACTTTTTGGTATATTTTTAGAAACGCTAATACTGGTTGTTTCTTTGTGTGTATAATTCTTCTTTCAGAAGCTCTTGTAAAGCAGGCCTGGTGGTAATAAAATCTCTGAGTACTTGCTTGTTCATGAAAGATTTTATTTTTCCTTCAGTTGTGAAGCTTAGTTTGGCTGGATATGAAATTCTGGGCTGAAGGTTCTGTTCTTTGAGGATATTGAATATTGGCCCCCACTCTCTTCTGGCTTGTAGAGTTTCTGCTGAGAGATGTGCTGTAAGTCTGATATGCTTGCCTTTGTGGGTAACTTGATGTTTCTCTCTGGCTGCCCTTTCTCTCTGGCTGCCCTTAGTATTTTCTCCTTCGTTTCAACCCTGGTGAATCTAACGATTATGTGCCTTGGGGTTGCTCTTCTTGAGGAATATCTTTGTGGTGTTCTCTGTATTACCTGGGGTTGAATATTGACCTGCTTTGCTAGTTTAGGAAAATTTTCCTGAATAATATCCTGAAGGGTATTTTCCAGCTTGGATTCATTCTCTCCATCGCATTCAGGTACACCTATCAAACGTAAATTTGGTCTTTTCACATAGTCCCAGATTTCTTGTAGACTTTGCTCATTCCTTTTTATCCTTTGTTCTCTAATCTTGTCTTCTTGTTTTATTTCATTAAGTTGGACTTTGACCTCTGATATCCTTTCTTCTGCTTGAACAATTCGAGTGTTTAAACCTGTGCATACTTCTCGGAGTTCCTGTATTGTATTCTTCAGTTCCATTAATTCACTTATATTCCTCTCTAAGGTGTCTATTCTCAATAGTATTTCATCAAACCTTTTTTCAAAGTTCTTAGTTTCTTTACATTGGGCTACAACACGTTCTTTTGACTCACAGAAGTTTCTTATTATCCATTCCTTGAAGCGTGATTCTGTTATTGGGATGCGCTCGTTCTCCATCAAGCCTTGTTCCATTGTTGATGTGGAACTGTGATCATCTTTAGAGGGAGAGGCATTCTGATTTTGAGTATTCTCAGCCTTTTTACGCTGGTTTCTTCCCATCATTGTAAATTTATCCTCCCGTCGTCTTTGAAATTACCAACTTTCAGATTAGGTCTCTTGAGTAGATGTCCAAGTTGTTAGTTCCCAGTGCCAGAACGGCGGCATTAAGACTGATGGTGCTTTTCTGCCCAGGATTCTCCTGTCTGGCTTCCTTCTTGTGTCCGAAATAGGCGACTCTGCCTTCCTGGGGCTCCAAACCTCGGTCAGAAGGGGAACCACTCTCCTTTACTCTGCACCGAGAGCTGCCGCGCCAAGGTGCCATCACAGCTGCTGCACCGGCCTCAGGAGTCGTGCTGGGGGCCCGTGTGGGTCCTCCAAGCCTCCGTCCAAAGGGAAGCCAGCCCTGTTTGCTCTGCTCCGAGAGCTGCCGCCCGAAGGTGCCGGCAAAACTGCTGCACTGGCCACAAGAGTCGTGCTGGCGACCCATGTGACTCCACCACTGGGGATCTTCTGCTCTGTGAGTGACCTGAATTTGTCTGAAAGTGTGGCGTCCTCTAGTTCTCTGCGCTTTAACTGAGAGCTGCAATCCTGAGATGTTAGCGATTGGCCATCTTGGATCCTCCCTCACCAGTGCACTCTTAAAATGTAACCTGAGAGACTGGTTCAAGCCATGACAGGAAGTGGGAGTGGGACTTACCTCATTATACTCTCCAGTGTTAACATCAACAGGGACCTTAAATCTGATAAGAAATATTCACAAGCTATTCTCTCTGAAGAAGACTGCTACAGGCTTCATCTGCATAATAAGAAATTGGCTCTCCATAATCGCTTATCTTAATCTTTTCTATTGATCCCAGATCTTTAGATAAATTAAACCAATCACCAATCAGAAAAATTTTAATGAATGGTCTTTAATTTTAAATCTACCTATAACCTGGAAGCCCCAACTTTGAGTCGTTCTGTCTGAACCAATGTATTTCTCAAACGTATCTGATTGAAGTCTCATGTCTCCCTAAGATGTATAAAACCAAGCCGCACCCTGACCACCTTGGCCACATGTTCTCAGGACCTCCCAAGGGCTGTGTCAAGGGCCAAGGTCACTTATATTTGGCTCAGAATAAATCTTTTCAAATATTTTAGAGTTTTACTCTTTTCTTTGACAAGACGTAAATAAACAGTATTACTCTCCTGCTTAAAAACTTAACTGCATTGTACTGTCTTTATAATTAAATTCAAATTCACAGTTTACAAATCCAGCCTCATCCCTAACCACTCTATCACCTCAATTTCCAACATAATGAATTTCTTTCTTTTCTTCCCATGTGCTATACTCTCTCTGCCTTTCACCTCTAGGTCTTCGCACATGGTATGGTTGATCCAGAACGTCCCCCTTCTCTATCTCTCCATGGCTTTCTGGCCAACTCTTATATCTACTAATGCCTTGGCTTAGATATCTGCTCTTCCAGGTGAAATGTATTTGGCATGTGTCTACATAGGACTCCGCATATCCCCTTAAAATACTTCTTTCTTACTGCTTTCTTTGTTATCTGTTTTCCCCACATACTGTTATCAAAAAGAGGGTAGGGATGTGTGTCTGTTTTATTCACTGGTGTGTCCATAGTATCAAGCATAGTACCTGGCCCATATAAGGCGCTCAGTATTTGTTGAGAGAATGCAATAAACTTTACTAGGTTTGCATGGAGAAACATGCTCAAAGCCTATATCAATAATTGAAATTTTAAAAGATACCACTACCACATGGTAGAAATACGAAGAAATATAAAGATATGAAAGTTACTTCTTTGCTGCCCCCCCCAAAAAAATTCATTTGATTAGTTGAGTATTTGTTGAGCTCTGTATCAAGTCACTGTTTCTCATAAATATGCTTTTCCAGCACAAGAAAATGAAGATAAACTTATTTCACTAACTGCTTATTTGTAACTTATTCCCTTCTTGTTCTTGGGAGTTTTGAGTTTGACGAGTAGCTGTTATTTTAGAACAAGATTGACCTATTACATTAAAAATGCCAGTCAGATTATTATCTCCCATTCCCAATCCCCCCAAGAGGATAAGTGTGGGTTTGAAGAAGCTATAATGGCATGCCAACACTTATAATTACCTATTCAGTAGCCTAGCATTGACAACTTGATACTCCACTTTATAGAAAGCAATTTTATAACTAGCTCAGCAATCAGGAGCCAAGAAAAAGTGTCAACCTCATTGGCCACTTCAATATGAGAAAATAATCTGCTATGAATAAACTTTTTTTTTTTTTGAAATGGAGTTTCACTCTTGTTGCCCAGACTGGAGTGCAATGGCCTGGCCTTGGCTCAGTGCAACATCTGCCTCCCGGGTTCAAGAAATTCTCCTGCCTTAGCCTCCCAAGTAGCTGGGATTAAAGGCATGGGCCACCACGCCTGGCTAATTTTTGTGTTTTTAGGAGAGACAGGGTTTTACCATGTTGGTCAGGCTGGTCTCAAACTCCTGACCTGAGGTGATCCACCTGCCTTGGCCTCCCAAAGTGCTGGGATTAAAGGCATTAGCTACCATGCCCAGCCCTCTCCCAAATTCGTAAGTTGAAACGAAGAGCTGAGTTTTTAAATAAATTCCTGATTTGAGGGGGTAGGCATCACCAATGTGATGGTATCTGGAGATGGGCTCTTTGGGAAATACTTAGGTGTAGAAGAGATCATAAAAATAGAACCCTCATGATGGAACTAGTTCTCTTATAAGAAAAGACACAAACAGCTTGCTCTCCCCAATATGTAAGGACACAGTGAGAATGTGAATGTCTACAAGTCAGGAAGACAGCCCTCACCAGAAATTGATCACGCTAGTTTGTACTTCTAGATTCTAGAATTGTGGAAAATAAACTTCTGTTGTTTAAGCCATCTATTCTATGGTATTTTGTTATGGCATCCCAAGTCATTATAGAATCATACTTACAGTTGGAGATTCCACACACTGGTTCCAATTCCACTTGGACTCAATACTAGTATATTTAAGTTAAATTACACTATTGCTGATTTTGAAGGGTTTCTTTAAAGTGCTACCTTCCAAAAAATTTTAGAAAATTTAAAAATAAAAAGGAAGCATGAAATCACAAACAGGCCTACTGAAATGCATCATCAAGCCAGTAAAAATGGAATAAAGGATACTTACCACCACCAAGAATGTAAGAATCCTGGTGGTTCCCCCAATGTGATGTTTTTTTCCCATCTTATCTAAAATGAATAAAAGAGATATTAAATACTTTCCTAATAATACTTTTTTCCACACATATACAAAGTAATAATACTCCCATTTAAAATACTATGGTAAAAATATTTGAATTTTTCATCAATCTCATAATATTATTTACCCAAGTTTTATAAGTACTCATTTTAAATCGTAATTTGTTAACTGGATTAGTCTCGGAGAGAAGATGTCACCATTATTTTCCTGAATTTGCTTCATACTGTGGCAGTTATAAAGCTCTAGTCTTTCAGTTTTAAATCCATCTTTCTGTGGTCTTTCAGATGCTGAAACTGGGGATCCATACACTGCCTTTGTCCTTCATTAAATTGCTTCCTGTTAGGTCCCATAAACTAAGAGAGGCTCTAGAAGGAGACTGGAAATAAGAGGGGAGAATGGATTTGCTTCCTGTTAGTTTGCTATTCCTGTCAGGGTGACCCCAGCAAGCAGTTTATTCAGGGACAATAGCTACGACAATAGCTGGTTCCATTCTAGCTTTATCCCACACAACCAGAACTAGTCCCTTCGTGCGCCTCAGAAGTCCCTTCGTGCCCCAGCACAGCTGTGCAATACCTCTCTTTAGAAGTTAAAGGCAAATGTGAGCTTTTCCAGTAACTGCAGTCCCACAGCACCCTCTCCTTAGAGGTCTAAGATTCAGCTCTCTGAGGTTCTTCCTCCAATATTTTTGATAACCACAAGCTCAAGCTCTTTTGGTGCCTCAGCCCTAGTGATTGCTCACTGCATTTACTGATTTTATGTAACTTCTGTGTGCTGTTGTTGCTTTCTTTCAAACCTGTTTAGTTAGTTCCCCATATTACATTCCCTGTTAAAATAGTGTGCTTTCAATCAGCGTGGCTGTATTCTGATTGATACAGCATTTCAAATGCCTTCTCACAAGGTAAAAATATTAAAAATATCTCCATTTTAAGAAGAACAGGATATGGGCATAAACTTTAACTTTGCTACATACTAGCTGTGTGAAGTTGGGAAAGTTACTTGTCTTCTGTGCCTCAGTTTCCTCGAGTTCAAAATGAGGTTAATTATAGTCACCTCTCTCACAAAGTTGTTATGAGGAATAAACTGGTTAGTACATGAAAATCACTTAAAAGAGTTAACTGATGGGCCAGGCATGGTGGCTCACACCTGTAATCCCAGCTACTCTGGAAGCTGAGGCAGAAGAATCACTTGAACCTGGGGGGTGGAGGGTGCAGTGAGCCGAGATTATGCCACTGCTCTCCAGCCTGACATAGCAAGACTCCATCTCGGAAAAAAAAGAGTAAGTGACCTGCAGTAAGTGCCTGGTAACTGTTAGGTGCTATTATTTTTTTCCTTTACCTAGGAGGCCATCCCTGTAAAAATTTATTACATCATCATTGTCACTGGAACCCACAAAATTCCAGTGATATTCCATATAAAAATATTCAGAGTATTTAGGGTTGTGCCAAACAATTTTAACTTACTAATCAGGATAGTTTTCATCTTGCTGGAAACCATACATGTAACTAGGCAAAAAAAAAAACAATCAGAGTTGGAACTAAGGAACAATTGTCTATGCTTCTAGCATAAATTGAAAAGAGTAAAAATGAATTATTTAAACAGAAAATTAAGCTTCTATATATTTTAAATCATTTCAGAATTAGTGTCCTGTCACACTGAGTTAACATGTATACCAAATTCAGCTGACCATTAGAGTCTCATTTTAAAGGTAACTCAATTTTTGAGGTTTTTCTTTTCTTTCTTGCTGTTTCTTTCATTGAATCAGAACATAGCTCAGGATCTTAAGACACATCAAAACCAACATTATTACCATGATATGAACACATCCGTTATCAACACTGACCCAGAAACTTGCAAGAGATTAGGCTTAATATGTTGACTTCAAATTATACCTTAAGGGTTAGGTTTTAAATAAATTCTTGATTTGAAGGGGTGGGCATAAGAAGACATAAGTCTTTCATAAAATAAGAGTTTTTTAAAGATGCTGATATTAACTTTCTAATTGTTTACGTTTCTGCTGAGTTAGAGTTAACTATAATAAAAATTTAAAACAAGATCAGTATCTCTAAAAAAGTAAAAGATCTAACTAAATACTTTTGGATGGGTGTCTGGATGAGTATTCATACTTTTTAAAGCACTGCATAGCAGTAAACACAAAAAACAGAAATCCCTTCCTTCAGGGAGATTACACCTCAGTAAGGAAGGCAGACCATGAACAAAGAAACAAATTAAAACGTAAATTGTGTTTATATGAGAAGGTAACAAATGCAGCGAAGGAAAACTAAGCAGGGAAAGGGAATAGAAAGAGCAGGAAAACAGTGAACTGGATTTACAATTTTAAATAAGGAGATCCAGAAAGACCTCAAAAAAAAAAACAAAAAACTATGTTTAAGTATATGCCTTAGTTTTTTAGTTTAAATAACAAAATTATGTAACAATACCCCAATCAGTAAAATTGCCCAGCACTCTTAACACTACTAAGAAGTGAACAACTATAATTATAGATTTCAAAAAAATTCAAAGAATTCTTTCCATCATCTACTATGTAAGGCGTTAGGAATTCTTACCCCAAAAGGACTTTTTAAAAGTTTTAAAACAGGAACTCAGAAAGTGATCCTAAATGTAGAAACAACCAAAATTCCTCTTTAATGAAAAGATGAAAAACGTTAAGTGCCATTAAAATCACCGAAATTGGTTGCATTTTAGAGTTCTCAAGTACATTAAGTATAAATATACGAAAACCTTGAAGTAAAACAAGTAATCTGTTCTCATAAAATAAAGAGAAATTTTCTGAAGATTAGAAATGTGGCCAGGCATAGTGGCTGACACCTGTAATCCCAGCACTCTAGGAGACAGAGGCAGGTGGATGACTTGAGTTCGGAGTTCAAGACCAGCTTGGCCAACATGGTGAAACCCCATCTCTACTAAAAATACAAAAAGTAGCCAGGCATGGTGGCATGTACCTGTAATCCTAGCTACTCAGGAGGCTGAGGCAGAAGAATCACTCGGCACCAGGAGGCGGAGATTGCAGTGAGCCAAGATCACACCACTGCACTCCAGCATGGGTGACAAAGTGAGACTCCATCTCAAAAAAACAAACAAAAAAAAAAAAAAAAAAAAAAGAAATGTAACAGCCATTTTTAAGAGCTAAAAGGAAAAATTCCAGGAAATAATCAACTTGAAGTTACAAAAACTACATATGAAAAATAAACCAGAACACGTCATATAAATGTAAGCCAAATCCTAATTTTAATTATCCTAAGTGGTAAAACAAATAATGTGTATATCTATGCCACCTTTTATCTGATAATTTCAGTTCATCAACATTTTATTTTGGTTCATAAAAAATAAGAAATAGTACTTAATGAGACTTACGAGAAGCAAAACTCTTGAAGTCCTGCTAAAATTACAATTTAGTCAAAAACCTATGTCTCATCCTTCACTCAATCTTTTCTCTTACCACTTTTTAATGAGTTAGTATCTTCTTGAAAGAACAAAAGAATAAACCCTCACCAGTGTACCCAGATACACTAATAGTCCTAATCACTAGAACCATGCTAATCATATGACCCGCAAATTTTTCAAAGTATTGTCCTTATGTTTCATCTCAGTTCATCTTGACTTTACATAATATGACTGTGAAATAAAGCAGATTTTACTATACTCAGTTAAAAGAAGAAGGTGACATAACTTATGGAGTAAAGTGGCATAATTAGGTTTCAATGCTAGGGTGTGCTGGACGTAGGATTAATTAAACTCCCAGTCTACAAGACCCACTTCACCTCACCCTTCCTAAGCAGCCTCCCCTCACGCACTTCCACAACTTCCCAGCCAATCTCCAGCTATCTCGGGAGATAAAGTACTACCGGAAACTACCTATATGACTTATACTTGATATGGTCTTTTATGAGAAGAAGCCTGAGGTAATACATTTATATTTTAAACAGTTTTACATCTTATTATCCCTCAGAGAAACTAAAAAAGTATCACATACATCATCATTTTATCCTCACAACACTTTTTACTACAAGTATCCATCTTTCTCTCCTTAAATTGCAAGTCTGTGTCAGAAGCAGGTAAAACTTCATCATACTGAAGTTAACATAAAATCCACCCTTTTAAAGTTACTGAATGAACCACACTTAAACCTATGTTTTAAGTATGGCCACAGAAGAGATGGCCTATGTTTACATAGCGAATATTGCTAAGTCCAAATGAATCACTGTTCTAGATACTACTTGTTTATGGAAAGCATCAAATGGTGCTCAAGAAGAGCCAAAATAGAATCCTTGTAGAAAACTAAACCATGTTCACTGTAGCATTGTTAGAAAAATATGAAAATTAGAAACAACCTGAGAAATACTAGTAGAGATTGTAAAATAAATCTTGATACTTACATACTACAGAACAGTGTGCTATCATTAAAAAGAATGAAATACAGCTATTTGGAATGAGAACCAAGCTCTACTAGTTTTTCAAGATGGAAATTTGTAAGGTTGGAGAACATTATGTATAGCATAAAACCTTTCTGCTTGGGAAAAAAAGTATGCATACATACATATGTGTGCTTGTAGGCATGTGAGTGTGTTTTTTTAAAAATCACATCAAATGATTTAAAAATCACTATTATCTGGAAAAGGGAAAAAGAGGACTTTCATTTTAAATTACATTCTATGTAGTTTAATTTCGTTTTTTAGCAAATATGAATTAATGATGGGTAGTGTTGTGGAATGGCCAGAAAATATTCCTAAATGTCAGCAGTCATGTTAAAACAAATTTTCTGCTGTTTCTAAAGAGGTATTTTCTGTTGTATTGAGTTTCTTGGGCTTCAGCCTTATTTAGGTTTTGGGTGGCATCTTTGCAACGTTTTCTCTTTATTCTATTTTTTCTTCTTCAGTTATGCCAGAATCAATCTGTATTTCCCTAGTCCTAAGGCTTTTTGCTGCTTAATTATCTACCTTGCTACCTTCTGTCATTTGACCAGCTAGGTGCTATATTCCTATATTCTCCTGTAACTTTCATGTAAATCTCAAGGCCCATTCCTAATGCCATATTCTGTATTTGATGGCCTTCTCTATGAATATATTTTTATCATATGATCTAACTTTTTCAGTATTTCTTCATAAGTGTAAAACAAATATTGAATCATGAACAGAAGGTTTATCAATAGGGATAAGACATGCCTTATGGTTTAATTATAAAATATCTACTATCTGATGGGGACTAGAAATACCTAAATGTCTATCAGTAGAGGGCTGGTGAACTATATCATGGCACATTTCATAGACTAAAACATGCAACAACCATAAAAAGAGAATTACGACATTTCATGAAACAATATAACACAATTTCCAAAATCTAACAAGTGAAACAAAAATTAAAGCACAGAATGGTGGATAATAAGATCATATTTGTACAAAAAAGAAAAAATGATATAGATATACATACATAAATGTATACAGGTACACACACACACACACACACATGCTTGCTTAATTTTTCATTTATATTTGCTGCTGGCAAGGTATACTGGTCATTTACCTATTATCTCTCAGCCCTACACACACCTGTCTATACTCCATTCTATACTTGGGGGTGGGATTCTGAAAATTACATTACCTAGCCTCCTTGCCATTTGGCTTCTTGTTAAGTTCTGCCATCAGGAGACACTAGAAGGAGATTTAAAAAAAAAACAGGAAAAAGAGACACTTCCTGCCTCTAGTTCGAAAAGTGAAGCAGGGTAGAACAATTCTGGATGCCAGTGTACCTTTTTAGGGGTTCTAGTCTTGTCAATGTGGGACCTCTTCAGCAGATCCAGACCCACTTCCACAGCATCTCCAACAACGCAACAGCAGGTTTGAAGTGATGGGCTCCAAACTTTTCATAGTACCCAGAAATCCTTCATAATTTTTAATTTAACCCAATATCAAAAAAAAATAACTTTTTTTTTGAGATGGAGTCTTGTTCTGTCACTAGGCTGGAGTGCAGTGGTGCGATCTTGGCTCACTGCAACTTCTGTCTTCCAGGTTCAAGCGATTCCCCTGCCTCAGCCTCCTGAGTAGCTGGGACTACAGGCGGGTACCACCACACCTGGATGATTTTTTTTGTATTTTAGTAGATACAGGGTTTCACTGTTGTCAGGATGGTCTTGATCGCCTGACCTCATGATCTGCCCGCCTCGGCCTCCCAAAGCACTAGGATTATAGGTGTGAGCCACAGTCTCCAAAAAACAACTTTTAATACCATAAAATAATACTAATTCCTGTCTTAAGAAAATAACCTGTATAACTATGTATAAGTTTGTTTCTAAATTCCTGAGATGTCTAATTTAGATAAAAGCTACTGTTCCCACCAATTTTCTAAAATCTCTCCTACGTCTATATACTAAACTAAATGTAAAAAAAAAATTGAAATTGAAGTAAAAATTTTTACATTTTAATGCAAAAAATTAAAGGCAATAGATGTTTAATAGGAAGAAAAAGCTGACTATACTTTGAAGCAGGTAATCTAAAACTGTGCTGTTCAACATGATACCCAATAGTCACGTGTGGCTATTTCAGTTTAAAATTAACTGAATGGTCCTCGGGGCTGCACTAGCCATATTTAAAGTGCTCAATAGTGACACATAACTAGCAGCTACCTTGTTTGACAACAAAGATTAGAGACCATTTCCATAATCACAGAAAGTTCCATTGAACAGTGCTGCTTTCTTTTAGAAGGAAGAAAGAAGGCTTCCTAAAGAGGACTACCTTTTATTGGGAAAACTCCTGAATGGATCCTTTCTATTTTTGTTTTTATTGTTTGATGCAAAAAGACAGAGGCCCCTAGGAATGGTGCGAAAGGAAGAATGCAGAGAGGAAAACAAATGCTTGACTTTCTATGTAATAAGAATTTAGGAAGTTGCTAACGGTATCTTGGGAAGATGTTTGGGGGTCTGGAAGGATTCAGAAAAGGAAAAATGATAGGTTATGAGAAGTCAACAAGATAGAAGGCATGCTGAGGAAAGCAGCTAGTGAAAAATTCCCTGTGGCAAGGAAACCAAATGATTTAAGGTAACCTATGTCTAGTATTCAATTTAATGTTGGTGCCGATATTTTACAATGCTTAATCTTTTTGGTTATCCCTCAACCTTAACTAAGACTGTTTCATACAAAAGAGCAATGAGTTAGTGGACCTCTCAAGCCATGAGAAAAACAGAATATTTCAGACACAAAAAAGGGATCACTCATAAAAGGGAGAATCAGAGTGGGGCAATAATCACTCAACTGGAACAAGAAATTACAACACAAAAACCCTAAGCACCCAATAAAGGCTCACAGATACCGGAGAAGACTTGCGACAACCTACATATTAGGGATTAGAGCTGGAGCCATTTTGATAGAAAGGGTAATACCAGACAGTAGGATTATGCCACCCAAGTGACAGACACTTGGAACACACAGGTACACATCAGGCATATGTTCATGCCTCTATTTTTTAAAATAAGAAAATATAGAAGATAGAAAAAGTTGGCCAAGATTTTTAAAAATAACACTTTTGAGCATTTACTATATACTAGGCACAATTATAAGCAATGTACATATACCAACTCATTTAAACCACAGCATAATTAAAGTACTGTTACATTTATCATCATTTTATAACTAGGAAACTGAGAAAGTAAACAAGATGTAGAACATAATTTAAACCCAGGATGTCTGGCCCAAAGCAAATTGCTTTTACCTCCTGTTCTGTATTGCCTCAAAATCAAAGTTCAAGAGACTGGTTAGGAAATACTAATTAATATTTTCTCTCTTCATATAGGTAAAAGACAAATAGTAAGAATAGAATTTCGGAGTCTGTGATGCTCAATAATTTAGCAATCCTAATAAAATCTGAAGAAGGAATCCCTTAGATGTTTTTAAACCTCTATTTCAGGCTAACTTGTTTTTAAACCTCTATTTCAGACTAACTTATGGCAAGGGCTAGTTATATACAATGCAAAAATTTTAAGAAAGGGAAAAAAATCTAGAATCTTTACAAAACTCTAATTCTTAATTTCATTTGTTAAGGATATTGAGCCTCATTCTGAGACACAAAAACCATGCAAAGCTTTAAGGAAGAGCAGCTATTATCTTTTTATAATGAAATGATATAACCAGAAAAAGGATAGCTTTTAATGAATCTAAAGCAACAAAAGGTAATGTAGAATTGGAAAGAAGATTCCTTAGCATTCTGTCTGTAATTTTAAATGTTGAAAAATAACAAAGATAAAGCAGAGAAAGGGCTTTGTATTGAGAATATTTCTAAATAATATTCCATTTTCTCCCCCTAAAATGAAAAGCCGATAAACTATATTTTGGATTCTGGTAGTGGTTTAAAATCTATCATGAATCAGAGGCCACACTGAGCTAGTTGGCACAAACTAGTCAGAGAAATGTTTTGATTTTTATTGTTAGGCATTTTTTCATTTAATTAAGAAAAAAAATGACTGAGTTAATAAGTGTACCCCACTTTTCTGACTGATAACAAAACCCTTCAAGAGTAGTCTAATTTCTGATAGCCCAGGTCAAGGGCATTTTTAGGAAATCAAGATTGGGCAGCTGAGATACACATCCTGCTTGTTCAGATGATGCCTGGAGTTCCAGTTGGCCTTCTCACAACTTTACCCAAAAGAACAAGCCTACACTAATGATAGAAGTGACCCAGAACAGTAAAACCTGATTGAGAAGAGCTCATTAACATCAGTCATTTGTAGCCTCATCTCCATTTGGAAGAAGTAGTCTGCTTTGTCTTGAACCAGGGTGAGAACATTGAATAATGTTATAATTGATAAGAATTTGTACCATTTCAATCATTTCCTTTTTATTATAATAACCAACTCAAATTGGTCTCCCTATTTTATATTCCTGTAAAACTATTTTGATTTAGGTAAAAACCTGGGGGTAGACTAGAATGGATTTCTAGTCTTTAGATAAGACTGTTTTCTTACTACTCAGACTAGTTAAGAAGTCGTTCTAAATAAGCAGCCTTAATTAAGTTTTCCACCTGAGTCAAGAGAAACTCAAAGAGAAAGCAACCCTAAACAGGGTACGGAGCTCTAAAATATTACATTCTCCTTTTTTTTTTTTTTTTACCATCCATGGAGAGGGGGAAAAGGCACCAAGACAGCAGAGTACAAACCTAATGATGTCATTTTCTTTTTTTAACTTTAAAACCTTCAAAGGCTCCCTTTTGCCAAAGATAAAATCCAGCTTCCTGGCATGTATGCAAAAGTTTTCATGCAGAGGTCCCTTTAGAATATACTGTCAGCTTAGATGAAACCCTGGGAAAACCTTTCTAGGAAAAGCTCATTCTAAGATAGAGAGGGGAGGAGAGTTTAGGCAGATGGAATATGCCATTGAGTAAATAGCCCAGATGACAGAATCCCCATGGTATACAGGAAAACCAAGCAGCTAGATACTGTGGAATGTAAAATGTGAGGGAAGAAATAGCAAACTATTGTAATTTAACCAAATGAAATTATCAAGAACTCTAGGATATACTCGGCAATGGCTTATCACAAATCTATCTCCAGGCTTCCATCTTTTAAGTTCAGATAATTTAAGAGAATGTATTTTCTCTTTCCTTTATTTTTAATAACTGTGCAAATAATATATGTATTCCTTGTTTAAAAGAATTCTACAACTAAGGATAAAATCCCTTTGATCCCTTTAATGCCCCCACTCCCAGAAACAACTAGTCTGGCATGTATATTCATTCAGAACTTTTACTATACTTTACATTCATAAATATGTACCCACAAAAATATACAGCATTACTTTATGATCTAGGGTTTCCAGATACATGGCATAATTTGGCTTCCTTCTTTTACTAGACAATGTTTTGGACATACATCCAAATAGATCTAACTTATTATTTTACATTATGAAAAATTTACAGCTCAATTAATTTAGCCATTACCCTACATTGGTTATTTAGGTATTGAGAATGCCTTTTTACAGTACCATTCAGAGTTCAGCAACCTAGAAAGTATAGTTCTGAAAATCACATACACTCATCTCCAAAGTGCAGAAATAATGTGTCTTCTTGGTGATAACAGTTTGTTTTCAGTTTAACTGACACCTCTTTTGAAAGTGACGGAGACTAATAATTCAGAGAAATCCTCAAGTTTTGTATTCCAAATGCAGTCCGAGAAAATAAAATAATGATAAATACTTGTCAATATGTGTGAATCTCTTCTGAAAGTCTAATTTCATTTCCACCAAATAGTCCTAGAAATTCTGTATATACATTTTCCACTGAGCACAAAGCCTAGGAGTCTAGTATCTAGTTATTTGCTCAAGCCACATAATCTATTTGAATCCAAATACCTGAAATTCCTTGAATAAGTTAGCAACAGTTTTCTTTTTTGATGAGGTTTAATAATCACTGTATCTAATATCTTATAATGTTGATAAGAAAATAAAGTTTTGGGAACCCCTGAGGATTAGGCAAAGTGAGCCAATTTAAAATGGTCCTTGATACAAGGAAAGAGATCATTAAATCCTTTCATTAAGTTCCTACTGCAATAAAACAAAAATTTAAAATTTCCATAGTCCACTATAGATTCTTTTAAATACTCTGTAAGTTGACAGTGGTTAAGAATACAAAAAGACATCCTTTTTGCAATCTCAATCACTTCTATAATACCAGTGAATGTGACTTAGAATGGTCAGAGCCCTAAGTCTTCTAATTAATGATTTAATTAAACATAAATACAACAAATTTTTGTTTTGATTTGAATAAACTTTTGAAATCAAAATTTTATTATACTGCATATATTCCTTCTATAGTAAAACAAGTAAGTTTTTACACATTCTGACCAAACCTCTAAAATTCCTTATCTGCAAATAAGCCCTACAAATTTATGTACACTAATTAATTAGAAATAAGACTGGGGGTTGTGTGCATTTGTTTACTTTTGAGGAGCAGCTGAATCTCAAGAAGGCTATACCTCAGGTAGGGAACTACTGGCAATGAGTTGTCTGTTATGCTCCTGATGTGCTGGGGACCAAACTGGTGAGATCACCAGAGATGATATAATTTCAAGCAGCACTGTTCAACAGAAATAGGAACATGGGCCACAAATAAGAGCCACATGTAGAATTTAAAATTTTTTTTATTTTGTAATTTTTATGGGTACATAGCAGTACATATATTTATGGGGTACATATTTTGATACAGGAATATAATGGGCTATCATTTAATTAAAGCTTTTAATAGCCACATTTAAAAAGAAAAGATAAAATTAATTTTAGTAATATATTTTATTTTACCTAATGAAGGCAAAATATTATCACTACAATGACCGAAATTCTAAAATTATTAATGATATTTTATATGCTTTTGTTCACACTGTCTTCAAAATCCAGTGTGTACTTCACACATATAGCACTTCTTAATTGGATTAGTCATATTTCAAATGCTCAAAAATCCATATATGGCTAGTGTTTATCACATTAGACAGCACAGATATAGAGAAAAAACCAAAACATTGGAATTAACATAGACTTGAGTCTGAATTCTAGTTTCATACTAACTAAGCTCTGTGACCATGAGCCAGTTATATAAACACTTTTAGCTGTGTTGTTCTCATCAGTAAAACAGAAATAATATAACTTGCTTTGCAAATTTTTCATAGGAATCAGAGATAATATACATAAAATACCTTGGCAGATTGTGTGCCTGGCACATAACAGAGCTCAATAAAATCCTCATCATCCTCATAGACAGGAGACAAAGAAGCACCATTGTAAGAAAGGTCAAATCCCAGTCAACCTAGGTACCTATCAGTGGTGGATTAGAGGAAGATGGGGTACATCTAGACCATGGAATACTACACAGACTAAAAAAGAATGAAATCGTGTCTTTTTGAGCAAGATGGATCAAGATGGAGGCCATAATACTAAACAAATTAACACAGAAACAGAAAACCAAATACTGCACATTCTCACTTCTAAGTGGAAGCTAAACATTGAGCACACATGGACATGAACATGAGAACACCAGACACTACAGATTAGACGTGAGAGGGATGGAGGGGAGCAAGGATGGTAAACTACCTATTGGCTGCTATGCTTACTACCTGATGAGATGATCTATACCCCAAACCTCAGCAGCATGTAATATGCCCATGTAACAAATCTGCACATATATCCCCTTATCTGAAATAAAAGTTGAAATTTTTTAAAGAAAGAAAGTGAAGGTGGAGAAGAGAAAGATAAGAACTTGAAATAAGGTTATCAAAATGTTTCTAACTAAAATCAATCAGCTATTATCCATACAAAAGAAAAACAAACAAAACCCACATTTTCCAAAATTATGATATTGTCAGAGCTAGAGATATGGTGGAGGGTTTATAACTCACAAATTTTTTAAAGCAAATTTAAAAAATTTGCTTTCTTGATTATTGTTGCCATGCTAATATTACTTTCCATTTCTATAAGGAGAAAATGGCTGGAAAGTTGACTAGAAGGTTTAGTGGCACAGAAGTGGCATTTTGGGATAAAAATGTTTATACATAATCTACTTATACTATATATACTAATAATTGAGACTTCACTATATAATATGTAACAATAAAACTTTTTTCAAATAATTGTTGTAGTATGTTTTTCATTCATTTATATAAGACCAAAATGCAATACAGAAAATATATACAACGTACCTCTGATAAAAATGTTTGGGCTGATTTCTGAGCTCCTACATGGAGCAGATATTCATATACGTAGAGTGCTAACCTGGAAAACAAATAAAATATTTATTGAGAAGAAGAATATTAAAATTCATTCTTTAAATAATGCACATATTGGCCAGGCATGGTGGCTCAGGCCTATAATCCTAGCACTTTGGAAGGCTGAGGTGGGTGGATCACGAGGTCGGTCAGGATTTCAAGACCAGCCTGGCCGACATGGTGAAACCCCGTCTCTACTAAAAACACGAAAATTAGCTGGGTGTGGTGGCAGGAGCCTGTAATCCCAGCCACTTGGGAGGCTAAGGCAGGAGAATCATTTGAACCCAGAGGCAGAAGCTGTAGTGAGCCAAAATGGTGCCACTGCACTCCAGCCTGGGTGACAGGGTAAGACTCCATCTCAAAAAAAAAAAAAAAAAATGCACATATCTTCTTTCCATTGCTGAAATATTTTACACATTAACAGTGACCAAAAATAAATCCTTCCCATACCATTTCAATAGGAATTATCAATAATACATGTATGTTCAGAAAGAACTTAAACTAATTTAAAAAAGCACATGAAGAAAAAGACAAATATATGTTTTCTTGGCAAGAAATATATAGATTTTTTTCTTGAATCATCTCACTTATCAGCTCATTCCCTTTGCTATATCTACTATTAATAATCTCTAAATACCATTTGAAGGCATAATTACCTTTCATTAGTAAAAGAAAGAAATTAAGTTAGTGGACTTTCCCAACACTTTATGTCTATCCTTCAATCTGTTTGGCAAATGTTAAATTCTAGCTGTTTGTAGAATTATATGCCAGAACCTGTGTTGAATATCCATTTTAATATTTGCTCAGCAACTTCTCCTTATTTTTTAGATTTATTAAACCGGTAATACTTTAGTTTATAAGGCATTCAAATTCACAGCAAACTACAGCATTACGTAAACTTTAAAGATATCGGATCATATTAAGCATATGGGAGCTTACAATTTAAAGGTTAACAAAATTATGTATACATTTATAGCTCAAATATGGAATATTGAATGTGTTGTATACAAACTACTCTCATTATCTTGTGGATTCAGAATTTTTAGGCTACACCATGTGGCTCAATTTCAGTTGAGCTGTTAACAAAATATTATTCATAAACCCAAATTAGTCTGAGGCAGTATTTTTAATGATATCTTGGACCAATGCCCAGATAGCTCACAACAGTTCAGTTTCTACTACACTATTTTACCAATATTGAGCCAGGTTTACAGTAAACAATACAATGTAACAATAACCACGATTCTGTATAGTTGTACCACTTCTGTTGCCAAGCAAATTTTTGACTGTTAAAGATTGATGGCATTTACAAAAATGAGTATTTTCTTTATTTTCAGGAAAACATATCATGCATCTGTCATGAAAAGAGAAAGCATGTACAAATTCAGTCGCTCTGTCCATTTAATTATTTCCCCATTCCAAAGTTGCCAAATACTTAAAATGAGAGTTATTCTGTAACTACTAAGCACCTTGAGAGAGTAGACTTGTTAAAGTTACTCACAATTGACAGTGAGGATGAATGTAATTTAGAAACATCTCCTAACATATTCAAACTGAATGACACTTCCTAGATCAGTGCTTCTCAACTCTTTTTCCTACCCTAACACAATAAGGGATCTAGCAGGCTCCTTTCAGTAGCAGTATCTCCAGTGTAAGCATGGCTTATCACCTAAAGTACATCCTAAGGGACACAGGAAATTGGAATATTTCTGTAGTTTCAAACAAACAATCCTGCTGGTGATTCTTACCACACATTCTTCAAACACATACCCCATACCTTGTTCCCTCCACTAGTGACACTCAACTCTATCACATGATTCAGTGCCCATGATGGCAAATTTTGTCTTGGAAAATGAGAATATTTGTCAAATCTTCTTGGATAGACTGTGGAGCCTCAAAATTCCCTGCCAGTGGCAGTCCAGTCCTACTGCCTGAGCAAAACATAGCCTCAGGTAACTTCATGCGGCTTGTAAACCTTGGGCCTAGAGCCAAACCAGTTGTTAGGAAAGCAATCCTGGCCTAAGTAAAAGGCTGAACAATAAGGGTGGTCCACCAATGTTGGGGAGTTTGAAAGTGAGAGGCACAGAGTTAATGAAGCAGGGACATCATGACGGGCCTGGTAGGGAAAAAACAGACCTCAGAGCAGTGAAGGCCAGAGTACATCTGTGGCTGTGTCCTTTCAATAAACCCCATTCCTTTAAGATAAGTGAGTTACTTCCTTGTAATGTCTTCTTTTTCATATTAATGGGGGTAATATATTTCTTCTAAGTTTTCCTTACCTAAGTAACAAAACGGATACCTCTTTACAAGTAAAATTAAAAGTGATAGTTCCCACTTTCTCTCTAAGTCTAAAAAAGTGATTCAAAAAAATGTATTGGAAGGGACTGAGAAAAATGGGGGTTAAGGGTTTCTACTGGAGATTCTCAAGTATCTTCCAAGGGTGTGAGCGCATCCTCCTACCATTAGAATCTATGCTGTAGCAGCTCATCGTTACCAAGTGGGTGATGAAGTGGGACTAGGCTGAGAAAACCTCTCTATAATGCTACCTCATATATTCGTGTTCTGCAATCTCCTTTGAACAAAATTAATGCTTCTCAGGCAATCAGAATCTATGCTCCAAAAAAGTGTCAGGGAGCAATGCATGGGTGAACAACTAATTAACTCTACTGCCATGATAACTCCGTAATACATTAACAGCAATCTCCTTTTTTTTTTTTTAATTTTCATAGGTTTTTGGGGAACAGGCAGTGTTTGGTTACGTTAGCAAGTTCTTTAGTGACGATTTGTGAGATTTTGGTACATGCATTACCCGAACAGTATATACGGCACCAAATTTGTAGTCTTTTATCCCTTACCCCCCTCCCACCCTTTCTCCCAAATCCCCAAGTCCATTGTATCATTCTTTCTTTATTATTATTATACTTTAAGTTCTGGGATACATGTGCTGAACATACAGGTTACATAGGTATACACATGCCATGATGGTTTGCTGCACCCATCAACCCATCATCTACATTAGGTATTTCTCCTAATCCTATCCCTCTTCTAGCCCCTCAACTCCAACAGGCCCTGGTATGTGATGTTCTGTGTGTTCTCATTGTTTGACTCCCACTTATGAGTGAGAACATGAGGTGTTTGCTTTTCTGTTCCTGTGTTACTTGGCTGAGAATGATGGTTTCCAGCTTCATCCATGTCCCTGCAAATGCCACAAACTCATCCCTTTATATGGCTGCATAGTATTCCATGGTATATATGTGCCACATTTTCTTTATTCAGTCTATCTTTGATGTGCATTTGGGTTAGTCCAAGTCTTTGCTTTGTGAATAGTGCTCCAATAAACATACATGTGCATGTGTCTTTACAGTAGAATGATTTATAATCCTTTGAGCATATACTCAATAATGGTATTGCTGGGTCAAATGGTATTTCTGATTCTAGATTCTTGAGGAATTGCCACACTGTCTTACACAATGGTTGAACTAATTTTCACTCCCAACAACAGTGTAAGAGCATTCTATTTCTCCACATCCTCTCCAGTATCTGTTGTTTACTGACTTTTTAATGATTGCCATTCTAACTGGTGTGAGATAGTATCTCATTGTGGTTTTGATTGGCATTTCTCTAGTGACCAGTGATGATGAGCTTTTTCTCATATGTTTGTTAGTCACACAAATGTCTTCTTTGAGAAGTGTCTGTTCATATCCTTCACCCATCTTTTGATGGGGATATTTCTTTCTTGTAAATTTGTTTAATTTCCTTGTAGATTCGAGATATTATTCCTTTGTTACATGGATAGAACCAATCTCCAATATTTTAATTATCATCTCTGTGCATAGGATTTTCCAAAGCTATCCCTGTAGTGCTATCCTCTGTCCCAAGTTCTAAACCTGCTTCTCCAAACTAAACTGTTTGAAGTTTGGTGTTTTTTGTTTTGTTTTGTTTTTTTGAGATGGGGCCTTGCTCTATCAGCTGGCTGGAGTGCACTGGTGTGATCATAGCCAACTTCCTGCCTGCCTCAGCCTCTCGAGTAGCTTGAACTACAGGCACACATCACCACATTTGACTAATTAAAAAAATTTTTTTTTGTAGAGACAGGGTCTTGCTATGTTGCCAATGCTGATCCCAAACTCCTGGACCCAAGAGTTCCTCCTGCCTAGGCTTCCCATAGTGCTGATATTACAGGCATGAGTGACTGGGCCTGACCAGTTTGTTTCTAAAAATATGTTTCTCTCTTAAACTGACCATGTCTAAAGTTAAATTCACCTTCTCCATCTGTTTTCATAATACCTGAACTCGCCTTGAATGGAATAGTTTCCTCATGTGTCAAACGGGAGGAGTAATATTTTGCTTGTATTGTCAAAAGGATTAGAAAGCACAGTAAGTAATAACAATTGTTATAATTCTGGTCAGTAATGAAATCATGTATTGGATTCTAAGGACACCATCTCTCCCACACTTGCCATTCCTTTCTTTCCTTCTTCCTGCTCTGGAGGAACCATCAGGAGTCACAGCAAGAGCAGGAGCTCTCACATCTGCTGTAGCTTCAGATATAGATACCATGTATTTCCCATTAGCTCCCCCACAAAAGGGCATTGGTCCACCAGAAATAAAAATCCAGAAAGTTCTGGGGGGAAAGCTTATAATAAAAGATGCTGTCTGAACACAAAGGATTCTGGCAGTGAAGAGTGACACTTTCCATTCATGCAGGTAAATCACAGCTTGGTATCCTGTCTAGTCCTGTGAAATGACCAAACATAAGAAGGCAACATTTTGAGGAGAACATAGTGGCTCATGCCTGGGAATAATCCCAGCACTTTGGAAGGCTGAAGCAGGAGGATAGCTTGAGCCCCAAAGTTTGAGACAAGCCTGGGCAACAGAGCAAGACCCCATCTCTAAAATATATATATATTTTTATTTATGTATATTATATAATACATATTTATATATTTTTATATATAAACATATTTACATTTATATTTTAAAAATTAGCCAAGTGTGATGGCACACATCTGCAGTCCCATTGATTTGGGAGGCTGAGGCAGGAGGATCACCTTAGCCCATGAGTTGAAGGCTGCAGTGAGCTATGATGGCATCATCATCCTCCAATATAATCAACAAAGCCAGATCTTATGTCTTAATAAAAACATGAAATGAAAGAAAAAGGCAACATTTGGATTACCGAACAGTGAAAATACACAAATATTTAAACAGTAATACTTTCTAATTAACATTTTCCTTTTCCTTTCTATGATCTTTAAGAAATTTAAGTACTTTATTAAAATACAGAGTGGCTATTTAGCACAGCAGCGTATGTGATCTAAATATATAGAAACAAATTAACAAATACAGTAAGAGTAAGCTGCAAAAAGTAGAACCAGTCTTTTTTTTTTTAAACAATGATTAATGAAAAAGCCTCTCAATGATTCGTGGATAATATATCTTTAAATTATCTTCATTTCATTCTAATTTTAAACTGGATATTAATGACCAAGTCATCAAAATAATGACCAACAATTCTAGGGAGGGAGCCAAAGCCATAAATGCAAAATATATCTGCTACAGCTCAACACCTTCTTCACTCCTTGGTCACTACAGGCACCTAATGTTTAAAAATAAGAACAAAAGCAGAGATTAAGATGGGAAGAACACAGAGAAGAGCCAAAGCCTGAGGTCATTATATAACAGCTACACATGTGATGCACAGTAGACTCACTGTCCCTCAACTACACACACGTGCACTCGCTACTGCAGTGGGAGACAGACTGGACACAATGACCAAGTGATAAAATTCCACAATTCAAAGTGTATCAGTCTCCAGGTCTAGTAAAATCTCCTTCAACAAGGCTTCATGAATTCAGTATCTATAGTAATTTGGATTAGAATAGGTCTTCAGTTCAATCTTCTATTTTTTAAGAGTGGGAGGGCCCCACTTACTCTTCATTTTGCACATGATTCTAACAAAAGAGAGTTTTTTTAATTAAAAAATATACAATTAGATGGGAATTAAAGATATATTAAAAAAAACTTTTTTGAGACAAAGACTCCCTCTGTCGCCAGGCTGGAGTACAGTGATGTGGTCTCAACTCACTGCAACCTCTGCCTCCAGTGTTCAAGCGATTCTCCTGCCTCAGTCTCCCAAGCAGCTAGGACTACAGGTGCATGCCACCACGGCCAGCTAATTTTTGTATTTTCAGTAGAGGTGGGGTTTCACCATGTCGGCCAGGTTGGTCACCTCAATCTCTTGACCTCATGATCTACCCACCTCAGCTTCCCAAAGTGCTGGGATTACAGGCATGAGCCATTGCACCTGGCCAGATATATAAAAATTAAGACATACATAAAAGTTTTCAACTGCTGTCCCTACAAAAATAAAATTAAAAAGCAATAAAGAACTGAGAAAATAGGATCTGCAATCCTATTTAATATATACATACTTGTGTCAAGGCTAATATGTTCAATATATAAAGAGCACAAATAAAATGACACGTCAAAATACGAAGACCTGTGAAGATCTTAATTTTCAAATAATAACCAAGGTATGAAAATGAAGAATGGTTACATATAGTCAGTAAGTAACTCCAAAAAAAGAAGTTCAACCTCCTGGTGATAAAAAGAATTTTTAATTTTCACTAATGAATGTAGCAAAGACTTTAGAAACATTGAAGCATTCAGTGCATATAAGAGTGAAAAGTGGAAGTGTAAATGGTACAGCTTTTCAGGGAAATAACATGGCAATGAGAGAAAGTAGTAAGTTTTTTTTTTTTAAGTGCAGAACAGTTTGTATAGTATGCTATCAACTGTATTACAGAAATATTTTATGTACATACAAGCACTGGAACAAGTTGTTCTTGTGCTTCCCATGCTCATGGAATCATTTGAGTTCAAATCATATCTTTTATTACAAACCTTTTTTTCCTAGAGACTAGGGGCCTAGAATAAGAGGGAGAGTTTTTTACCTTATAACTTTTCTTCTGTTTGATTACTTCCCCTGAGCTTACATTTCCTATTTAGAAAGAAATAAACAAGCAAAAAAATTAAATACTAAACCTTTACATCCTTTATATCCTAGCAATTTTTATTCTAAAATACTATTCTAATGAATCACAAAGTCAAACAATGTATAATGATGCTTGGGACAAAATTATAGCAGTGAAAAACTGGCAATCTAAATAACTGAGAAAAAAGAAATAATTAGTTTATGATATATACATGTGATGGGGAAATACATTTTTGCCAAATGTTTAATGATATGAAGAAATGCTCATAATTCATTGTTAAAATTAAAAACTCCCCAGTTATATCCAATGTGTGTAGGAAAAGAGTAGAAGGAAATAAGAGTTACGGCTACTGGTAGAAACAATAAAAGTAAGAAGTAACAGAAGAAGTCCAACTAGTATGAATGGGGCAGAAAAACTAAGTAAAGCAGTGAAACTAGTATGGCCAACTTGGAGCTGGGCCAAACATCCCTGTGCCTCCAATCAGCAATCGTAACACTAGCTTTGTGTCTCCAGTAAAAGAATGAACTTTGTGGCACTCTATACAAATATCTAAGGTATTTGGCCATATAAAAAATATTAAAACTCCAGTATACTTCCTACAAATATTTTTTCACAGTTTGTTGTCTGACTTAACTTTAATCAGGTTTTTTGGAGGGAAGGTGCATTTAGCTATTTAAAATAAAAGTTTGAGAACACAACAGCAACTTTATTTTTTAATTGATAAATACAAATTGTATAAAGTTTTATTTGTCATATAAATATTTGTAATATAAAACATGATATCTTGATACATGTATACACTGTGAAATGACTAAATCAAGCTAACTCACATATCCATTACCTCACATATTTATCTTTTCTGTGTGTGGTGAGAACACTTAATTAAAATCTACTCTCTCAGCAACTTTCAAATACATAACACATTGTTATTAATACCTTTAGTCACCACACTACCACATTGTACAACAGATCTCTTGAATGTATTCCTACTAACTAACTAACTGAACTTTTGTTATTTTAGACCAACATCTCCCAAATCCTCCCTACTGCCAGCCCATGGTAACCGCCATTCTATGCTGCTTCCAAGGATTCAATGTTTTTAGATTCCATACAGTTGGGCCTCTTATCTGTGGGTTCCACATGGTTGGATTCAACCAAGCTGGGATTGAAAATACAAGCATCCCACAGTATCCACAGGGATTGACTCTAATACCCCCATAGATATCAAAATCCACAGATGCTCAAGTCCCTGATGTAAAATGGCACAGAATCTACATACAACCTACACACATTCTCCTGTATATGTTAAATCATCTCTAGATTACTCTAATACCCAATACAATGTAAATGCTATGTAAATAGTTATACTGTATTTTTTATGTTGTATTCTTTTTTATTGTTATATGATTTTTTTCCATATATTTTTTATCCTTGGACACAGAACCCACAGATAGTAAGGACTGATGGTAAAAGTGAGATTATACAGTATTTGTCTTTCTCTGCCTCAATTATTTCACTTAACATAATATCCTCCAGGTTCATCCATGTTGTCAATAAGACAGGATTTTCCTGATGAACATCAATGCAAAAATCCTCAATAAAATGCTGGCAAACAAAATCCAGCAGCACATCAAAAAGCTTATCTACCACCATCAAGTCGGCTTCATCTCTCAGATGCAAGGCTGGTATAACATTTGCAAATCAATAAATGCAATCCATCACATACATAGAATCAATGACAAAACCACATGATTATCTCAATAGATGCAGAATAGGCCTTCGATAAAATTCAACATCTATTCATGTTAAAAACTCTCAATAAATTAGGTATTCATGGAACATATCTCAAAATAATAAGAGCAATTTATGACAAACCCATAGCCAATATCATACTGAATGGGCACAAGCTGGAAGCATTCCCTTTGAAAACTGGCACAAGACAAGGATGCCCTCTCTCACCACTCCTATTCAACATAGTATTGGAAGTTCTGGCCAGGGCAATCAGGCAAGAGAAAGAAATAAAGTGTTATTTAAATAGGAAGAGAGAAGTCTCCTTGTCTCTGTTTGCAGATGACATGACTCTATATTTAGAAAACCCCATTGTCTCAGCTCCAAAACTCCTGAAGCTGATAAGCAACTTCAGCAAAGTCTCAGGATACAAAATCAATGTGCCAAAATCACAAGCATTCCTAAACACCAACAATAGACAAGTAGAGAGCCAAATCATTAATTAACTCCCATTCACAATTGCTACAAAGGGAATAAAATACCCAGGAATTCAACTTATAAGGGACATGAAGGACCTCTACAAGGAGAAATGCAAACCACTGCTCAAGGAAATAAGAGAGAACATAAACAAATGGAAAAACATTCCATGCTTATGGCTAGGAAGAATCAATATCATGAAAATGGCCATACTACCCAAAGTAATTTACAGATGCAATGCTATTCCCATCAAGCTACCATTGACTTTCTTCACAGAACTAGAAAAAAATACTTTAAATTTCATATGAAACCAAAAAAGAGCCCATATAATCAAGACAATCCTAAGCAAAAAGAACAAAGCTCGATGCATCATGCTACCAGACTTCAAACTATACTTCAAGGCTACAATAAACAAAACAACATGGTGCTTGTACTAAAACAGAGATATAGACCAATGGAAAAGAACAGAGACCTCAGAAATAACATCACACATCTACAACCATCTGATCTTTGACAAACCTGACAAAAACAAGCAATGGAGAAAGGATTCCCTATCTAATAAATGGTGCTGGGAAAACTGACTACTTATATGCAGATAACTGAAACTGGACCTCTTCCTTACATCTTATACAAAAATTAACTCAAGATGGAGTAAAGGCTTAAATGTAACACCCCAAACCATAAAAACCCTAGAAGAAAACCTAGGCAATACCATTCAGGACATAGGCATGGGCAAAGACTTCATGACTAAACCACCAAAAGCAATGGTAACAAAAGCCAAATTTGACAAATGGTACCTAGTATAACTAAAAGCGTCTTCACAGCAAAAGAAACTATCATCAGAGTGAACAAGAAACCCACAGAATGGGAGAAAACTTTTGCAATCTACCCATATGACAAAGGTCTAATATCCAGAATCTACAAGGGACTTAAGTTTACAAGAAAAAAACAACCCCAACAAAAAGTGGGCAAAGTATACGAACAGACCCTTCCCAAAGACGACATTTGTGCAGCCAACAAACATACAAAAAAAGCTCATCACTGGCCATTAGAGAAATGCAAATCAAAACCACAATGAAATACCATCTCATACCAGTCAGAATGGCAATCATTAAAAAGTCAGGAGACAAGAGATGCTGGTGAGGCTGTGGAGACACAGGAACACTTTCACACCGTTGGTGGGAGTGTAAATTAGTTCAACCATTGTGGAAGACAGTGTGATGATTCCTCTAGAATCTAAAACTAGAAATACCATTTGACCTAGCAATCCCATTACTGGGTATAAATCCAAAGAATTATAAATCATTCTACTATAAAGACATATGTACATGCATGTTTACTGAAATACTATTTACAATAACAAAGACTTGGAACCAACACAAATGCCCATCAAAGATAGACTGAATAAAGAAAATGTGGCACTTATGCAGAATACTTATGCAGCCATAAAAAAGAATGAGATCATGTTCTCTGCAGGGTCACAGTTGAAGCTGGAAGCCATCATTCTCAGCAAACTAACAAAGGAAAAGAAAATCAAACACTGCACATGCTTACTCGTAAGTGGAAGTTGAACAATGAGAACACATGGACACAGGGAGGGGAACAACATACACTGGAGCCTGTTGGCGGTTGGAGAGCAACGGAAGGGAGAGCATTAGGACCAATACCTATTGAATGCGGGGCTTAATATCTAGAGGACAGGTTGATAGGTGCAGCAAACCACCATGGTACATGCATACCTATATAAAATATCTGCACATTTACGGAACTTAAAGTAAAATTTTAAAAACAAATTTGCATAACAACAAAATTTCCTTCTTTTTAAAGGTTGAATAGCATTCCCAATGAACATGGGAATGCAGCTATCTCTTTGACATATTAATTTCATTCCCAGTGCATATATATATATATAGTGGGATTGCTGGATCATATGGTAGTTCCATTTTTAATTTTTTTGAGAAACCTCCATATTGTTTTCCATAATAGCTGTACTAATTTATATCCCCATCAACAGTGTACAAGGGTTCCCGTTCATCCACATCCTCACCAACACTTAGCTCTTGTGTTTTGTTATAACAGCCATTCTAACAGATACCAAGTGATGCCTCATTTGGGTTTTAATTTGCATTTCCTTGATAATTAGTGACACTGAGCATTTTTTTCATATATTTCTTGGCCATTTGTATGTTTTATTTTGAGGAATTTCTATTTGTGCCCTTTGCCAACTTTGTGACTGGGTTATTTGTATTCTTGCTATTGAGTTGTCTGAGTTCCTTTATATATTTTGGATATTAACCCCTTGTCAGAGGTTTGGTTTGTAAATATTTTTCTCCGATTTCCTAGGTTGTCTCCTCTCTCTGGGATTGTTTCTTTTGCAGAAGCTTTTTAGTTTGATATTATCCCACCTACCTACTTTTACTTTTGTTGCCTATGCTTTTGGGGTCATATCCATGAAATCATAGTGAAAAGCAATGGCATGAAGCTTTTCACCTATGTTTTCTTCTAGTACCTCTATGGTTTCAAGTCTTATGTTTAAGTCTTCAGTCTATTTTGAGTTTGATTTTTGTCTGTAGTATGAGATGTCTAATTTCATTCTTCTGCATGCAAATATATTACAGAGCTTAGATGTATTCATTCAATAAGCACTTAAGTGACTTCTCTGCTTAATTTATAAATTTTAACATCTGAGAAAATGTCATTGCCATACCACCAAATAAAATTATTTCCAATTAGCCAGGTGCAGTGGCTCGTGCCTGTAATCCCAGGCCTTTGGGAGGCTGAGGTGGGTGGATTACCTGAGGTCAGGAGTTTGAGACTAGCCTGGCCAACATGGTGAACCCCTGTCTCTACTAAAAATACAAAAAATTAGCCGGGTGTGGTGGCAGACACCTGTAATCCAAGCCACTTGGGAGGCTGAGGCAAGAGAATTGCTTGAACTTGGGAGGCAGACGTTGCAGTAAGCCAAGATCACACCACTACACTCCAGCCTGGGCAACAAGAGTGAAACTGTCTCTAGAAAAAAAAAAAAAATTCCAATTTATCTTATGAAAATTACAACTTCTAAGAAAGAAATCTTAATTCTTACCATTCATATGAACAATATCTACTACATGCTTGCCAGTAAGTATCATCTAACAGTACTAAAACAGCTGAACTATTTAACTAATTAGGTTCTACAAGAGACACTGTTACATAAGTGTCTAAATGACAGATTCTGAACCATTCTTGTAAATGAATGAATGTACAATCTGGGAAAGAAGTAAAGATTTTATTTACTTCACTCAATTCTTTTTATGGTAGTTGTCTAATTTGGGGTTAAATATAATAGAATTGATAGAAAATAAGGAACTGTGGGCAAGATATTAAAAGGAATCTTCTAAGACAGTATTGTTGATTTACAAACAGGTTTACCAAGAAACACATAAATAAAAGGTAAATATTGCTTTTTAATTACCTATTAGCTCACAGCTAATTCCTAACTCTCTTTCTACATATATAAATGTCCATATGTATGTATGTATATATGTATGTATAATACAACTGTAACAAATCATTATTTCACAGAAATCAGCTAACAAAATGGCCTAATTTTTAAATCCTTATTGATAGAACAGTTAAAGTAGATAAGACTTTATATCATAAAAAAGATTTCTTAACTTTGTGAACAGGATTCATCAAGTGTTTCCTTTATATTATATAAACTAGCTATAAAAATGTATGATTTAATATCCATAAAACTTTTCAGAAAATGTACTATATATAATGTGTGCCAGTTGTAGACATTTGATTATGCCTCACAATACTGAGGTACACAGTGTTATGAACTATACATAAATCTCATTAGATAAGTGCCTATACAATGAGAAGTCCAACTATCAATAAATAGCCACATCTGTCAACCTGACCATATCATATATCTACTTTTCTACTTAGGTCTGTCTATTACCTATTAAAGAACCTGTCTTTTACAACCTATCCTTTAAAGTTAAAAAAAAATGTAGGGTTGAAACTGAAAAGTAGCCATTTAATATGGGAAAACATGCATGCATCTAAAACTTTAGCAATGACAAATAATTTTGTTAGCATTTGCCATTTTCTAACATTCAGCAAGTATAAAGATTCAAATAAAATAAGGCATACAAATTAATGCATCCCTGGTTGTAATTTTAAAAATCTTTGCATTAATTCACTATATATGCACAGGTAGAGAACTGCACAGCTAAAATAACAGCTTCAAAAAATGGCTGTTCCTCACGATGGAGTTTCAGCTCAGCTCTTTAGAAACCCAGACCTCTGCTGAATCACACAGTCTCCAACTTCTAAAACCAAAAGTGGAGTCCATGTGTGAGACAGCATCTACCATTTCCTCTAGATTAAACTATGGAATGGGGACACCAATATTAATTCTATTAAATGTAGTTGATGATACACTTGATTAGCTTCTTTGCAGTTCTTTGCCTTTGTACTTGTAAACGTGAAATCTGTGTATAAATGTGAGTGTATTATAAAGTCTGAGATGCTGATCTTAAAAAATGGCTGTTCTTAATTTCACTTGAAATTAAACTACTATAATATACTTTTTCTGTCTTCTTTATCTCTGTACATGCTTTTTTAAAATTTTCATTTTTAAAATTTATTATTTTTTTGAGACAGCATCTCATTCTGTTGCCCAGGCTGGAGTGTAGCAGTGGCATCTCGACTCACTGTAACCTCCACCTTCTGGGTCCCAGTGATTCTCATGCTTCAGCCTCCCAAGTAGCTGGGACTACAGGCATATGTCACCATGCCTGGCTAATTTTTTTTTTTCTATTTTTAGTAAAGATGGGGTTTCACCATGTTGGCCAGCCTGGTCTTGAACTCCTGACCTCAAGTGATCCACCTTCCTTGGCCTCCTAAAGTGCTGGGATTACAGGCATGAGCTACCACACCTGGCCTCTGTATATACTTTTTTTGGTCTTATTAATCTCTGTATCTTCAGCTCCTAAATAGTAGATAACCAACAAATATTTTTGAACACATTAATGACTCTCTCAGACCATGCATAAGGCATTCATAGACTCCTTTCGTTTCTTCTATTCAAGGCATTAAAGGAAGAAGTTTAAGATCTCCCCTTAGATACCTATTTTAGCACAGCATCCTCATGATTCCACCTCTCAATTCTGTTTGACAACATGGAAATTAACTAAACAATTCCTTCACACTGATTCCTAATTTCTATATATAAACAGGAATTTTTTAAGAAACAAATAAATGGGCTTGTTTAATTGTGGCTGACAGAATTTTGGTGTTTTATTTGTTGTGATTTTATTTAAAAGATCCTCAAAAGCATCTTTCCTCCTTATTTCCTCTGGAAAAGAAATAAAGGAGGTTTGTCAAAGATCAGATAATTGTAGCTATATGGTCTTATTTCTGGGTTCTCTGTTCTGTTCCACTGTCTATGTGTCTCTTTTTTGTACCAGTGTCAGGTTACTGTAACCTTGTAATATAGTTTGACATCAAGGAGCTTAATGCCTCCAGCTTAGTTGCTTTGTTTTTTGCTTAGGATTGCCTTGGCTATTTGGGCTTTTTTGGTTCCATATGAATTTTAAAATAGTTTCCTCTGGTTCTGTAAAGAATGTCAATGGCAGTTTAATGGGAAAATAACTTAAATCTATAAATTGCTTTGGGCAGTATGACCATCGTAATGATATTGATTCTTCTTATCCATGAGGATAAAATGTTTTTCCATTTGATTGTGTCATCTCTGATTTCTTTGAGCAGTGGTTTGTAGTTCTCCTTGTAAACAAGGTTAGAGAATAAATAATAAAAGGAAGGTAGAGGGCTATGGAAGGGGTATTGTACAAAGAACGGTCTAGCTGCTGCCACATATCACTGTTGGATGGATATGTCTAAAATCCTGCATCTAAATTCCACTTCCTATCCTACACCCTTAAATCTCTACATCAGCCACTAGAGAAGCCTCAGATACAGACAACATAGAATAGATTCGGTTTTCGTAACGGTCTTTCAGAGTTTTTTTGTTTTTGTTTTTGTTTTGAGACAGAATGTCACTTAAAGCCCAGGCTTGAGTGCAATGGCACAATCTTGGCTCACTGCAACCTCCACCTCCCAGGTTCAAGCAACTCTCCTGTTTTCAGCTTCCTGAGTAGCTAGGATTACAGGTACCTGTCACCATACCTGGCTAATTTTTTATTAGTAGTAGCAGTAGTAGAGATGGAATTATACCACATTGCCAGGCTGGTCTTGAACTCGTAACCTCAGGTGATGCACCTGCCTTGGCCTCCCAAAGTGCTAGGATTACAGGTGTGAGCTACTGTGCCCACCCAGCCTCAGAGTCATTTTAGATCTAGAAAAGAAACTCTCTTATTCTTGTATAATTCCAGTGTGGACCAATGACACTTATCAATGTCCAAATGTGATTCCTAGGTGATAAAATTCCAATAGTTAGCTGGATCACAGCCAGCTGAAGTGTAGTAAGGAGCATTTGGCAGCCACTGAAAGGCTGCTCATAAGACTGTGAGTAGTTATTAGCAGTGAAACAAGAGCAGCCTGATCAAATGTTCAACATACTTGCAACCTGCTGTTACGGAGGTGTGAAAAATTAGAAATCTGTTTGTAACATTGTCTTTTTTAAGTTCCTCATTATTAACAGTTAAGCTAAAAAACAGAGTCAGAGCGTCAAAATATCTGCCAATGGAACCAAATAATAACATGAATACCCATCCTTTGTTTTAAACACACTTACAACATGTATTTTTATATTTTCAGTATCAGTTTTAGAGAAATAGATAACTGATATACTACATACAGATACTGAAGATACTGAACTGAGCATTAGTAATGTTCTAGAACAGGAATAATTACATTAGTTAACATAGACAGGGGCATCAATGAAAGATTTAACAACTACATGGTTAGCTGGGCATAAAAAAGTACTACTTTGATGATGTTTCATTGATGTCATATATTATAAACAAGTAATACTGAGTGTGTAGGTTTGGGATTAAATATTTTGGTGTGCCCAGAAATGGAAACACTTGCCTTATACAGAAAAGCCCTTTCAAAATTAAAATGACTACTATCAACTCTGGAGAACTAATAAGGACAAAGGTGAATTTTTAAAAACTAAATCAACAGTAACTAATAAATAATTATTTATAGAATTTAGTAAAAATTTCCATCCAGTCTTGCTTAGCTGTATACATTGGTATTACTGTGCTGGGTGCACTTGATAATATGACTTGCTCTACTTCAATCCCATTTGAAGATCATCCTTTCTACTCTGGCTCCCACTTTCTACGGAATCTTGATAAACACAGACTGTCATAGTCTTTACTCTCTGTGTTATCCTCACAGAGAGCATATTGTTCTTTATATCCCCCCAAAACACTGGTAGCTTCTTAATACTTGTTGACTAATCATGGAAGTCTTGCTGTTCTCTATTTCAGTGTTTTACCAGACACCAGACTTCCACTCATGCCATGGAGGAGAATGTGGGATTTGACCTCTTGTTGTAAACAACTGAAAACTAGATATATGAAACAAATGTTTTAGACACTGGACTAAAGGTAGTGCATGCATGCAATACCTGATAAAAGGGGAAAAAAATAGGTGGAGTCCTATCATCATCCTAGCTTTCTGCTTCAGGGCAAATTCCAGAATACAGTACAAGGACAGAGAAATCCAAATACAGAACAACAATCTATTGAGTTGAGTCCAAGAGCTAATATTTGGAGGAGGTTGAGGCAGCTGGAATTTATAAGGCATAGTATCAGAGGGAAGGTGCACACACACACACACACACACACACACACACACACACACACACTCTCTCTCTCTCTCTCTCTCTCTCTCTCTCTCTCTCTCTCTCTCTCTCTCTCTCTCTCCAACAATCCATAGGGGTCCCTTTACTAGAGTAGCCAAAGAACCATTGCTCCCACAGGGCTGGAAAAGCACTGAAAACTCAGTAGAAAGACCTTGTTGAACACCAAGAGCATTCAGTAAAGACTAGTGTGTTCATACTTCAGAGGTAGGACTAATTTAGCCCTAGAGTAAAGCTATGATAGGCTCACTGTAACAATTATGGGTAATTTTAACAACCCAAACTAAGCTTTTGACAACATGTAACTATAGCCAGACTAATATGGCTAGAAAGTAACTTAAAGATACTTTACAGTATCTTTACTGTAAAGATAAGTTACCTCCCTCCAACAAAGGTGATACTAGGAATGAAGCATAACTTCTAAGTAGGTGAGGGACTTGACCAAATTACTAAAATTGTATTGAATTGTTACCTCTACAGATAAAACAATATGAAGCACAAAGGAAAACCAATACAATAACAAAAATTTTGTAACCATATTTTATTATTAAGCATTTTTATTCTGTGACACATTGAAGAGTTCAGTTTTCTAGCAGTTTATTGCTCTAATTTTGAAGCAGGATCAATGGAAAGGGAAAGGGTTGACTTAAAGAATTCAACTGACAACAAAATGTCCTAGAACAGTTACTTTTATCAATCAAAAGATACTTTTAGTTACATTTGGAGCCAATCAGACAATCATAACTTTCCCCACCTGATAGAATAATGCTGTAATGGGTAATAAGTTACCTCTCCCAAAATGAGAAAATTAGTAATGCTTTGTGCTGGGAGGACACAGTGGGTACCAATACTTAATACTTACCTAAGATACAACTACAGTTGATAGAAAATTCCTGGGAGCTAAATGCAAATCAATAAATAAAATTCATCAATTCAGCACTACACAATAGATTTAAAGATATAGGTTATATGGAGGTTAAAAAAAAAAGGAAGAAAAATAGGAAAAAGGAAAAGAAACTTTTTCAAATAAATTTTAATTTTTTAAATTAACATGTCTTTATGCATTCAAATATGGATAGCCAAAACACAATGACTCTAGCCAAATATTCATAAGTAGCTTAAAAATTATTAGGCTATAAGATTTTATCCAGACTACTTATCTTAATCCAAAGTAAATTTTTCCTTAAAAAAAGAAACTAAATGTAATTCTAAAACTGTATTTTTACTTCTGAAATTAACCATGTTAAATTCATGTTTTAACTGATAAACAATTGATTTCATGTTTCTTAATATTCAATGCTGGTTATTTGTAACCAATTGAATTACTACTTAAATGGCCTTTCCTCAAACTTGATTGTATAACAGCAATACCACTAGACAATAGGTAAATAAAGCATAAAGTTTACTGAAATCAGTTATAATATTAAATATTTTTACAAAGAGTTTTTGGAATATTCTTTTGAAATTAGTGTCCTTAATAAAAGTCTTGTTACATTTTACATTATATTTATTCAAGGTCCTCATCATTTGTATTGAAAATTTAAAGACAGAAAAAATTATCTTTGTGAATTATTTCCCAAAGGAGTAATTTTAGCCAACTTCAAAGTGTTCTTAAAGTTTTGAAACTTAAAAACTATGTCTATACCATCTCATAGTACAGTTCTACCTTTCTAATGAAAATAGTTTATAAAAAGGTTTATATAAAGGATTTTTATGACAGTTTTACTGACAGTAAAAAAATAAAAGGAAGTAGCCTTATGTTCAACTAAATATAAATCATTAAATGATGGAACATTATTTTGCATATCTGTATAAAGTAATGGAATGGAAGTATACAGAATAAAACTTCGCAAAGTAATTCCAACAAATCCTGACAACACTAAATTCTGGCAATGATATAGAGTAACAGAGACTTTCCTTCATTGCTGGTGGGAGTGCAAAATTGTCTAGCAACTTTGAAAAACAGTTTGGCAATTTCTTACAAAGCTAAACATACTGTTATCAGGAACTGTACTCCTTGATATTTACCCAAATGAACTGAAAACTTATGTCTACACAAAAACCTGAAAACAGATATTTTTGGTAGCTTTATTCATAATTGGCGACACTTGGAATCAAGCAAGATGGTTTCAGTAGGTGAACAGAGAAATAAAGTGTAGTACGTCCAATGAAATAGTACTAAAAAGAAATGAGGGGACATGGATGAAGCTGGAAGCCATCGCCCTCAGCAAACACAGAAACAGAAAACCAAACACCACATGTTCTCACTCATAAGTAGAAGTTGAACATTGAGAACACATGGACACAGGGAGGGGAACATCAGACACTGGGGCCTATTGTGGGGTGGGAAGTGAGGGGAGGGAACTTGAAGGAGCGGTCAATAGGTGCAGCAAACCACCATGGCACATGTATACCTATGTAACAAACCAGCCCATTCTGCACACACATATTGCATTTTTTTTTTTGGAAGAAATTAAAAAAAGAAGGAAAAAGAAGAAAAGCTATGAAAAGATACGGAGGAAGCTTAAATGCTTATGACTAAGTGTAAGAAACTAATCTGAAAAGGCTATATACTGTATGATTCCAACTTTATGACATGCTGGAAAAGGCAGAAGTATAGAGACAGTAAAAGGATAAGTGGTTGCCAGGAGTTTGGGGGTCAGGGGGATCAAAGTCGGAGAAGGCAGGATTTTTAAGGCAGTGATACTACCTTGTATGCTACTACAATGGTAAATATATGCCATCATGTGTTTGCCAAAACTCATAGAATGTACACCACTAAGAGAGAACCCTAATGTAAACTATGGACTTCAGGTGATAATGAGGCAACAATGTAGGCTTATGAATTGTAACCAAATATATCATTATGGTGGGATGTTGATAAACGTAGAGGCAATGTATGTGTGAGAGCAGGAAGTATATGGGAAATCTTTACATCTTCCACTCAATTTGCAATGAACCTAAAAGTTTAAATTCATTTTAAAAGTTATTACGGTCTGGGTGTGGTGGTTCATGCCTATAATCCCAGCACTGTGGGAGGTCGAAGCAGGTGGATCACCTGAGGTTGGGATTTCAAGACCAGCCTGGCCAACATGGAGAATGCCTGTCTCTTCTAAAAGTCCAAAATTAGCCAGGCGTGATGTCTCATCCCTGTAATCCCAGCTACTCAGGAGGCTGAGCCAGGAGAATCACTTGAACCTGGGAGGCAGAGGTTGTGATGAGCTGAGATCGCACCATTGCACTACAGAGCCTGGGCAACAAGAATGAAACTCTGTCTCAAAAAAAAAAAAAAAAGTTATTCAATGGGTAAGGAAGCTTCTTACTCCTCTATACTTTTCTATATTTTGTAGTTTTTCTGTAACTAAGAAAATAATTTCTAAACTTAGTCATAAGTTCTTAGCTCCACCTCTAATCTTACCGTAAAATATCAACATGTAACATTTTCCTCAAGTACAGATAAACACAGTTTACCGTAACAATAAGTTATTATGTCAACATACTATAACCAAGAAAACATCTTTTTAATTATTTAAATTTTATATCCCAAGAAAATCAAGTGAAAATACTTTAAAGCTTTCTAAAATTCTTTTCCTCTGACAAGGAAAACCACTGAAAATAACTTATTTATAATTTCTTCCTGGCTTTACCAGTATTTTTTTCTTAATTCCCCCCATTAATTCTCTTTTGTGATCTCTACACATGCCATTTTGGCATTTAAATCTATTTTGTTTTATATCTGCTTTCCTTTCCCATCCACTTTACCTTCTTTTTTAATGTTTCCCCTATTCCTTCCTTAACCCTAGCCAAGTCTCTATGCTCATCTAGCTGTGACACATTTGGTGATGTCTTTAGTTTTACCTACTTCATCATGCTTAAACATGCACATTAATATGTACCATTAAATGATGCCAGTGCTTATAATCCATTTTCCACTTTCTCCAAATGAATTCTGAGTTTTTCTCATAGCAAATTCCAGCAGTATCTCTGTACTTCTTAGGACACAGGCACAGCAGAAAAGAAATGCTTCAGCAGAATACACCTAGAGACACACGGTCCAGAACTCTAATACCACTGAAGGAAGTGGGCAGGTGTTCAAAGGAAAATCCCAATTCATGAAAAACCCAGAATAATCTTTTCCCTCTGATTTTAGAGGATATAAATGTATGGTAATTATTTTTAAAAAACGATTATTTGGAGCTATTTTTTAAATGCTCCAAATGAAATAATTAGAATCACAGGGTATTTTTCTCTCTCAGGCATTAAGCCACTTCTTAGCCCTAGTTCAATATATTAAGACAACATTTGCTCTTTGAGGCTATTTAATCATCTCTTCATTAGTCAACTCTTAAGCATCTACTTTGTGTAAAGTACTGAGAAGCAATGAAATGTAATTAATATAACACCCACTAATTCAGAATTTGTGGCAATGTAGTTAGGAAATACAACATTACTCCAAGAAAGAGTTTAACAATTTAGTAACATAAGGATAATTCTAAACATCTAATGTTAGAAACAAAATCTATTTTCAAACACCCTGAGAAAGTTTACAAATAAACACTTATTATGCTAATCACCATCAACACTTTAGTAAGCTTCTATTAATGTTCCCGCTCTTAAGAAAAAAAAATGAAGATACAAATCTTGCCCTTAAGTAATTTTCAGATTTGCTAATGGGACAAGACATATAAAAGTAAGATCAATAATACAAAGTAGCATGTGATACATGTACAGGCAATAAAAACATCAAGAATTTTGAATAGTTAGAGACCACAGAAGAGGTTCTTCACAAAAAGGCTTTACAGGAATTAAGGCAAATTGGATAAGCAGAGAGAAAAGGAGACATTTAAGGAAAGGATAATAGCATGAGAGAATTATCTACACTGTATGTGACAGCAGTTGCCAAAATAAAATCCTCCATGTACTTCGAAGTAATAAAATGGTTTCAAAAAATACTCAATTATTGAGCCACATTTCTACAATATCAATATGCAAAAGAAAGATTTTACTCCATTATATTATTTTTACTACAAAATAGTAATAGCAACTTATATTTATAGTGTTTTATAGCTTATAAAATGCTTTCACATATGAAATTATATATTAGTAGCAGCTTAAGAATTTTTCACAGTTTTTTATTTGTCAACTTCTATTACCTTACATGCATTTATAAATGAAAAGATATTCATCTACATGGCATTTCCTAATTAAAATTTAGGTTACTATGAAAACTGTTGGAACATAGAAACTTATTTAGTAGCCAAGATCATAAGCATATACCCACGAAATTTTTAAATACAAGAAAACAACAGTCTCTATTTTTCAAATCTAGATGAAATTATTCTGAATCTTCACATTTTTGTCTAAATAAATGTTTAAAATGACTCCATATACAAAGTCAAAATAATCAATAGGTTTAAAAAAAAAGACAAGGGGAGAAAAGATTAAACAAAACATACGCTTCAACTAAATTTATCTCCAGATACTTTCTTTTTCTCTCTTTTTCTAAAGAGAATCGGGCTATCCCTCAGGCAACCTCTGCCTCCCAGGCTCAAGTGATACTCATGTCTCAGCCTCCCAGGTAACTGGGATTTACAGACGCCTGTTACCACGTCCAGCTAATTTTTCTATTTTTAGTAGAGGCAGGGTTTTGCCATGTTGGCCAGGCTGGTCTTGATGTTCTGATCTCAGGTATTGATCTGCTCTCCTTAGCCTCCCAAAGTACTGGAATTACAGGCATGAGCCACCATGCCCAGCCCAGATATTTACTTTCTAATCATTTGCACTAAGAGGCATTTAGTCCCCATGGGCGACCAAATAAATAAAAAGAGAGTAAGCTAAGAGGTCTTGACTTCCCTAAGTCCAGAAGGAAATAATCAGACTAACTCTTTGATTTTACAAAAGTAATCACAGCATAATCACCAAATTTGAAAATAAAACAAAGGCACTAATATATTTATATTCCTAAATTAAGATCCCAAAACAATAGGGAACTCTGAAACAGTGCACTAAATCTGTTAAGACCAACTTAACAAAAATAAATGTAAAATCTTGTGCTTGAATCAAAAACATTGTACAGGATGACAAATATGAATTAACAATAGCCCATATGAAAAGACAGGGTTTAGTTGAGTGCAAATTCAAGATGAATTAATTGCATATTTGCCCTGACAAAAGAGCTAATTTTATTTTAAAATGCATTAATAGACTATAAGAACTAGAACAAAAGAGGTAATAGTCCTACAAAGATTAGGAGAAAAAGGACAAGTCATGAGCAATGGCTGAAAGTGTCAGTGATGCATAGCCCGCAAAAAGAAAAGGCCCAAATACTTATTAGGTTGTCAGGTATTAGAGGGCTTGGCCTTATTTCACATGGCTAAAGAGGTTGGAACTAAATCAATGAATTAAAATGATAAGAAGGCAAAATTTAACTCAATACTACATACCAAAGACTTTTTCTATAACCATTAGAGCTATTCAATGGTTATAGAAATGTTAAAGACTGAGAAATGAACCATTTGGGAGTTGGGATATATGTGTCCAATCACTGAAAGGGTAAAGGTACAGGTTGAAGCCAGATATACTGCAGGAGCTTTATATCCACTGAACAGACGTTTGAACCAGATGACCTTTAAAATACTCCAAGTAAAACATTATTTAATCCTATTATCACTAAAATTTGGCCCAGAGGAAGTACATGACTTCAAGACCAACAGAACCAGTGAGTAGAAGAGATGAGACAGGATGTAAAATTCTTGAAGTTTAGTCTACTATACATAGAAAATTACTATAGAACATCAAGATTCAGTATTTTCCCTCAAAGAAATTATACTGCCAGGAAATACCACTTTGGGATCAAGTAGAGAACCAAGAAGTGGCAAGCTCACAGGTCAATGTTAAACCTAGGCCAACTGCTAGCACAACCACTACCACTCTCACTACCAACCCCTCTGCTCAAATATTAAGAAGATAAACTCTATTTCTTCACAATACAAGTCTATGTGGTTTCCTATGGCTCACCATGGACCAATATTCCAAAGTTTCCAAGCCAATTTATACCTATAGGAAATATCTGGTCCTACCAGTCAAAGCTTATTCAGTTGACTCAATGACAGTTGGTTAAATGAGCAAATTTGGAGCAAATAGTGTTAGAATCATTAAACAGTAAGAGCTACATCACTATAAAACTTTTCTCTAAAATATTATGCAATTTCTAAACATATTTATTCCTTCCTAATTCTCCCAGATGTTAGCTTTTCAAAGAGCAGATAATTTCTACATTTTATATTAATTGAATCCTTTTAACCTAATCTACTCTATAATTTAAAAAAGCATACTTTTATTCCAAAACGGTTGAAGGGGATAAATTACACTAATATTGACAATTACCAAGTCATCTAAGTAGAAAATGTGTTATAATAGGTTCGTGGTACTAAATCAGATTACTATGCCATTTCAGTTTTTTCCTGGCATAGCAAAATATAATTTATAGACTGTAAGTACAATATTTTAGCAAAGGCCTACTTTTCTTAATTGACTGCCCTAAATATTTGCAAAATTAAATATATTTGAAAGCAGACCAAAGCACTGTTGTGTGCACAATTTATTCCTATATCTTTTAACAGTTCTCTTTTGATTATCCACAGTAATTTCCAAGAGAAATACCATAGAAGCTCAAAAGAGCAGATTAACCACATGCTCATAGCATTAATAAGGTATTCTCTTCCCCAAACACACATACTGAGCACAAACGTACATACATGCATGCATACACACACACACACACACACACACACACACAATTTTAATTCCTTCTATTGCAGAAACTGGAAGTTGCCTCCAGAGTCTCTCCACTGAGTGGTAAGAAACCAAATTTTCTAGCTAGACGCACTGTTCCCCAGCTAAAAAATAACATTCCCCCATCTCCCTTAAAGCTGGGTATGTTCACTTGCCTGAAGTTTGGCCAGAGTTGTATACTGAAGTGGGAAGACTTAAACGGGAGCATATTCTTCTACATTCCTTCATCTAGCTATCAGTCTATAAGACAGCTGTGATGGCTATTTTCAGCCTCCATCTTGGGCTATAAGAATATACCACTTAGGGATGCCAAAATAAAAAAGGTACAAGTAGAATAGCGACCTAGGCAGCTTCATGAAATTGCCAGCTTATCTCTGGATTCTCAACCTTCAAACTTCATTTATTTAAGGGGAAATAAATTTTAATCCTATTACTTTTAAAGTTTTTATTTGCAACCCAATCAAATCCTAACTAGTAAATTTGCTGATAAATCAGGGGTACTTGTTAGCCTTCCCATAATATGAGTTTCACACAATTCTACCCAAACTGATTGCTGTGCAATCCTTGTCTTAGTTTACTTCTTTCGTGTATTTAATTCTCATTATGACTCCCTCAGAGTTAAAACATCAAATCACTCCCTACTTGTTCTCCCCCATATGTCAAATAATTCCTTTGTTCTTTCTACCTGCTTTTCTCCTATAGACCTAAATATCGACATTCCCTAAGGTTATTTCATGGTCTTCTCATTCCACACATTTTCCTCAGACTCACTACATCAGTCAACAGAAAACAGTCCATCTTTACATTACTAAACCTCTATCCAACTCAATTTGCTAAAAGCTGCAGATGTATTTACTCAGCTGTTTACTGAGCATATCCACCTGAAAGTCCCTCAGGCAACTTAAATGCCATCTTCCTCTCTCTTCTGCCTTTTAGTTAACTACACCATATCCACTCAGCTTCCCAAACCAAAAACCTGATAGAATGCTCAATTTCTTACTCTTAACTGATATCCAACCAGTCACTAAGTATTCTGAATTTTATAGTCTATGGCTCAAACCATCTTATTTGGCAATGTCTTCACTGTCACTATTATAACAGCATTTGAATTGATCTTTTCTCCTATTTCCGATCCTTTCCATAGTGAAGTCAAAAGATCATGTAAAAGTATTATTCTCTTCAAGTTGCTTCCCAGGTCATCAGTAGACCTCCATATCTATAGAATAGGAGCCAGATATGTAGATATGGAAGCATGGTCTTCCAAGGTTTGGCAATGGCCTCTTTCTACAATCTCACTCCCTATCTCAACCCACGTAGCACGTTCATGTTGAAACCACACTGAACAGTCCCCTAAATGAACAGCATTATTTCATAGCTAATTGCCTTTACAGATGCCGCTGCCTAGAATTTCCCCTCCTGCTAAACCAGGAAAATGGCTCCTCCTCCTTGAAGAGCCTAATCCAGTATTTCTTAACTGCGGAGCCTTTCCTAACTACCATCCTCTCCTCCTATCACCTTCTTCCCCTCTTTGTACAACTACTGTATCTTTGTTATAGGCATTATGCAAATAATTATGACTGACTCTAGTAGCTACTTATTTTAGAATATAACACTAGAAAAATTATTAATCATCTTTGCATTCCTAGCAATTCTCTGACACCTGGTAGATGTTAGTGGAAAGAAGAAAGGAAGGGAAGAAAGGGGAAATGAAAGAGAAAGAAAGAGAAAGGAAAGAAAATTAAAAGAGGAAGCCTGGCTCTTTAGTCCTCATAACTCTATCAGAAAAATTAACAGCCAGAAAGACTTCAAAATTTATTCAAGGTCACTCAGTAATTAATATGCAGGGTAAAGTATTATGATCTTCCATCTGCCTCTCAGGTTTACTTTAGTCTCAGAATAATGTTCCTTTAAGACCTAATCTCCTTTTCCCCCATTTCAATACTCTTTATTTAAGAGTGGCAGAAAACTTACTTATAAAACTAATGTGCCCCAAAGCATAAAATGTTGCCTATTGGTCATCCAGTTTCTAGTCCAGCATATAAGAAGCTTACAAGTCACCAAACTACCCTAACAAGTAAAAAGCCGAACAAACTGAACATTCAACAGCTATTCTGAGCTCCACAAAATAAGTGAGGTCACTGCCCTCCAAAACTGAAGAGACAGGCAGATATAGAGAATCACAGCTTACCATAGAAAGAAAAAAAAAAAAAAAAAAAAGCCTTGGGCAGAAATCTCTGCAGGAATCAGTGCCAGGGTAGAAAAATCTAATATGTAATTGATAAATTGCTGGAGGCTCAGTATGGACAAGTCTAAGAGTAAAAAACTCCAGGGGAAACGAGTTACTGGAGAGGCCTCCACACTTTTGCAAGTTGTATTCCTAATACCCCAATCTGGTTCTCACACTAAGTATCAGATAAACATACCCTAATGCCTCTATCAAGGAGAGAAACAAATAAACCATTTTAAAATATACCAGTGTGTTCTGTTCTTAACCAGATCTACTCTCAGGAGGAACTATTTTGCCACAGTATAATCTGCTGGATTTTAATCAGAACCTAACTGACCTGAGGAAAAAAAAATACCCAATTGCAGCCCTCTCCAGACATCCTGTCCCATCTTAAGGTGGGGGAAAAAGGCACTGATGAAGCTCAGTCCAGAGACACTGGTTCACCAAAAGACTGAGACCACCATATCATAGGACTATAAAAGGCTTTCCCTCTCCCAACACAATACAACCAAACTACTAAAGGCCTATTTACACAATTGTTTTTACCCAGCACATCATGTCTGGCTTTAACAAAAAAATTACATGGCATATGAAAAGGCAAAATATACACTTTGAAGAGACTGAAAAAGAATCAGAATCAGGGTCTGATATGGCAGGAATGTTAGAACTATCTGATCAGGAATTTTCTTAAAACTATGGTTAATATGCTAAGGGCTTTAATGGAAAAGGCAGACAATATGCAAGGACAGATAGATAATGTAAGAAGAAAGATGGAAATTCTAAGAATGAATCAAAAAGAAATTCTAGAGACCAAAAACACTGTTAAAAAAAAATGGGAAATGACTTTGATGGGTCGATTAGTAGACTAGATGTGGCTGAAGAAAGAATTATTAAACTTGAGGATATCTCAACAAGAACAGTCCCAACCGAAAAGTAGAGGAGCAGAGGAAAGAAAATACTGCAACAACAACAACAACAACAAAAAAAAAAAAACAGAATATCTAAGAACTAGACAACTATAAATATTTTAACCTACATGTAATAAAAAATCCAGAAGGAGAGGAAAGAGAAAAAGGAACAGAAGTAGTATTTGAGCAATAATAACTGATAATTTACCCAAATTAATGTCAAACACCAAACTACAAATCTAGGAAGCTCAGAGAACACTAAGCACGATAAAGGACAAACAAATCCTACACCTAGGCATATCATATTCAAACTTCAGAAAATCAAAGATAAAGAAAAAAATCTTGAAAAAAGCCAAAGGAATAAAACACTTTACCTACAAAAGAGCTAATATAAGAATTATATCTGACTTATCCCCTAAAATTATGTATGCAGGAAAATGGTAGAATTAAGAGGAAAAAAAATAAAAGAACACCAACCTAAAATTATGTATCTTATGATATTATCTTTCAAAAGTGAAATAAAGGCTTTCTTGGACCCATAAAAATTGAGGCAATTTGTTGCCAGCAGACCTGCCTTGAAAGAAATTTTAAAAGATATTTTCCCCAGATAATGAAATTAACATCAGTCAGACTTGGGTCACATTTAAAAAAAAAAAAAAAAGGAAGAGCATTATGGAATGAATAAAGGTATAAAATTTTTATTTTTCTTACTCTTTTTTTTTTTCTTTTTTGAGAGGGAGTCTCACTCTGTCACCCAGGCTGGAGTGCAGTGGCACAATGTCAGCACTCCGCAGCCTCCACCTCCCAGGTTCAAGCAATTCTCTGCCTCATCACCCTCCAGAATAGGTGGGATTACAGGCACGCACCACCACACGCAGCTAATTTTTGTATTTTTAATAGAGAGGGGGCTTTGCCATGTTGGCCAGACTGGTCTCAAACTCCTGGCCTTGAGATTCATCCACTTTGGCCTCCCAAGGTGCTGGGATTACAGGTAAAGCCACTGTACCAGGACTACTTTTCTTATTCTTAATTGAGCTAACAGATAATTGGTTCAAAATGAATTATCAACAATGTATTTGGTTATGTATGCTTATCAAAGGATAAAAAGGATTATGTATGCCTATCAACGACAGGCATAAAAGGAACGTGAGGAAGGAATTCATAATATTTTGTTATTAAAAGGTACTTACACTACCCACAAAGTGGTATAGTGTTATTTGAAAGTGAATTTGGGTTAGTTACAAAAATGTATATTGCAAACTTTAGAGCAACCACTATAAAAAGTTTTTTAAAACCATAATTGATATGCTAAGAAAAAGGAGAAAAATTGAATCATGTATAATGCTTAATTACAAAAGGTAAACAAGTATGTGAAGCAAAAATAAGAACAAATAACAAGTGCAACCAATAGAAAACAGTAACAAATAAGGTAAATATTAATCCAATGACATCAATAATCACTGTGATGGTTATGTGATGGTTAAGTATTACACGTCTGGGGTAAGGGATTCCAGATAGGTAGTAAAATATCATACATTTCTGGTTGTGTCTATGGTAGTGTGTCTGGGAGAGATTCACATTTGAATTGGTAGAGTGGGTAAAAAGATTGCCAGCCCAGGCGCCGTGGCTCAAGCCTGTAATCCCAGCACTTTGGGAGGCCGAGGTGGGTGGATCATGAGGTCAAGAGATTGAGACCATCCTGGTCAACATGGTGAAACCCCGTCTCTACTAAAAATACAAAAAATTAGCTGGTCGTGGCGCGTGCCTATAATCCCAGCTACTCAGGAGGCTGAGGCAGGAGAATTGCCTGAGCCCAGGAGACGGAGGTTGCGGTGAGCTGAGATCGCGCCATTGCACTCCAGCCTGGGTAACAAGAGCGAAACTCCATCTAAAAAAAAAAAGATTGCCTTCACTAATGAATGGGCATCATCCAATCTGATGAAGGCCTCAATAGAATAAAAAGGTGGAAGAAAAGAACAAATTTTCTCTCTCTGCTTGAGCTGGGCCACCTACCTTCTGTCCTGAAACACTGATGTTCCTAGTTCTCTAAACACAGAGACTTACACCATCAATCCAGTCCCACTCCCACCCTGTTCTTAGGCCTTTAAACTCAAACTGAGACTTACACCATTAGTTTTCTTGGTTTTCAGGCCTGTGAGTTTGGACTAGAACTATACCACCAACTTTCCTGGGCCTCCAGCTTCCAGATGAAGAATTGTGGGACTTAACCTCCATAATCATATGAGCCAATCCCTCATAATAAATATGCATATATATGTGCGTATTATACATAATTATAACATAATTTATAATATATATAACGTCATCTATATAATTATATATAATATAATCTATAGGTTCTGTTTCTTAGAGAACTCAAACTAATACATGTTGACGTTTAATGTGATTGACATTTAATGTGATTGTATTAGTTTGAGTTCTCCAAGAAATAGAACTAACTAAAAGAGATTGTCAGAGTGGATCAAAAAAACAAGCCTCAACTATATGTTGTCTACAAGATACCCATCTTAAATATAAAAGACACCCATAGATTAAAAGTAAATGGATGGAAAAAGATATACCATGCTAATGTTAATCAAAAGAAAGCCAGAGCAGCTATATTAATTTCAGACAAAGCAGATTTCAGAGCTAGGAGAGCTATCTGGAATAAGTGGGACATTACATAATGGTAAAGGGGGCATTACTCCAAGAAGCCATAAGAACTTGAATGTGTATGTACTTAACAACAGATTGACAAAATACATGAGGTAAAAACTGATAGAACTACAAGGAGAAATAGATGGATCTACTTTTGTATTATAGTTGGAGACTTTAACACTCTTCTATGAGAAATGGACAGTTCCAGCAGGCAGAAAATCCATAAGGACCTAGTTAAACTCAACAGCACCATCAATAAACCGGATATAATTGACATCTATAGGCTACTTCTAACAACAACAGATCTCACATTCTTTTCAAGCTCATATGGAACATTCACTAAGACAAACCATATTTGGGGCCATAAAACACACCTTAGCAAATTTAAAAGAATAGAAATCATACAGTATCTGCTCTCAGATACAAAAGAATTAAACTAGAAATCAATATCATAAAGATAACTGGAAAATCCAAAAATATTTGGAGGTTAAACAATGTACTCCTAAACATACACACAAGTCAAAGAAGAAATCTCAAGGTAAATCTATAAATATTTTGAACTTAAAAAATGAAAATAGGGCCAGGTGTAGTGGCTCATGCCTGTAATCCCAGCACTTTAGGAGGCTAAGGTGGGCAGACTGTCTGAGGTCAGGAGTTCAAGATAAGCCTGGTCAACATGGTGAAACTCCATCTCTACTAAAAATGGAAAAATTAGCCATGTGTGGTGGCAAGCATCTGTAATCCCAGCCACTTGGGAGGCTGAGATGGGAGAACTGCTTGATCCCAGAAGGCAGAGGTTGCAGAGACCCAAGATTGGTACACTGCGCTCCAGCCTAGATGACAGAGCCAGACTCCACATAAAAAAAAAAAAAAAAAAAAAAAAAAAGAAATACAACTTACCAAAATTTGTGAAATGTAGCAAAAGCAGTGCATGGAGAGAACATTATAGCATTAAATAAATATATTAGAAAATAAGTTTTTAAAACCAAGAATCTAAGCGATTACCTAGGAAAACTACGGAAAAGAAGGGCAAATTAAATCCAAAATAAGCCAGAGGAAAAAATTTGAGCAGAAATCAATGAAATTGATGAATAAGTAACCAACAGAGAAAATCACTGAAGCCAAAGGCTGGTTGTTTAAAAAAATAAATAAAAGTGATAGGTCTCTAGCAAGCAAACTGACAAAAAAAGAGAAGACAAATTACTAATATCTGAAAGATAAGACATCACTATAGATCACATGGATATAAAATAATAATAAAAGAAATACTACAAACACTTCTATATTCACAAATTTGATAACCTAGATGAAATAGACCAATTCCTTGAAAGTCATAATATGCCAAACTCACACAAGAAGAAATGGACCATCTGAATAGGCCTATACCTATATTAGAGAAATTAAATCAATAATTAACAATTTTCCAAAACAGAAAGTGCCAGGCCCAGATGTGTGGATTGGTGAGTTCTCCCAAATATTTAAGGAAGAAATTATAGTAATTTTATACAATTTCTTCCATAAAATAGAAGCCAGGGGAATACCTTCTAATTCATTCTATCAGTCCAGCATTACTCTAATATCAAAACCAAAGACACTACAAGAAAAGAAAACTACAGACCAGTATCTCTCATGAACACAGATGCAAAAATCCTCCAAATATTAGCAAATTGAATTCAACAATATATAGAAGAAATTATATAACACAAAAACAACTGAGATTTATCCCAGCTATGCAAAGCTGGTTCAACATTCAAAAATCAAATAGTATAAGTGGTCACATCAACAGGCTGAAGAAAAAAATCCTATGATCATATGTAGAAAAAGCATTTGATAAAATCCAACACCGATTCACAATAAAAACTCTGAAGAACCTAGAAATAGAGGGGAACTTCCTCAACTTGATGAAGAACATGTAACAACCTACAGATAACATATTTTATGGTGAAAAACCTGAGGCTTTCCCACTAAGGTCATAAATAGGTCAAGGATGTTCCCTCTCACCATTGCTTTTTGGCACTGTATTGAAAGCATTAGCTGACACAATAAAACACAAATAGGAAATAAAAGGCAAACAAGTTAAAAAGAAATAAATCAAACTGTCTTTGTTCACAGATGACATAATCATCTATGCAGAAATCCGAAAGAACAAAAAAGCCCTGCTGGAATAAACAATTATAGGAAAGTTTCGGGAAACAAAGTAAACAGAAAAAAATTGCTTTCCTGACATGATTGTATAACTACAAGACCCCATCGTCTCAGCCCAAAATCTTCTCAAACTGATAAAAAAACTTCAGCAAGGTCTCAAGATATAAAATCAATGTCCAGAAATCACAAGCATTCCTATATACCAATAACAGAGAACCAAATCAAGAGCAAACTCCCATTCACAATTGCTACAAAGAGAATAAAACACCTAGGAATACAACTAACAAAGGAAGTAAAGGACCTCTTCAAGGAGAAATACAAACCATTGCTCAATGAAGTAAGAGAGGACACAAACAGATGGAGAAACATCCATGTTCATGGTTAGGAAGAATCAATATCATGAAAAATGGCCATACTGCCCAAAGTAATCTATAGATTCAACGCTATCCCCATCAAGCTACCAAAGACCTTCTTCACAGAATTGGAAAAAACAACTTTAAACTTCATATGGAATCACAAAAGACCCCACATAGGCAAGACAATCCTAAGCAAAAAGAACAAAGCCAGAGGCATCACATTGCTGGACTTCAAACTATACTACAAGGCTACAGTAATCAAAACAGTGTGGTACTGGTACCAAAACAGACATAGACCAATGGAACAGAACAGAAACTTCAGAATAAACAGCACACATCTACAACCATCTGATCTTTGACAAACCCAGCAAAAACAAGCAATGGGGAAAGGACTCCATGTTTAATAAATGGTGTTGGTAAAACTGGCTAGCCATGTGCAGAAAGCAGAAACTGAACCCCTACCTGTTACCTTACACTAAAATTAACTCCGGGTGGATCAAAGATTTAAACATAAAACCTAACACCATAAAAACTCATAAGAAAACATAGGCAAAACCATCCAGGACATAGGCATAGGCAAGGACTTCATGACTAAAACACCAAAAGCAATGGCAATAAAAGCCAAGATAGACAAATGGGATCTAATTAAACTCCAGAGCTTCTGTACAGAAAAAGAAATCATCATTAGAGTGAATTGGCAATCAACAGAATGGGAAAAAGTTTTTGCAATCTACCCGTCTGACAAAGGGCTAATATCCAGAATCTAAAAAGAACTAAAACAGATATACAAGAAAAAAAACAAACAACCCCATTCAAAAGTGGGCAAAGGATATGAACAGACACTTTTCAAAAGAAGACATATATAAGGCCAACAAATATATGAAAAAATGTTCATCACTGGTCACTAGAGAAATGCAAATCAAAACCACACTGAGATATCATCTCATACCAGTTAGAATGGCGATCATTAAAATATCTGAAGACAACAGATGCTGGAGAGGATATGGAGAAATAGGAACACTCTTACACAGTTGGTGGGAGTGTAAATTAGTTCAACCATTGTGGAAGACAGTGTGGCAATTTCTCAAGTATCTAGAAATAGAAATTTCATTTGACCCAGCAATCCCATTATTGGGTATATACCCAAATAACTATAAATCATTCTACTACAAAGACACATGCACACGTATGTTCATTGCAGCCCTGTGTACAATAGCAAAGACCTGGAATCAACCCAAATGCCCATCAATGATAGACTGGACAAAGAAAATGTGGCACATATACAACATGGAATACTACACAGCCATAAAACACAATGAGTTCATGTCCTTTGTAGGAACTTGGATGAATCTGGAAACCATCATTCTCAGCAAACTGACACAAGAACAGAAAGCCAAATACCACATATTCTCACTCATAGGTGGGTGTTGAACAATGAGAACATATAGACTCAGGGAGAGGAGCATCACACACTGGGGGCAGTTGGAGGGTAGGAGAGACAGCAGGGGGTAGTGAGGGAGGGGAGGGTGGGAAGGGATAACATGGGGATAAGTGCCAGAAATAGTATGCACCTAAAGTAAAATAAATACATTTTTTTAAAAAATTGCTTTCCTGTATACTAGCAATGAACAAGTAGAATTTAAAATTAAAAATACTTTATCATTTACATTAGCACCCCAGAAATGAGACACATAGATATAAATCTAACAAAATATATATAAGATCTATATGAGGAAAACTTCAAAACTCTGATGAAAGATATCAAAAAAAGAAATAAGAAAATGGAAAGCTATACCATGTTCATGGAGAGGAAGACTCAATATCATCAAGATGTCAGTTTTTTCCAGCTTTACTATAGAGTCAACACAACCCCAATCAAAATCCCAGCAATTATTTTGTAGATATAAAAAAATTAATTCTAAAATTTGTATGAAGAGGCAAAAACCCAGAATAGCTAAAAATATTGAAAAAATAATGGCAGAAGATTGATACCATTTGACTACAGTAATAAAAAAGTGTGGTACTGAAGAATAGATAGATCAATAGAACAGAATGAAGAGCCCAGAAACAGACCCACATAAATATAGTCAACTGATCTTTGAAAAGGAGTAAAGGCAATACAATGGAGCAAAGATAGCCTTTCAATAAATGCTGTTTGAATAACTGGGCACAGATGTGCAACAAAATAAATCTAGACACATACCTTATACCCTTCACAAATAAAATTAACTAAAAATGGATCATATACCTAAATAAAAATGTAAAACAATAAAACTCCTAGAAGATAACATAGGAAAAAACCTAACCGACCTTGGATATGGCAATGATTTTTTTAGATTCAACACAAAAAGCGTGATTCATGATAGAAATAGTTGGTAAGTTGGGCTTCATTAAAATTAAATACCACGTAAAGGCAGTATCAAGAGAATGAGAAGACAAGCCACAGAGTGAGGGAAGATGTTTGCAAAAAACACATCTGATAAAGGACTGTTATCCAAAATAGGCAAAGAACTCTTAAAACAATGACATGTTAAAAAATGAACAAAAAAGTCATTCACCAATGAAGATATACAGATGGCAAGTAAGCATACAGAAAAATGCTCAATATCATACATTAGAGAATTTCAAATTAAAACTACCACTATACAAATATTCCAGTGGCCAAAACTCAAAACATGGACACCACCAAATGCCAAAAAAATTGTGAAGCAACAGGAACTTTCATTCATTGCTGCTGGTGGAAATGCAAACTGGGATAGACACTCTGGAGGAAAGTTTGGTAGCTTCTTACAAAGCTAAACACATTCTTAACATATAATCCAGCAACTGGTACCCTTAATGCTTACTCAAAAAACTGAAAACTTATTACCTCATTAAAACAGGCACACAAATGTTTATAGTAGCTTTACCTAAAGTTGCCAATACACAGAAGCAACCAAGATGATCTTCAGTAGGTAAATGAAGAAATAAACTGTAGTACATCTAGACAATGAAATATTATTCAACACTAGAAAGAAATGAGTTAGTCATAAAAAAAATGAAGGAAACTCAAATGCATATTACCACATGAAAGAAGCCAATCTGAAAGGCTATGAACTGCACAGTTCAAATTATATAATAATCTGGAAAAGACAAAACTATGGATACAGTAAAAAGATCACTGGTTGCCAGGGGTTGAGAGAGACAGAGGGACGAATGGGCAGAACACAGGGAATTTTTAGGGCAGTAAAACTATTCTGTATGTGTCCAAGGCCTTAGGACCCACCTCTTGCATCAGTGTGCCATGGTTGTGAGACATGGAATCAAAGGAGATTATTTTGGAGCTTCAAGATTTAATGACTGCCCTGCTGGGTTTTATATTTGCATGGACCTGTAGTCCTTTTGTTTTGGCCAATTTCTCTATTTGGTTAAAATAGAACATTGGACAAGGGATATTAATGAAGCATTCCACATAAATAAATATTTGGTTATAAGTTCCAATAAAAGCAATCATAGACTACTGTGATTAAAAACATGCTTAAGAATATGTATATTTAAAGTGAATGAAATAAGAAGTGGAGCCAAAAACAACCAATCTAGACAATTCAGTCTGAAAGCATTTCTACTACAATGAATCTTCTTTTCCCTGCTCCTCAGTTTTACACAGAAAAGGGTCCTCAGCCCTCCATTTTATTTTTCTGGCTGGTTAAGTTGAAAACATTTGTCACTTTTAAGTTATCTTATAGTGAAACCAGTGAAAGATGATGTAACATCTCAAGTTTGAACTGGACATACCTAATTTTTTACAGTTTGTCTTGGGTAGATAAGGTTTTGGTCATTGATAAATTAAAATTACTTTAAAAGAAAATCCTACTCATCTCATATTACTTTAAGGATAAAGAAGGCTCTTTTCTTTCTGATCTCTGAAACGTCCTGTATTCTTTCTTAACTAATGACAGGTACCCATGCATCATGGATGGGGATTCTTGGAGATTTTGGACTTCTCCCTGTGCCCAACCTCCATCCACTTTTTTTCCACAGACATTTGTCAAGTGCTTAAAGTGTGCCAGATGTCAGGTGATGCATAGAGTGCTGCACAAGGCAAGCAAGGTTCCTGCTGCTTAGCAGTTTATAGTTTCACCTCCTTATACTTTGTATTTCTTAGTGCAGGAAATATGAATTAATCACTCTATATGCTGCCCCCTCTGCTCACCCAATGTGTAAATAAGTTGCCTTTCAAAAGGTGGTATGTAAATTGGCTTGTTTGGCACAGGGAACATATCCCCGGCAGAGAAAATATTATGAATTGTAATTATATTCCCAGATGGTACCCATAATATAGCTTAACTCCAGAACTAACAACTATGGTTTCCCATTGTCTTTCAGAATGAGTTTCAACCATAAATCTAAAATTTAGAGAATCTACTTAGCTTTATAAGCAAGTCCAGTACTTAGAAAAATATTCTTTCTCCCACCTGCAACTTCCATACCGCTTGAGTAGAAGAGATTTTTTTTTTTCCATTTCTTCTTCCAGCTCATTGGCAGTGAGAGGGAATTTCTTCCTTCACCTGTTTTGGTAGTGGCAAGTACAAGACAGAAATGAGTGTCCTCTGCCTCTGTGACAGGAAGGAGATACAGGATCCTGGGAGTTAAGAAAATGTGTTGAAATAGTTATACTTGGAGACAGTCATATATATATATATATATATATATATATATAGAGAGAGAGAGAGAGAGAGAGAGAGAGAGAGAGAGAGAGAGAGAGAGAGAGAGAGATAGAGAGAGAGAGAGAGAGAGAGCTCATTCTGGGTGTGGAGAATCCTTCCACTTAAAAAAGGACTGATTGGAGTTCAAAGCAAAGGGAAATGGAATAGTATTGGGGTGGAGTAAAGTTGACACTAAAGGATTGAAGAAGTGTAGGTTGGAACTAGAGGGGAGTGTTTAACAGTAGTGGAATGTAGGGAATTGGAATCTTTGCAGTCAGCCTGTCCAGGGCCTTGAGTTTCTCAGATGCTGCAGATGTGCAGGATGGATTTTTGTAAGTCAGGTTCTGCTTGTACTGTTTCCTTATATTAACATTTCCTTTTTATCAATAATATCATTAGGAAATATTTAAATGTCTATAAAGCATAGGAATCAAATATTACTTTTATGCATTTTATTAAATTTTATGTTAAATATTAGAATCTTTGAAATCTTTTCAGGGATAAAAATTATTTAGCAAAATTTAAAAACAATGTAAAATTCCTTAAAGAGAGAAGCCACAATTAAATAAAATCTGCTTGTGAAATCTCATTTAGTCAAAGCAAAGGGAGAAGTTTCTAGCAATAATAATCTAAAAAGGAAACATGATTTACTTATGGATTATAAGCAAATACAGAAAAGTGACATTAGTAATATCTAAGTTTTCAAAGTTTATTTTCAACATAAAATGTAGACATTTAAAAGTAATCCTTGAAAGACTAAACCAGGATAATTCTTCTTAATCACTTTTTGGTACAATTTCTGTTGCATTTGCTATGTAATTACTGGTTTCCTAATCTGGGATATAGTGTAAGAATACAACAGAATAAAAAGTGTTAAGTACAAACATTACAGATACCTTTTTTGTTTTAGTAAGTGATTTTAGATATTTAATTTTATCCTTTCTTACAGTTGTTTTATATTTATATACTGAAGAATGAAATCTGTTACAGTAGTATGTTATCAGTATTTTCCTGATTACTAAAAATATGTTCCTTTGAACATTATCAGTAATTGAAGCTACACTTCAAGGTTTAGACCTGGTTATTTAAGTTTTGTTTCTTCGTTTCTTTTAGAGGCAGAGTTTTGCTCTGTCGCCCATGCTGGAATTCAGTGATATATGTGGTCACAGCTCACTGCAGTCTTAAACTTCTGGGCTCAAACAATCCTCCTGCCTTAGACTCCTGAGTAGCTAGAAGTACAGGAATGTGTCCTATACTTCTAGTGGTATAGGAATGTACCATGCCCGGCTAGTTAAAAAAAAATTTTTTTTGTAGAGATGCAGTGTTGCTATGTTGCCCAGGCTGGTTTTGAACTGCTGGTCTCAAGTGATCCTCCCGCCTTGGACTCCCAAAGCATTAGGATTATAGGCATGAGCTACTATGTCAAGCCTTGTTTGAATTTTGAAAGGGCACTGTCACTTAGTTCAGTGGTGGTGGGTTGAGGGTGGAGGATGGAGACTGTGGGAGTCAGGGAAAAGGGACAGAGGTTTTATAAAAATTGAAATAAAACATACTTTTACTAAATGATGCCAACTGGCGATAAAAGAAAAAAAAAGTACTTTCACTGTGGATAGAAGAAAAAACTCTAAAGCCAGATTAATGAGGATGACTTATCTGGAAAAGTCAGTCCCCAAATTTACTTAGTTACTACTTCTAATTGTTGATTTTTCTGGGTACATAGTAGGTGTATATACTTGAGGTAATGTGACACAGGCATACCAATGCATAATAATCACAGTGTAAATGGGGGTATCTGTTACCTCAAACATTTATTCTTTGTTACACATAATACAATTATACTTTTTTAGTTGTTTTAAAATGTACAATAAATTATTGTTGACTGCAGGTTGTACTATCAAATGCTAGGTCTTATCCATTCTATCTAACTATATTATTGTACCCACTAATCATCCTTACCTTCCCCTACCCCAATACCCTTTAGACTCTGGTAACTATCATTCTACTTTCTATTTCTATGAGTTCAATTTTTTTTTTAGCTCCCACAAATACCTGAGAATATGCAGTTTGTCTTTCTGTGCCTGGCTTATTTCACTTAATGTCCTCCACTTCTGTCCATGTTGTTGAAATGATAGGATCTCATTCTTTTTTTATGGCTGAATACTACTTCATTCTGTATATGTACCATACTTTATCTATTTGTCTGTTGATGGACACTAAGATTGCTTCCAAATCTTGGCTATTGTGAGTGATTCTGCAATAAATATGGGAGTGCAGATATCTCTTCAGTATATTGATTTTCTTTCTTTTGGGCGTATACCTAGCAGTGAGATTGCTGGATCATATGGTAGTTCTATTTTTAGTTTTTTGAGGAACCTCCAAACTATTCTTTGTAGTGGTTGTACTAATTTATATTCCTACCAATGGTGTATGAGGGTTCCCTTTTCTTCACATCCTCTCCAGCGTTTGTTACTGCCTGTCTTTGGATAAAAGCCATTTTAATTGACATGAGATAATATCTCATTTTACTTTTGGTTTGGTTTTTGTCTGATGATCAGAGATGATGTTGAGCACTTTTTCATATGCCTGTTTGCCATTTGTATGTCTTCTTTTGAGAAATATCTATTCAGATCTTTTGCCCATTTTATAATCACATTACTATTTTCCTATAGAGCTGTCTGAGCTCCTTATATATTCTGATTATTAATCTCCGTTAGGTGAATAGTTTGCAAATATTTTCTTCCATTCTGGAAGAATTTAAAAACAATTTAAAACAATTTAACTTCGTTCATTGTTTCCTTTGCTGTGAAGAAGCTTTTTAACTTGATGTAATTCCATTTGACCATTTTTGTTTGATTGCCTGTGCTTCTACGCAGGCTGTTACTCAATAAAACTTTGCCCAGTCCAATGTCCTAGAGAGTTCCCTCAATATTTTATCTTAAGAGCTTTATAGTTTAAGGTGTTAGATTTAAGTCTGTAATCCATTTTGATTTGGTTTTGTACGTGGTGAGAGATAGGGGTCTTGTTTTATTCTTCTGCATATTGATACCCAGTTTCCCCAGTACCGTTTATTGAAGAGACTTTCCTTTCTCTAGTGTATGTCCTTGGCATCTTTTTCAGAAATGAGTTCACTATAGATATATGATTTGTTACTGGGTTCTCTGTTCTGTTTCATTGGTCTGTGTGTCTGTTTTATATCAGTGCCATGCTGTTTGGGTTACTATAGATGTGTAGTATAATTTAAAGTCAAGTAATATGAATCCTTCAGTTTTGTTCTCTTTGCTCAGTATAACTCTGGCTATTCTGAATCTTTTTTTAATTTTTTTATTTTTTATTTTTTTAATTTTTTATTGGATTATAGGTTTTGGGGTATATGAGCAGAGCATGCAAGACAGTTGCGTAGGTACACACATGGCAGTGTGCTTTGCTTTTCTTCTCCCCTTCACCCACATTTGGCATTTCTCCCCAGGCTATTCCTCCCCACCTCCCCCTCCCACTGGCCCTCCCCTTTTCCCCCCAATAGAACCCAGTGTTTAGTACTCCCCTTTCTGTGTCCATGTGTTCTCATTTTTCATCACCCACCTATGAGTGAGGATATGCGGTGTTTCATTTTCTGTTCTTGTGTCAGTTTGCTGAGGATGATGTTTTCCAGATTCATCCATGTCCCTACAAACGACACAAACTCATCATTTCTGATTGCTGCATAATATTCCATGGTGTATATGTGCCACATTTTTCCAATCCAGTCTATTATCAATGGGCATTTGGGTTGATTCCAGGTCTTTGCTATTGTAAACAGTGCTGCAATGAACATTCGTGTACATGTGTCCTTATAGTAGAACGATTTATAGTCTTTTGGATATATACCCAGTAATGGGATTGCTGGGTCAAATGGAATTTCTATTTCTAAGGCCTTGAGGAATCGCCACACTGTCTTCCACAATGGTTGAACTAATTTACACTCCCACCAACAGTGTAAAAGTGTTCCTTTTTCTCCACATCCTCTCCAGCATCTGTTGTCTCCAGATTTTTTAATGATCGCCATTCTAACTGGCGTGAGATGGTATCTCAATGTGGTTTTGATTTGCATCTCTCTGATGACCAGTGACGATGAGCATTTTTTCATATGATTGTTGGCCTCATATATGTCTTCTTTCGTAAAGTATCTGTTCATATCCTTTGCCCACTTTTGAATGGGCTTGTTTGTTTTTTTCCTGTAAATCTGTTTGAGTTCTTTGTAAATTCTGGATATCAGCCCTTTGTCAGATGGGTAGACTGCGAAAATTTTTTCCCATTCTGTTGGTTGCCGATCCACTCTAGTGACTGTTTCTTTTGCCGTGCAGAAGCTGTAGAGTTTCATTAGGTCCCGTTTGTCTATTTTGGCTTTTGTTGCCAATGCTTTTGGTGTTTTGTTCATGAAGTCCTTGCCTACTCCTATGTCCTGGATGGTTTTGCCTAGATTTCCTTCTAGGGTTTTTATGGTGCCAGATCTTATGTTTAAGTCTTTAATCCATCTGGAGTTAATTTTAGTGTAAGGTGTCAGGAAGGGGTCCAGTTTCTGCTTTCTGCACATGACTAGCCAGTTTTCCCAACACCATTTGTTAAACAGGGAATCCTTTCCCCATTGCTTGTTTTTGTCAGGTTTATCAAAGATTGTATAGTTGTATGTATGTTGTGTTGCCTCCGGTGCTTCTGTTTTCTTCCATTGGTCTATATCTCTGTTTTGGTACCAGTACCATGCTGTTTTGATTACTGTAGCCTTGTAGTATAGTTTGAAATCCGGTAGTGTGATGCCCTCCGCTGTGTTCTTTTTGCTTAGAATTGACTTGGCTATGCGGGCTCTCTTTTGGTTCCATATGAAGTTCATAGTGGTTTTTTCCAGTTCTGTGAAGAAAGTCAATGGTAGCTTGATGGGGATAGCGTTGATTCTGTAAATTACTTTGGGCAGTATAGCCATTTTCACGATATTAATTCTTCCTAACCATGAACATGGAATGTTTCTCCATCTGTTTGTGTCCTCTCTGATTTCGTTGAGCAGTGGTTTGTAGTTCTCCTTGAAGAGGTCTCTTACGTTCCTTGTGAGTTGTATTCCAAGGTATTTTATTCTTTTTGTAGCAATTGCGAATGGCAGTTCGCTCTTAATTTGGCTTTCTTTAAGTCTGTTATTGGTGTAGATGAATGCTTGTGATTTTTGTACATTGATTTTATATCCTGAGACTTTGCTGAAGTTGCTTATCAGTTTCAGGAGTTTTTGGGCTGAGGCGATGGGGTCTTCTAGGTATACTATCATGTTGTCTGCAAATAGAGACAATTTGGCTTCCACCTTTCCTATTTGAATACCCTTTATCTCTTTTTCTTGCCTGATTGCTCTGGCTAGAACTTCCAGTACTATATTGAATAGGAGTGGTGAGAGAGGGCATCCTTGTCTAGTGCCAGATTTTAAAGGGAATGCTTCCAGTTTTTGCCCATTCAGTATGATATTGGCTGTTGGTTTGTCATAAATAGCTTTTATTACTTTGAGATACGTTCCATCGATACCGAGTTTATTGAGGGTTTTTAGCATAAAGGGCTGTCAATTGAGATAATCATGTGATTTTTGTTTTTGGTTCTGTTTATGTGGTGAATTACGTTGATAGACTTGCGTATGTTGAACCAGCCTTGCATCCCTCGGATGAATCCTACTTGATCATGATGGGTAAGTTTTTTGATTTGCTGTTGCAATCGGCTTGCCAATATTTTATTGAAGATTTTTGCATCTATGTTCATCATGGATATTGGCCTGAAGTTTTCTTTTCTCGTTGGGTCTCTGCCGGGTTTTGGTATCAGGATGATGTTGGTCTCATAAAATGATTTGGGAAGGATTCCCTCTTTTTGGATTGTTTGAAATAGTTTTAGAAGGAATGGTACCAGCTCCTCCTTGTGTGTCTGGTAGAATTCGGCTGTGAACCCGTCTGGACCTGGGCTTTTTTTGTGTGGTAGGCTCTTAATTGCTGCCTCAACTTCAGACCTTGTTATTGGTCTATTCATAGTTTCAGCTTCCTCCTGGTTTAGGCTTGGGAGGACACAGGAGTCCAGGAATTTATCCATTTCTTCCAGGTTTACTAGTTTATGTGCATAGAGTTGTTTGTAATATTCTCTGATGATGGTTTGAATTTCTGTGGAATCTGTGGTGATTTCCCCTTTATCATTTTTTATTGCATCTATTTGGTTGTTCTCTCTTTTATTTTTAATCAATCTGGCTAGTAGTCTGTCTATTTTGTTGATCTTCTCAAAAAACCAGCTCTTGGATTTATTGATTTTTTGAAGGGTTTTTCATGTCTCAGTCTCCTTCAGTTCAGCTCTGATCTTAGTTATTTCTTGTCTTCTGCTGGGTTTTGAGTTTTGTTGATCTTGCTCCTCTAGCTCTTTCAATTTTGACGATAGGGTGTCAATTTTGGATCTCTCCATTCTCCTCATATGGGCACTTATTGCTATATACTTTCCTCTAGAGACTGCTTTAAATGTGTCCCAGAGGTTCTGGCACGTTGTGTCTTCGTTCTCATTGGTTTCGAAGAACTTCTTTATTTCTGCCTTCATTTTGTTGTTTACCCAGTCAACATTCAAGAGCCAGTTGTTCAGTTTCCATGAAGCTGTGCGGTTCTGGGTCAGTTTCTGAATTCTGAGTTCTAACTTGATTGCACTATGGTCTGAGAGGCTGTTTGTTATGATTTCAGTTGTTTTGCATTTGTTGAGCAGTGCTTTACTTCCAATTATGTGGTCAATTTTAGAGTAGGTGTGATGTGGTGCTGAGAAGAATGTGTATTCTGTGGATTTGGGGTGGAGAGTTCTGTAAATGTCTATCAGGTTTGCTTGCTCCAGGTCTGAGTTCAAGCCCTGGATATCCTTGTTGATTTTCTGTCTGGTTGATCTGTCTAGTATTGACAGTGGAGTGTTAAAGTCTCCCACTATTATTGTGTGGGAGTCTAAGTCCTTTTGTAAGTCATTAAGAACTTGCCTTATGTATCTGGGTGCTCCTGCGTTGGGTCCATATATGTTTAGGATCGTTAGCTCTTCTTGTTGTATTGATCCTTTTACCATTATGTAATGGCCTTCTTTGTCTCTTTTGATCTTTGTTGCTTTAAAGTCTATTTTATCAGAGATGAGAATTGCAACTCCTGCTTTTTTTTGCTTTCCATTAGCTTGGTAAATCTTCCTCCATCCCTTTATTTTGAGCCTTTGTGTATCCTTGCATGTGAGATGGGTTTCCTGGATACAGCACACTGATGGGTTTTGGATTTTTATCCAATTTGCCAGTCTGTGTCTTTTGATTGGTGCATTTAGTCCATTTACATTTAGGGTTAATATTGTTATGTGTGAATTTGATACTGCCATTTTGATGCTAAGTGGCTGTTTTGCCTGTTAGTTGTTGTAGATTCTTCATTATGTTGAAGCTCTTTAGCATTCAGTGTGATTTTGGAGTCGCTGGTACTGGTTGTTCCTTTCTATGTGTAGTGCCTCTTTTAGGAGCTCTTGTAAAGCAGGCCTGGTGGTGACAAAATCTCTGAGTACTCGCTTGTTCGCAAAGGATTTTATTTTTCCTTCACTTCTGAAGCTCAGTTTGGCTGGATATGAAATTCTGGGTTGAAAGTTCTTTTCTTTAAGAATGTTGAATATTGGCCCCCACTCTCTTCTGGCTTGTAGTGTTTCTGCCGAGAGATCTGCTGTGAGTCTGATGGGCTTCCCTTTGTGGGTGACCCGACCTTTCTCTCTGGCTGCCCTTAGTATTCTCTCCTTTATTTCACCCCTGTTGAATCTGACGATTATGTGCCTTGGGGTTGCTCTTCTTGCAGAATATCTTTGTGGTGTTCTCTGTATTTCCTGCAATTGAGTGTTGGCCTGTCTTGCTAGGTGGGGGAAATTTTCCTGGATGATGTCCTGAAGAGTATTTTCCAGCTTGGATTCATTCTCTTCGTCCCCTTCTGGTACACCTATCAAACGTAGGTTAGGTCTTTTCACATAGTCCCACATTTCTTGGAGACTTTGTTCATTCCTTTTTGCGCTTTTTTCTCTGATCTCGGTTTCTCGTTTTATTTCATTGAGTTGGTCTTCGACTTCAGATATTCTTTCTTCTGCTTGGTCAATTCGGCTATTGAAACTTGTGTTTGCTTCGCGAAGTTCTCGTATTGTGTTTTTCAGCTCCTTTAATTCATTCATATTCCTCTCTAAGTTATCCATTCTTGTTATCATTTCCTCGAATCTTTTTTCAAATCTTTTTTCAAGGTTCTTAGTTTCTTTGCATTGATTCAATACATGATCTTTTAGCTCACAAAAGTTTCTCATTATCCATCTTCTGAAGTCTAATTCCATCATTTCGTCACAGTCATTCTCCGTCCAGCTTTGTTCCCTTGCTGGTGAGGAGTTTTGGTCCTTTCTAGGAGGCGAGGTGTTCTGGTTTCGGGTGTTTTCCTCCTTTTTGAGCTGGTTTCTTCCCATCTTTGTGGATTTGTCCGCTGGTCGTCTGCGTAGTTGCTGACTTTTCGATTGGGTCTCTGAGTGGACACCCAGAATGTTGATGATGAAGTATTTCTGTTGCTTGGTTTTCCTTCTACCCGTCTAGCCCCTTCGCTGTACGACTGCTGAGGTCCGCTCCAGACCCTGCTTGTCTGGGGTGTGCCTCTAGAAGCTGTGGCACAGCGAGGGATGCTACCAGTTTCTTTTTCTGCTATCTTTGTCCCAGGATGATGCCTGCCTAATGTCAGTCTTTTGGATATAGAGGGGTCAGGGAGCTGCTTGAGGAGACAGTTTGTACTTTATAGGGGTTTAATTGCTGAGCTGTGCGCTCTGTTGTTCCTTCAGGGCTGTTAGGCTGCTATGTTTGATTCTGCTGCAACAGAGCTCATTAAAAAACCCTTTTTTTTTTTTTTCTCAAATGCTCTGTGTTGAGGGGTTTGGGCTTTGTTTTTGGATGTTTGATGAGGTGTCCTGCCCAGCTAGAAGGCAGACTAGCCACTGTTTGGCTGCCGAGGGTCCGCCCTGCTGTTGTGTGATTCGCCCTGTTCCTGCAGGCTCTGCTGTGGTCTCCGCCACGCCCTGCGGCGGAGTCTCTTCGTTGTAGCGTGTTGCCTCAGCAACGGCAGGCTGCATCAGCAGTGGGCATGTATCTCAGTTGGGGCGGGTTGCCTCGGCAACGGCTGGCTGCGTCAGCAGTGGGCGTGTATCTCAGTTGGGGCGGGTTGCCTCGGTAGTGGTGGACGCCCCTCCCCCACAGAGCGTCTCGGACCGTCTGCTCGGGATAGTTTGAAATCGCGGTTTTGTTCGTCCCACTGAGTATCCCAAACGATCTATCCCTGCAATCCCCTGGGCTGGGCTACTGTCCAAGCCTCGTTCAGTCTCAAGTCCAGCCCTCTCAAGTCTCAGGTTGCCGGTTCAACAAGGCACCCGGACAAGCGCGCCCTGTGGGGATTGCTGGGTAGGGCCGGCCGCCGCCGCCCCGGCTGCCGGCTTCGCCAGGCAGACCTACTGCCTGGCGTCCCGTGTCTTTTTATACTTGGGAGTTTCCCCGTTCTGTGGGCAACAAAGATCAGTCTGGAAATGCAGCTCTGACTCACCGTTTGCGGATTCAACGTGAGCTCCAATCCTGGGTTGTTCTCACAGCGCCATCTTGAGTCCTCCCTGCGGCTATTCTGAATCTTTTGTGGTTCTATGTAAATATTAGGAATGTTTTTCTATTTCTGTGAAAAATGTCCTTGGTACTTTGATAGGGATTATATTGCCTTTGTAGATTGCTTTGCAAAGTATGGACATTTTTAGCAATATTAATTTTTGCAATTCATCAACATGGAATATCTTTCCATTTGTTGTTGTTGTTGTCCTCTTAAATTTCTTTCAACAATGTTTTATAGTTTTTATTGCAGAGATCTTTCACTTCTTTGGTTAATTCCTAGGTATTTTATTTTATTTGTAGGTATTGCAAATGGGATTACTTTCTTCTTTTTTAGATTGTTCATTGTTGGCATATAGAAATGCTTCTGATTTTTGTATGTTGATTTTGTATCTTGCAGCTTTCCTGAATTTATTGATTCTAACAGTTTTTTGGTGGAATCTTTGGATTTTACCAAATACAGGATAAAATCATCTGCAGACAAGAACAATTTTATTTATTTCCAGTTTGGATGCCTTTATTTCTTTCTCTTGTCTGATTGCTCCAGCTGGACTTCCAGTACTGTACATTTTGAGAATGATCCATGTGTGGAGAAGAATGTGTATTCTATAGCTGCTGGATGAAGTGTTCTGTAAATATTACATCCATTTGGCCTACAGGGCAGATTTGGCCTATTTCTTTATTGACTTTTTGGCTAAATGATCTGTCCAATGTTGAAAGTAGGGTGTTGAAGTCTCCAGCTATTATCGTATAGCTATTATTATTGTACAGCTATTATTTTATTATATAGAGAGACAGCTCTAACTCTAATAATAGTTGCTTTATATATTTCGGTGCTCCAGTGTTGTGTGCATATACATTTACAATTGTTATATTCTCTTGCTGAATTGACCCCTTTATCATTATATAATGATCCTGTTTATCTTGAAATGTGTTTTGTCTGATATAAGTATAGTTACTTCTGGTCTTTTTGGTTTCTATTTGCATGAAATATCTTTCTGAATCCCTTTATTTTCAGTCTGTATTATGTCTTTTTAGGTAAAATGTGTTTATTGTAGGCAACAGATTATTGGGTCTTGTTTTTATATCCATTCAGTCACACTGTGACTTTTGTTTGGAAAGTTTAGTCCATTTACATTCAGTGTTATTGGTAAATTATAACCAGTAATAGTTATAACCAGTAAACCAGGAGTAGTACTTACTCCTGCGATTTTGTTATTTGTTTTCTGGTTGTCTTATGGTGTTCTCTTTCTTCTTTTCTTCCTTCCTGTCTTCCTTTTAGTGAAGGTGATCTTCTCTGGTATTATGTTTTAATTTCCTGCTTTTTATTTTTTGTGTATCTGTTGTATGTTTTTTGATTTGAAGTTACTGGGAGTCTTGCAAATAATACTCATTATTTTTAAACTAACAAAAACTTAACACTGATTGCATAAACAGAGAAAACTAGTAAAAACTCTACTTCATCCCCTGCTTTTAAACTTTCTGTTGTTTCTATTTATATCTTATTGTACTTTCTATGTCTTGAGAAGTTGTAGCTTTTATTTTTAATCAGTTTAGTTTTTCTACTCAAGATATGAATAATCACCACAGTTACAGTGTTATAATAGTCTCTGTTTTTCTGTGCACTTACTATTACCAGTAGGTGTTGTACCCTCAAATAATTTTATGTTGCTCATTAACGTCCTTTTCTTTCAGATTAAGGAACTCCCTTTAGCATTTCTTATAGAACAACTCTGGTGTTAATGAAATTTCTCAATTTTTTTGACAAAGTCTGTATTTCTCCTTTATATTTGAAGGATATTTTTGCTGGATATATTATTCTAGAATATACGTTTTTTTTTTTTTTCTTTAGCATTTTAGGTACTCTATCCTGGCCTGTAAGTTGTCTACTAGGAAATCTGCTGCCAGATGTATTAGAGCTTTATTGTATTTGTTTCCCTTTTGCTGCTTGTAGGATCCTTCCTTTATCCTTGACCTTTGGAGTTGATTATTAAATGCCTTGAGATAGTCTTATTTGGGTTAAATATGCTTGGTTTTCTATAACTTTCTTGTACTTGAATATTAATATGTTCTTATAGGTTTGAGAAGTTCTGTGTTATTATTCCTCTGAATATTCTCTATTCTTATCTCTTTTTCTACCACCTCTTTATAGCCAATAACTCTTAGATTTGCCCTTCGAGTCTATTTGCTAGATCCTGTAGGCATACTTTACTCTTTTTTCTTTTTTCTCCTCTGACTGTGTACTGTCAAATAGCCTGTCTTCAAGCTCACTAATTCTTTATTCTACTTGATCAATTCTACTATTAAGAGACTCTGATACATTCTTCAGTGTCAGCTACATTTTTCACCTTCAGAATTTCTGCTTCTTTTTATTAACATTTCAATCTCTTTGTTGAATTTATCTGATAAGATTCTGAGTTCCTTCTCTGTGTTATCTTTAATTTCACCAAATTTCCTCAAAAATAGCTATTTTAAATTCTGTCTGGAAGTCCACATATCTCTAGCTTCCTAGGACTGGTCATCGGAGGCTTATTTAGTTTGTTTATTGAGATCATGTTTTCCTGGATGGTCTTGATGCATGTAGTTGTTCGTCAGTGTTTGAGCATTGAAGAGTTAGGCGTTTATTGTGGTCTTTGCAATTTGGGCTTGTTTGTGCCTGTCCTTCTTTGGAAGGCTTTTCAGGTATTTGAAGGGACTTGAGCCCCAACCCCAATAAAGCTGTGGTTCTTGCAGACTTGTAGAGGTACTGCCTTGCTGGTCTTAGATAAGATCTGGAAGCCTTCCCTGGATTACCTGGTGTAAACTCTTATTCTTTTTCTTTAGTTTCTTCCAGACAAAAGAGTCTTTCTCTCTGAGCTAGGTGAGGGGTGACACAAGCACTCCTGTGGTCATCACCACTGGAGCAGCACTGGGTCAGACATGAAGCTAGTCCAGCACTGGGTCACACCCAAGGCCTGTGGTAACCACTGCCTGGACACCACCTGTGGTCACTCAAGGCTCTCAGGCTCTATAATCAGCAGATGGGGAAGCCAGTAAGCTGGTGTTCTTTCTTTAAGGACAGCAAGTTTCCCCTGATCCTGGGCAGATCCAGTGATGCCATCCAGGAGCCAGCGCCTGGAGTCAGAAACTTTAGGAATCTACCTGGTGGGGTATTCTGCGCTTGAGCCAGCAACCAAACCATAAGACAAAGTCCTTCTCAGTCTTCCCTCCACTTTCCTTGAGCAGAGGAATCTCTCTCTGTGATTCCCATTACCCTGAGTACTGCCTGGCTACTGCTCCTTCAAGATAGTGGACTCCCTTCTGGGCCAAGACAGTTCCAGAAATGCCATTCAAGAGCCAAGGCCTGGACTCACAGCCAAGTAGGTACCCTACCATGGCCAAGCTGGTACCTATGCTGTAAGACAAAGTACCCTTTAGTCTTCCTTCTTCTTTTCTCAATCAGAAGGAGTTCCCCCTTTAAGCAACCACAGCTGGAAATGTGCTAGGTCACACCTAAGTGGGCACATCTCTGAGTCTTACCCAAGACCATAGCAAGTACCACCTGGCTACTACTACTGATTATTCAGGCTCCAAGGGCTCTTTAGTCAGAAGGTGATGAATCCTGCTAAGGCTGGGTCTTTTCCTTCAAGGCAGTTGGTTCCCTTCTGGCCCAATGTGTGTCCAGAAATGTCTTCCCGGAGCTAGGGCCTGGAATGGTGACTTTACGACTCTGCTTGGTGCCCTATCCTACTGTGGCTGAGCTGGTTTTCAGGTTGCAAAACAAAGCTTTCTTTACTTTCCCTTCTCTTCTCCTCAAGTGGAAGCTGTGCTGTCTGGGGTAGAGGGAGGAGTGGCATAAGCACTCCCTTGGCCACCCTGGGTGGTGTCTCACTGGGTCATATGCCTGGCACATTCACTGGCTTTGAGTCCAGCATAGCATCAGGACTTGCCCAGGAACTGTAGTACTTGTGTTCTAGATTGCATGTCATGTTTATTTAGCACTCAGCACTTTAGCCCATGGTGGTAAAGCTTGCCAGAACTCAGGTTCTGACCACTGGGCTGGGTGATTCCCCTCTGGTTAGGGCTGGTCCATATGTGCCCTCCATGAGTGCCAACTGAGTTCTGCCAGGTGTTGCTTTGTGCTGTGACATGCAGCACTGAGTTCCAATGCAAAGTCCCAGAGTCACTGTGCTCTCCCTTCCACAGCTGCACAGTCTCCATACCACGCAGTGGCTGCCAGGTGATGAGGGAGGTGGCATCAATAATTCAAGACCCTCTTTTCTATTCTCTTCAGTGCTTCCTTCAGTGATCCAAAGTTAAAACCAGGTACTGTTACCACTCGTCTGATTTTTGGTTCTTATGACAGAGGTCTTTTTGTGTGTGTAAACAGTCATTCAATTTGTTGTTCTTGCAGGGAGGACAATCTGTGGATGCTTCTATTTAGCCATCTTGCTCCACCTCCCATTTTTTCACTTTTTTTTTTTTTTTTTGAGAGTCTTGCTCTGTCACCCAGGCTGCAGTGCAATGGCATGATCTTGACTCACTGCAACCTCTGCTTCCCAGGTTCAAGCAATTCTCTTGCCTCAGCCTCCCCAACAGTTGGGACTACAGGCACATGCCACCATGCCTGGCTAATTTTTGTATTTTTAGTAGGGACGGAGTTTCACCATGCTGGCCAAGCTGGTTTCGAACTCCTGACTTCAGGTTCTGCCCATCCTGGCCTCCCAAAGTGCCAGGATTACAGACATGAGACACTGCGACCAGCCCCATTTTGTCACTTTTTTAGTGACTTGTTCTGCATTTACTAAGTACAGTAATTACTGGCTTTTTAAATTCACTATGTCCTATGAATCTGTAACTTACACATTTCCTCAGGTTTTGCAAGTTAATTTTAGATATTTAAGTACTTTATCTCTTAGAGTTGTTTATAAAGTGAAAAGCCATATACATGTTAAAGGGCCATTAATTTAGTAAATATTACATTTTATTCAGTAAATTTTACAATATGAATTTGATTTACATTAAAAATATCCAGCAGATCTTTACTTGAGGTTATTGTAACTAGGACTAATATCCATTTCATCTGTAAGGCATATATATTTCAATATGAGATGATCATTTTGGTAACATTTAATGGGAATTTGGCTGATAAATGTGGCTCTTTATTTTAAAGGAATAACTGGTCCGGTGAAATAGTGAGGCTTTCTGGATTCAATTAAAAATTAACCTAAATGGATTAAGTTGATTTCTTCTTTTGTTGAAGTTGATTCCCACCCTTCTTACTGTCTTAACCTTTTGGGAAATTTTTTGAGAAAAATGTTGACTTATCTCATGTGCTTTGAAAACTTTTATTTACATAGTGATCCGAGGAAGATTCCAGTTAATGTACTTTTGGGGTACTCTGGGGGAATTCTTTGTAAAGCAAATAATGATATTGTTTGTGCATTATTTCTAAAATAATTGGAAGCTTTTCTAGGTTTAGATTAGGAAGATAAAATGTGATGTGGATAGCCTACTTTGTGGAGCACCCAGTGGCTAAAAGTGCCTTTGGCTGTTTATTGCTTAGGAACCTAGAACCTACCTGTTGGGGTTTTGGAATTGGCTGTCTATTCAGTCAAGCTGGAACCTCTCTCCATTAAGCGGTGAAAACATGTGCTTCCTACCTCAAGAACAAAAGAAGTGAGTGTAGCCCACTTACAAGCGCTACACATATTAATAGATAAGCCTCTTCTTCTTTAGTTCTATAAGTAGGCAACTTCTTTTTAATTAGTAAAATTTATTTTTTAGAGCAGATTGAAGTTCAGAGCAAAATTAAGTGCAAAGTACAGAGAGTTCCTATATATACCTTCTTTCCCTCCACACATCCTACCCGATTATCCATAGCCTACATTTGCCACAGTGGTACATTTGTTATAACTGTTGAATACATTAAGATATCATTATCATATATAGTTCAAATGAGGGTTCATTCTTATATATCCTATCAGTTTTGACAAATGTATCTTATATATTAACCATTGTATTAGTCCATTCTCACACTGCTATAAAGAACTACCTGAGACTGGGTAATTTACGAAGAAAAGTGGTTGAACTGACTCACAGTTCTGCAGACTTAACAGGAAGCATGACTGGGAGGCCTCAACAAACTCAAATATCCGAATGATGCACAAAAGAAGAAACATATCAACTAAACAAATATTGACACTATGAAAATGTAAGTATAATTATCTGCCTCTGAGGTAAAATAATCTAAAATCTCATCTATATATTCTTTTGAAAAATAACTTCTTTACACTGTTTTATATCCCAACTAATTTTTATATTCAATTTCTTTTTTTTTTTTCCTAGAGCCTTCAGATGAGATCAGTTTCTTTTTTAAGACACTATCTCCTCAAGTGTTAAAGATGACACTGGGAAATGTATTTGACCATTTAAAATAATCAGACTATGACTAACATAGAATATAAATGAACTACAAAGAAAATACACTGAAAGTAAAAGATTTGTAATATAAAATGTACCAATCATAAAATCAGATAATAGTAAAAAATAATGTTTTTGGCATATCAAGTTAATTCGTGTACATTATATGTAAAAATAAAATAGGCAACCTAATGTAGTTTGTGATGTTATTTGTACATGTATTTAATAAATAATTTTTATCTGAATGTTCAACCTATTTTCACATTTCTTAATTTATACCAGTTTCAAAAAAATGGCACAATTTAGCACAAAACAAAAAGGTAAGAGAGTGAACACCAAAATTTATCTTATTTTTAACAACTCATTTTCAGCAATAAAGACAGGTTAAGGGGTGGCAAAGAGATGGGTGGAGAAGCAGCATTCATTTTAAACTGCATGTAGGCTGGGTGCGGTGGCTCATGGCTATAATCCTAGCACTTTGGAAAGCCGAGATAGGCAAATCACTTGAGGTTAGGAGTTTGAGACTAGCCTGGCCAACATGGTGAAACTGAGCTGAGATCACACCACTGCATTCCAGCCTGAGCGACAGACCAAGACTCTGTCTCAAAAAATAAAAAATAAACTGCATGCATTTGCCAGGTTCCAATAAATCTAATTCTAAAGTCTTTGTATTTTACTGCCCAACCTTGATCAATCTGAACAAAATCTAAAGAAAGATTTCTTCATTAAGGAACTACAGACACACCTCACAGATACTGTAGGCTCAGTTCCAGACCACTGCAGTAAAGTGAACAATGCAATAAAAGAATTTTTTAGCTTCCCAATGCATATAAAAGCTATGTTACACTATACTGTAATCTTAAGTGTGCAATATCATTATGTCTAAAACATGTACATACCTTATTTAAAAATATTTTATTTCTACAAATGCTAATGATCATCTGCGCATTCCGCAAGTTGTAATCCTTTGCTGTTGTAAGGTCTTGCCTTGATATTGATGGTTATGGACTGATTTGGGTGGTAATTGCTGAAGGCAGCGGTGCCTGTGGCAAATAAGACAATAAAGTCTGCTGAACTGACTGACTCTTCCTTTCAGGAAAGATTTCTCCGTGGCATGCTATGCTGTTTGACCCAGAGTAGAACTTCTTTCAAAATTGGAGTCAATGCTGCCTCATCAACTAAGTTTATGTAATGTTCTAAATCCTTTGTTGTCATTTCAACATTGTTCACAGCATCATCACCAGAATTAGATTCTATCTCAAGAAACCAATTTCTTTGCTCATCCATAAGAAGCAACTCCTCATCCATTTAAGTTTATCATGAGATTGTACCACTTCAGTCACATCTTCAGGCTCCACTTCTAATTCTAGTTCTCTTGCTACTTCTACCACATCTTCAGTGACTTCCTCCACTCCAGTCTTAAAACCCTCAAAGTCATCCATGAGGGTTGGAATCAACTTCTTCCAAACTCCTGTTCATGTTGTTATTTTTACTTTCTCCCATTTGTTGCAAGTGTTCCTAATGACAACTAGAACGGTGAATCCTTCCAGAAAATTATCAGTTTACTTTGCCCAAATCCAACAGATGAATCACCATTTAGGACAGATAGCCTTACTATATATATATATATATATATATATATATTTTTTTTTTTTGAGACAAGATTCTGCTCTGTCATCCAGGCTGGAGTACAGTGGCACCATCAGGGTTCACTTCAGCCTCAACCTCCCAGGCTCAGGTAATCTTTCCACCTGAGGCAGCTACAGGCAGTTGCCACCACACCTGGCTAATTTTTTAAATATATTTTGTTGAGATGTAGTTTCACCATGTTGCCCAAGCTGGTTTCAAACTCCTGGAATAAAGCAATCCTCCTACCTTGGCTCCCAAAGTGCTGGTATTACAGGTGTGAGCCACTGTGCCCAGTCATGAAATGTGTTTCTTAAATAATCAGACTTAAAAGTCAAAATTACTCCTTGATCATAGGCTGCAGAATGGATGTTGTGTTAGCAGGCAGGGAAACAATCTCAATCTCTTTGTACACCTCCATCAGAACTCTTGGGTGACAAGGTGCACTATCAATAAGCAGTGAAAAAGCAAGGAATAGTTTTTCCTGGCCAGTAGGTCTCAACAGTGGGCTTAGAATAGCCAGTAAATCATGCTGTAAACAGATGTACTATCTTCCAGGCTTTGGTGTTCCATTTACAAGGCACAGACAGAGTAGATTCAGCATAATTCTTAAGGGCCCTAGGATTTTCAGAATGAGCATTGGCTTCAGCTTAAAGTCACCAGCTGCATTAACCTCTAACAAGAAACTTAGCCTCTCCTTTGAAGTCAGGCATTGGCTACTTTCTCTAGCTGTGAAGTACTAGATGGCATAGTCTTCCAATAGATGGCTGTTTCAACCACACTGAAAATCTCTTGTTTTCAGTGTAGTTGAAATTTGTTTTCTCACTCATCAATGATCTTAGATCCTCTGGATAATGTGCTGCAGCTTAAATACCGTCAGTACTTGCTTCTTCACTTTGCACTTCTATGTTACAAAGACAGGTTTTTTCCTTATACCTCATGAACCAACCTCTGCTACCTTCAAATTTTTCTTCTGCAGCTTCCTTGTCTCTCAGTCTTCACAAAATTGAAGAGTTGGGGTCTCCCTCTGCATTAGGCTTTGGTTTAAGGGAATGTTGTGGCTATTTTGATATTCTATCCAAACCACTCAAACTTTCTCCTATTGACCATAAAGCTATTCTACTTTCTTGTTATTTGTGTGTTCACTGGAGTAGCCCTTTTAATTTCCTTTAAGAAGTTTTTCCTTTCATTCAACTTGGATGTTTGGCACAAGGGGCTTGGATTTCAGTCTATCTTGGCATTTGACATGCCTTACTCATTAGGCTTAATCATTTCTAGTTTTTTATTTAAAGCAAAAGATAGGTGACTCTTCCTTTCACTTGAAAACTTAGAGGTCACTGTAAAGTTATTAATTGGCCTAACAGTAACACTTCTGTGTCTCAGAGATAGGAAGAGAGATGGGAAACAGCTGTTCGGTGGAGCAGGGAGAACACACACAATATTTATCAATTATATTATCTATCTCCTATGGGTGAGGTTCGTGGTATCCCAAAACAATTACAATAGTAACATCAAAGGTCACTAATCACAGATCCCCATAACAGATATAATACTAATAAAAAGTTTGAAATAGAATTACCAAAATGTGATGTGGAGACACAAAACACAAAGTGAGTGCCCTTGGTAAAATGACACCAACAGATTTGCTCTATCCAGGGTGGCCACAAACCTTCAATTTGTAAAAAACACATTGCTTATTGAGTATAATAAAGTGAAGCACAATAAAACAAGGTGTACCGATACTATGTGCCAAGCACTGAGCTAAATTATCCCACTAAATACGTCTCAAATAAAGTAAGAATTTTTTGACTAGGCTAATTTTATAAGGTCTTTTATTTTAGTCATACCAAAACAAGCCCTCCAAAATACAAAAGCACTAAAAGAATAGACATCTTTGTTACTTTGTTCTATCCTTGGCACCCAAAGAAACTCCTGGACCAAACATAATTAGTTACTTCAGCAATTCTGAGTCTTTGACATTATAATGCACATTATAAATCTCTAAGAAGAGATATAAGTATGAACCACTCCATAAACCTGACCTCAGAACCCTGTTATCCTACAATGCCAATTTATTAATACATAGTAACGAAAAGTTTAGAAAATATTGCATTAATGTTTTCACAGACGATTAAAATGTATATTTAACTGTATCATTAGTAGGAATTATCTGAAACAAAGTTACATGGGACTAATGAGGTATACATTGAAAGAAAGCACTATTGTTAATTTTTTAGTAAAAAAAAAACATTCGGCAGTATTTAAAAGAGGACAAAAGCTATAGATAGATTCTACCTACTACTCAATCTCACTTACATAGGGACTCTCATGCAAAGCAACAGAAGCAAAATAATGGAAGCTCCAAAACAGGCATCTGAAAAGATGAAGTATATGACACACAATGCGCCAGTAAGTTCCGAAAAAATGCAGGAATGGTATTTTTTTTTTTTTTTTTGAAACTGATCAATTTTACACTCTCATCCAGATATTTGGGCATCAGCTCTCTTCTAGTACTCAATCCCAACAGAAAGAATCCCTATGTCAGAGAATCCAAATGCCAGTTTAAACTGGGTCCCTACATTTTTCTGACATTTTATTTTAGGGGAATAAAATTGAGATTTATTTTTGCCACTTTCCACCATTTCCCCTTGAAGATACATAGTATCTTCATTGCCTTTATCCAGCTAAGAGATCTGTGACCTACAGTTGCCAATCAAGCCTTATACTGGACTACACCACAGTAAAATAACTGATTTCTCACACTGTGGCTGAATCTTAATGTAGCCAAGCTCCAATAAGTGGGAATAAGAGCAGATATTACACAGACTCCCCACTATCTACAACAGACAAGTTGGTCATTTTAATGAGGAATTTTTGTCTGTTTTATTCTTTTTATTTCCTTTTTGCACGTATATTATTCAGTATTCTTTGTGTGGTGGCTACTTTGTTAAAGTGGTTCAATATTTAATTAAGGATTAAATGGTAAAGCAGTTTGCCTATTAAATTATAAAAACCTTTAGTGTTTACATAGCCTTTTCTAATTAATTAAATAACAATAGAAATTTAAAAATTAGATTTTAAAGTGAGCTTTGAGAATACACAAGTTATTTTTAAGATACTCAGCTATGAATACAACAGATGTCAGTCAGAACATACAAATACTACTAGCAACCCAGGAAGACCCCCAAAGCTCAGGCATCCTGCAGTGCTTGTTAGATGGACACTCGAAATTGGGCATTGGAATAGTGACTCCCTGGGACAGGAAAAGCATATCAGGTTATCCAAGGAGGTTCAGAGGGAAATAACAATATATGTTTTCAAGGAAAAAAAAGTCAAAACAACTCTTTCTTAAATTCAATTGTTTAAATTCAATTCCTCTTTCACTTAATTGTTAACTATTGAATTGAAATCTTTGTTTATTTTCCTAATAGATAACACTGGATTTATTAATGTTCACTAATGATCCCTTAAAAAAGAAAAGCCAAAATGAAGCCTAATAAAGTCAATTTATTTTAGATTATCTTTCAGTTTATTTTAAACTTTTTTTTTTTTTAATTCACAGATTCAAAATATGGTGCCTACTTTTCCATTGTACCCACTAACAAATTCTAGGTTGTTTCCTTACTGTATTTTGTTTTATTGTAAATACACTAAAGCAGAGCCAAAGATATTTGCTACCTAAAATGGATAAGTCAAAAACATCTGACTATGGAGTTTTTCTGCTGCTTTAATGCCTTGGATATGACCACAGAAAACCAAGAGCTGAGGCAACTGGCCAAGTAGAGCCATGTGGAACAGTCACATGATCACTGCTGTCCAGAGCTCCACTGGTGTTTGTATTACCCAACCAATGAGGCAGGGGGCTGGGATTCTTCTTAGTTATCTGATAGTCTTTTGTTCTTTTCTCAATCTTTTCACTGAGGCATATAACTGATGATGGCATGATTTTGATTACTGAGGAGCATGGCAGGCTTTCACTATCTCTACTTCACTAACTAATATAAAAACTCTTTTTTTTTTTTTTTTGAGACAGAGTCTTGCTCTGTCACCAGGTGCCAGGCTAGAGTGCAGTGGCGCAATCTCAGCTCACTGCAACCTGCAACCTCCGCCTCCCGGCTTCAAGTATTCTACTGCCTCAGCCTCCCGAGTAGCTGGGACTACAGGCACGCACCACCACGCCCAGCTAATTTTTATATTTTTTAGTACAGAGGGGGTTTCACCCTGTAGGCCAGGATGGTTTTGATCTCTTGACCTCGTGGTCCGCCCACCTCGGCCTCCCAAAGTGCTGGGATTACAGGCATGAGCCACAGAGCCCGGCCAAAAACTCTAATCTTACATATGCATATGCTTTCCAAGTTACCTATGAGTCTTATGAAATGCCATAACTAGGCCGGGTGCAGTGGCTCACACCTGTAATCCCAGCCCTTTGGGAAGCCGAGGTGGGCAAATCACGAGGTCAGGAGATGGAGACCAGCCTGGCCGTCACTACTGAAAATACAAAAATTAGCTGGGCATAGTAGTGCACACTTGTAGTCCCAGCTACTCGGGAGGCTGAGTTAGGAAAATCACGTGAACCAGGGAAGCAGAGGTTGCAGTTAGCCTAGATCACACCACTGTACTCCAGCCTGGGCAACAAAGCAAGACTCCATCTCAAAAAAACAACAACAACAACAACAAAAAACACCATTCCCTATTCACATTAGTTATAGAAATACTAGGCCAGTCTAAGTTTAAATGAGCTTCTTTATTTCCAGACCACTCAGAATGTTTAATATGCTAATCTATATATAATGTGCTTACATGTCTGTAATATACAACAAATCTGAATATATTAATTTATTTACTCATCCACTTACCCACCCATTCTATCAGCCATCCCACAAATAGTATATATAATGCCTATATAATATGTGAACACGCTTGTGCACAATGATGGGGAGAGAAAAATATCTGAAAATATGTTTAACAAATATTTCTATCTGCCTCTTATTAATCTTCAAATAAAATGTTAGTTTTAAAAGCCAGTTAATATAGTATAATTCTTAAAAATCTATTAATGGAAAGCAACAGATCCCCCTTAAAAAGTGATAAGTAGCAAACCAAGGAAATGTTATATAATTTACAAGTGTTTTAATATTAAAGGACACATATATTTTGAGTTATTTTTATTCTACACAATTTTCCAGAAACAACTCAAATAAAAAATAATTAACTGATCCTTTTAGGTACTTAAATATATACATTAGGATTAAGAGCCATAAACACGCCAAGCCAATTAAATATATCGTAATTAGATGTCAACTAATCAATAATTGTCCAAAACTAATTCTTTAAAGCCTTTCTCATATATTTCAGAATTTTTGGAAGTCAAGTCCTTCCTTTAGCTCCCTCGTCTTTTTCCTGACTTTTTATATTGCCAACTCCAGGAAAAAAAGTCTAAAATTATTTGACTATGAATACTAGTATCAGGTAAAACTCAAAATGGTAAAACATTTTAACTTGAACAGGTTGGGAACCAAACATACCTACCCTGGGTATGTTATATTAAAAAGTCAAAAAGCAGGGCCGAACGCAGTGACTCAAGCCTGTAATCCCAGCACTTTGGGAGGCCAAGGCGGGTGGGTCACGAGGTCAAGAGATCGAGACCATCCTGGTCAACATGGTGAAACTCCGCCTCTTATAAAAATATAAAAAATTAGCTGGGCATGGTGGCGCGCGCCTGTTATCCCAGCTACTCAGGAGGCTGAGGCAGGAGAATTGCCTGATCCAAGGAGGCGGAGGCTGCGGTGAGCTGAGATGGCGCATTGCACTTCAGCCTGGGTAACAAGAGCGAAACTCCGTCTCACAAAAAAAAAAAAAAGTCAAAAAGCAACAGATGCTGGAAAGACTATGGAGAAAAGAGAACATATACACATTGTTGGTGGGAATGTAAATTAGCCACTGTGGAAAGCAGTTTGGAGATTTCTCAAATAACTCAAAACAGAACTATCATTCAACCCAGCAATACTCCTACTGAGCATATATCCAAAAGAAAATAAATCATTCTACCAAAAAGACACCTGCACTCATATGTTCATTACAGCACTATTCACAATAGCAAAGACATGGAATCAGTCTAGGTGCCCATTAACAGTGGAATGAGATAAAGAAAATGTAGTACATATATACCATTGAATACTACACAGCCATAAAAAAAAATGAAATCAAGTCCTTTGCAGCAATAGGGATGCAGCTGGAGGCCATTATTCTAAGCAAATTAACACAGGAAGAGAAAGCCAAATGCTGCATATTCTCATGTAGAAGTGGATCCTAAACACTGGGTATCACAGTCATAAAGATAGCAACAATAGGCACTGGGGACTTCTAGAGGGGAAAGGGAAGGATAGGTGTAAAGGCTAAAAAACTGTTAGGTACTATGCTCACTTCCTAGTGAGAGGTTCAGTCGTTGCCCAAACCTCAGTATCACCTAATATATCCAGGTAACAAACCTGCACATGTATCCGCAATCTAAAATAAAAGTTTTAATTATTTTTAAAAATTAAATTTTCTTGAATATTAATCATTGTCCTATCCTGGTGATACATATGACATATAAGTGATCTGGTTAAATGCCTACTGACCCAGAACAGCCTATTTTGTAATAGTTAATTCTTCCTTTTAAAGTATTATACAAAAAGGAAAATTTAGTTAAACAGGTCAGTTACCCAACAGAATTTAATCTAAATAACAGTAATGTGTTCCTTGTCTCCCTCTGAATCTTGCTGTTCAGGAAATCTTATCATTTGTTTATGGGCTACACTCAAAACAAAACACAGCAAGGTACTTAACAGTCTGATTAATCTCATCTTTCCTTCAGAGACTCTTATATCATCTGCTTAAGTCCTCTAGGGAAGTAGACCATTTAGATGCACAGAAAAACGGCTGGAGCATGAGGTGACACATAGACTTACTTTAGAGATTAGCCCCAAGAGAAGAACTTAGTTCTCAGTTAATCTTATGTATTCTCACCTAAGGAAATTTCAGAGAAATAAAATTATAAACATGGGTTGTTTCCACAAACAAATCATTAGATAACTCTATGGCTCTGAGGATCAGAACAGAAAACATTCTGCCAAAAATGCCTTTCGTGGGTATTAAATTAATTTCCTCTGAGAGACACCAGAGCAGGAGGATCAAATGAGGAGTTTCTATTAAGTTATTGGAAAGAAAAGTCAGCATCTTCAGTAAGGCTTTATTTACGAAAAGGTAAATGTTATAGGTTAAATTGTGTGTTTCTCCCCCCGCCCCCCCCGCCCGCCATCCACAGAAAGGTATGTTACAGTCCTAGCCCCTAGTACCTCAGAAGGTGACCTAATTTAAAAACAAGGTCACTGAAGATATGATCAGTTTGGAAGAGGTCATATTGGAGTAGGGCTGACCTCTAATCAAATATGACTGATGTCCTTATAAGAAGGAGAAATTTGGACACAGAGAAACTTATAAATGGAAGGTGACACTAAGAGATGCTCCAAAATCATGAGTCAAAAAATTTCTGTTGTTTAAGCCCCTACTTTGTAGTACTTTGTTACAGCAGCCCTTGCAAACTATTATAACAGGAATAAGAAATAACTTTAAAAGTGTCTGTAAGGTAAACACAAAACGGAACTGAACTAGAAATTCAAGAGTCCTAGATTCTAGCCTTTAAACTCATAACCTTTGGCACAAATCTGTTCCTCAGTTTCCTTAACCATACCTCTTTCAGACTGTTATCAGAACAGAACTTAATAATATGTGGGAAAGTTCTTGAAAAAATACAAAATATTAAGCAAATAGAAGATGTTATCACCAAAGATTTGCAATTTATTTAACACTTTTCACTTTAAGAAAAAGAGCAAAAAGTACAGAAAAGATGTAAGTGATCCTCATGTTTTTCCTCAATAATGAGAGCAAATGACCAGATGTTAAACACTAAATTAAATACATAAACAAGTTAAAGCACCTTATGATCAATAAATATTTCCTTACCTGTTAATTTTTAAAACTATAACCCCCCCAAAAAATAGCCATTACTGATAGCTCACATAATAATTAATTCAGCCAATACTTTATATTCCAGAAACTGGCTAAATCTTAAAGATACAGAGCTCAAAGACAAGGTCTCTGCCTTTAAGGAGCTCTCTCTACAGAAAAGGAAATAGGAATTGATTAAATAGATTCATATAAGCTATCAAAGAGTTATACATATAACAATAGAGCAAATCCATATCTTTATACTGGAGTAGAGTTGACCTTAGATTAAATCCTGATATATATTTGAATAATGTTTAAATTCTCTGTAATTGATAAAGCATTAAACGATATACTCCAGAAACACTTTTAATGAGTTAATTGACAAGTTGTTCAATTTTCCTTATTAACGCTTTGCTGACCAATGTGTCATGTTAGAGAGAGAGAGAGAACTTCATCTCTCAGATTTTTTTTTAAGTAGGCTAAACAAAATTTATTTTGTTTTCTTTAAATTCACTGCATTTGTATTTTATCATTCCCTTGTGCAGAAGAAGAAAAGTACAGTTAAAACTACCTAGCTGGATTTTTATTTTCATAAGAGAAAACCAGAAAATTAAAGTTTCGACTTTCCCTGAAAAGCCTTCTAAAATGTACCCTTTCTTCTTTAGTCTGTACGTATGGGCAATGTATCCCAATTAAAGCTGTCTTTTTCCACTAAAGACTCTTCCAAGTCTTTAGGAGTTAGCTGAGTATCAGTGATCCAGGTAAGGTACTATAACTCTAAATACAGAAGAAACAGTATAGTGGGTTGGTCTTTAATCCCAAGGTAGAAGACACAGGGAGAGGTGGGGGAGGTGGTAAAAGTAATTTAAAGACAATTAAACCTACTAGAAAAACACTTTTATTGTGATTGCATTTTTTTAAAGAAAAAATATCTGAGATAACTGCTCTATGTTGAATATAGGCTAAAGATTCACTGAGAGTAGTTTGATGGAAGAGCCAGGCTACACAGTAGAAAAGTAAGCATGAAATAGTGAAATGACTCAAAAAGTCTTTATCATCCTCTTTGTTTACTTATGCCAATAAGAGCTTGAAAGCTGTATTTGCAAAGGCTAAAACACAAAGCAGATAATCTCTCAATGGATAATTGAGTTGACACTATTAAAGTCTGGGACTTTTAAAGGCAACATATGTAACCACCTCCATTTCTAGAATTTTAAAACTCAATGAGAAAAAAAACAAGTAAAAATAAATAAATTGAAAGAGAAGGCAATACATAACCAACAATAGCTATGCAAATAATTCTTTTTCCATTTTCTTGTGATCTCTTTCACCTTTCTTTTCCATACTTTACCACTTCCCCTTTCCTTTCTCTTCTATGTCATTAAGTGAATACATAGCTTCTTCCATCTTCTCTACCAATACATACAGTTCCTAATAATTCCCAAATATCTTAATCACAACGCATAGCCTATCAACAAATATTACTCTAGCTGACCTCTCATGAAAGACACAAACATATAAAAGTATGACCAAGAAGGAAAAAGAGAAAGCCTAGCCACCTGAAATACTCATATCTAATTTGAGCTCCAAGAATTTAAAGAATCATATATAGAAAGAAAAAAGCAGATTGCTAAATAATCAGTGATCTCTTAAGACCTTGAGATTTCCCCCTTTTAATTTAAAAAGGGAATTTTAAAAACACATCAATTTTTATATTAGTTTCTTTATAAACCTTTATTTTGAAACAAATTATTTTTAACTCCAATGAAAATAAATTCATAAAAGCCATCATAGCAGATGTGTAACACTTGGAGAACTATTACTTTGTATGCTATTTAGAAGTCAGTTTGTCTGGGATGCAGTCTTCCCTCAATCCAATATTTTAATTTTAAAAAATATATCAGAAGAAAAATGAGTGGACAAAGTCTTTTCAATACTTTTAAATATCTGAATTTTATACTTAATTCAAATATTCAACTACAGAGGGTTCTTACAGTGTCCTAAAATTCAGCAAACTTACTGCTTATTAAAAGAGAAAAAAATCAACAGAGTGAACTCTATTTTAAAAACCGAAAACTGTTGATAAAACTTCACTTGATACCACTGCCATAAATTGGCAAGCTTATAGATGACACAATGGTAACTATGGTCCAGTTATAATGGCTGCAAAGGGTAAACTAAGTAATGGTAGTAGACAAATGAGGATTGTCTAATAGATACCCCAGGAGAAAAATGTGGTTTCTTCACAAAGGCAGTGCTTTCTGATGTTCTGTCCTAATATGAATATGCTTTTGTATCTTTTATCAGTTTACCTTCCAAATGAATCCCAAAGAAAGAATCTTGTGATCAAGACTAGCTTTGCTAGTGTTCCTCTGGTTAGAACTGGGCAGATGATGATGAATTTTTAAATATCATGATAAGGACCTATATAATTACAACATTTAGTCACATTTTTCTATGGAATTACTGTGTCCAATATATATCAGTCTTTTAGAAGCCAAAGTATAATATGAGGGGCTGATAGGTAGAAATAACTAGAGGACTTCAACTGAAAACAACTTACTCTTTATTGATAAGTGCAAATCTACAAATAGGAAACTAAAAAGCACATTTCCATAGAAACAAAACATTACCTCCAACATAATATGAATGAATACACGAAGGCTGAGGGGATCCCAAGCATCACTCTTACAAGAGTGAATTGGAATAAGGCACAGATGAATTCTAAAAAGAAGTTAGAGAGTATGTTTTAATATAGAGAACAGGTAAAAACTGGCAGGAAGGAAAGAACATTACAGCCATGGGAGCAAGAATAAAAAGAAATCTGAAAATCATGTTAAAAAAGTAAAACTTTTTCCAAGATTTGTTAATATAAATACGTAATTAGTTTTAACACCTTTAACAGATCACCATAAATAAATCATAAAGAACCAGGAATTATATTTTTGTGTCTACACTGAACATAACTACTATATCTAATGCTCTTAAAGTTCATTTAATAACAATAAAAATAACAAATCTGATTCTTCCCTTTCAGGCATAAACCTAAATAGTTGAGATGGCATAGAAGCCTAGCGGAGAACAAGTTTAATTCTACAATGTTAGTAGTCTGTTCGCATCGTGATGCAGGAAAAGAATTAAATAATTAGGTGCTTGTCTTTGAAAGCATCTTTCTTAGAACTAAAGCAAAAAAAACAATAGGCTTTTACATTTTTAAAGACTAAACTCAGCCAATTGATTCTGCTCAATAAGTTCTCAATGAAATATCTATTCCAAATATATCAAAATATGAACAATCCACCTTAAAAATAATTAGTATTTGATTTTATCTAAAAAACAAACATATTGGCCAGGCATGGTGGCTCAAGCCTGTAATCCCAGCACTTTGGGAGGCCAAGGCGGGTGGATCACAAGGTCAAGAGATCGAGACCATCCTGGTCAACATGGTGAAACCCCGTCTCTACTAAAAATACAAAAAAAATTAGCTGGGCACGGTGGTGTATGCCTGTAATCCCAGCTACTCAGGAGGCTGAGGCAGGAGAATTGCCTGAACCCAGGAGGCAGAGATTGCCGTGAGCCAAGATCGCGCCATTGCACTCCAGCCTGGGTAACAAGAGTGAAACTCCGTCTCAAAAAAGAAAAAAAAAGAAACATATTCCTACAGCTCACCACTTTGCCAGAAATTTACCATATGCTTAAATAAAAGCATAAAAAAGCAGGCGGCAATCTTTGAAAAGTATGAATCAGTGACAGTTCAATAGGAGAGAATTATCAGAAACATTATCCATTGTATAAGGGCGAAAGAAGTCAAGACTTTTAGGACATGCTGAAAAAGTTTAAGGTAACAACTTATCTTCAGATATATCACCAAAATGAAAGTATATTTTTAAGTCTGCCTGCTATTTATGATAAATAATACCTAAAGAGATAATAAATTGTAGTAAACAATATTGATAATTCTACATGATAAAAAAAAATTAAAACCTTTATCTCATCCAAAAGAAATAATCCCAACAGTATATGGAGGTAGATTAGCATAATGGTTAACAGTGTGGATTCTGGAGCCAGACTACCAAGATTTATATTCTTACTCCTCCACTTCCTAGTTTAGCCATGTTGACTATGAAAAAAACTACATAATCTTTCTGTGCCTCAGTTTCCTCTTCCGTAAAGGGAGGAAAATAAGAGTTCCTATTCCACAAAGTTGGGGTCAAATTTTAAAAATTAATACAGGCCTAGCACTTAGTGTATAACTATAAGCTGTTTAAGCTATTTTTATTATCACTGTTGCTATTGGTATAAACACCATACCGAATTTTCAGACATTTCTTTGGATTACCTGTTATAGCTATTTTTAATCAACAGCTCTTCAGTTAAAATATCAAAAATTATGGTCTAAGTAAGTCATAAGAGATCTAACCTGAAACAGAGCTTGTAAATACACAGGTGGATATTCACAAGACCTTCTAACAAATGGGCAAAAATAAAGAAAAGTTTATTTGTTTCTGCTCCTGTTTGGATTCCAGAGCACTACTGGCTCATAACCTCCAGCCACATAACAGTTAGGAGTATGCCTCTGTCATCTATTATGTATTAGAAAAGGGAAAGGATCATGTCTTTAGAAACAAAGATTACAGATTTCTGGCTAAGGATGGTAGGCTGAACTTACATTTACAGACACAGTGTCCCGCCAAAATGACAGTAAAGGGATTTTTCTGTTTCTTTCTTTTTGTTTTTTTGAGGCAGGGTCTCACTCTGTAGCCCAGGCTGCAGTGCACTAGTACAATCGTGGCTCACTTGAACCTCACCAGAAGAATTTTTCATTTTAAAATTTCCTTTAGTTAATTGTTCTTTAAATATGATATTCATAGTCTTAAAACCTAATTGAAGAATATTTATTGATTCTTAATATTAATATAGCCTGTTGGGAGACATTCTTCGATGGGTCTTCTCCCAATCCTGTACCTATTGCTGGGTATGGCCAGAAGGCGAGATCCTGACCACTCTTTACCAGGGCCAATTGTCAGGGTTGTGTCTGCTGTGAACAACCTTGAAAAATGAGACAGTCGCCCTCCAAGACAAAAAGCAGCCTTGCTTACTATAAAAGCAATGGATTCTCCATGCTCAGAGCTCCTCAGCTCTAGTCCACTATATGTACAGCATCTATCCACACCCATATTCTATCACCCCCATAAAATCTGGGGGCAAGGAGAACTGAAGGAAATATGTTAATGCTCATGCTGTTTCTACGCCACGAGTAATAAGGTCCTTTGTCTCTGACGTAGGTGTCTCATGTAGAAGTATCCAAGAAATAGTAAAACTTTACTTACAGAGTAAAATCAAGTTCCAGACACATTAACTTACCTCTTGGCAATTCAGACCCCAGGTATCAAATAAATGACATTTAAACTATTAAATAATACTGTCATGTCTTCTTTCCACCCATTTTAAACAAGCATAATATATGAAAATCCAAGTTCCCTACAAAATTTAACTTATGGTACATTTGCTAAAGACTTTCTACCCCTTTTTTTGCTGCTTCAATCCATCTGTCCCCAGCCAAATAAGCTTTATGATCCTACTTATATTTTCATTCTACATATTCCCTAAGGAGAAGAGTTTTCTGGCATTTTGTCACTCCAACCATAAGAGGTAAAACCTGCACCCTAAACAATTCACAAAGCCTACCTAAAAGGTATCAGAACCAATCAATGGAGCATACATGGTTGTGGTCTCTCCATGTAAAACAAATCTTGTCAATATATAGCTGAAGTATGCTGGTATCTCTTCAGACTTCAGTTCTCATCTTGTAAGTCCCTGAGAACTCTTTTGTACCACCCTTAGGATGCTAGGTGTGTTTTTTCAACATTTATTTATAAGGTTTTTTTCTTCTTAATCATAGAACTTCATACCCTCCCAGACTTTAAGCAAATAACTAAGAAATTATATTTCCTTAAAAAGTATGGAAAGAAGCTCATAGCAAGAAATTATGTACAGGGAAATATATTTTAGGGATTGACATAAGAAGGAAGATGGAGGAGGAAACTATCAGGGTTTTTCATTGCAGCTATAATATAAACAGTGTACCACAGAGATAGGATTCAGAGGGCAAAGAGGAATTAGTAGACCCAAAGTGACTGCTAGCAAAGAAAAACCCATAAAAATGCTGAGAAAAATAGCAGATAAGAATGATCTGAAAAAGAAAACAGAAAAATCTAGTAGTTTTGAAAGCAGGCAAACTAGGCTAGCTCATGTCAGAGGTTATCCAGCAGTTACCAATCAGCCTCCTACCAGAAGCAGAGGTCAAGCTGCTGAGGTGGGAAACATAATGAAAAAAACATCCCCACATTCAAAAGAAAGTGACTGAAACTTAAGAGATCAGGAAGTTGGTGGGGGCTGAGGGCTTCACCAGCTTCACTGAGCAAGCTCTAAACTGATACTGTTCCATATTAGTTAAATTTATTAACACAAGTATGATAAAACTCTAGTTTTGCATTTCAGTTATTCCCAGGAGTGCCACATCTAAAAAGAGAGTGTCAATTCATTAATATTCAATGAGACTATATCCCTGCAGAAATCTAAGAAATGCACTGATTAGGGTCTTCCATGATATTTAGCTACAAGTAATGCCACGGCAATAAGTCTGTAACTTCCTTAACCAAGAAAAGCAGTTTGGACTACAAAAATTGTAAACTTCTAAGGACATTCTAATCCAGATATTGCTATGAACCTCTTACATGAATATCTCACTTATTAATATTTAATGAACACTAAATTTGTGGAGTTTTGTCCAACTTCCCCCATTTACATTTTTTATAATAACAAGAATACATTTTTGGTAGAATTATACAATATCACTATTCAGTAAACATCTATTTTGTTTATTCCTACAATGTTTCTACCGAAACATCCTTGTTTACGCATTAGGATCCAGATGAGGTTGCCACAGGTTTCAACACAAAGTATAATAAACTTCTGCAACAGAAATTCATGGGATGTTTTCAAATCATAAGCAGCAGAAGGCCTTCTGCAGCCATGAGCAGCTGCTGATATACTTCCCTCAGAGGTCATCCAGCTCCCCTTTCTCTAGTACTTACAGGCTCCACTGTTTGACCTTTCCCCATGCCCATCCCACTTCCGCCAAGAGCAAAAGCCAATCATGAAGAGGGCTGATGCTTAACTTCATCCAGCCAAACCTGTTACTTCTCAAAAGAGATGTCCTGCATGGGCTTCTTAATATCTACAACATGGTGTGGACACTGAGGAATTACTGTGACAATGGAATCACTGTGGGTGCCCAAGGTTTCTACCCATCTTGATTATGAGCTAGAATGGAGGCTTAGCCAGAGACAGCAAAGGGTACTCCAGAAGAAGGCTGGTTCATGTCTTCAAATGTACCCAGGATTTGTTTCCTTTGAGTGTAGTAAAATGACAGACAGAGACAACTGCCTTGGAAAGAATAGTTTATTACTCACAGTCCTAGAAGGAAGAGGCATGCCATGAAGCACAGGTCCATATGGGAAGGCACCAGGGTCAGTCAGGAGGCAGAAGGAGAGAGGGGAAAGCATGGCACAAGCCTTGATTATGGTTTTCAGCAGAAAAGGCCAATGCAGGGCAAGGTAAACAGTTTAGGATTGGCTGGTTTCAGTAATTTCAATGGGCTCCAGAATGTAAGAACCACCCCTAAGTTGCCTGGTACCAGGCCCTGGGGTGACAACAGGGTAGGGGGATAGTGGCTTGATCTGCAAAAGCTCAATAAAGGAGGTAGTTGGCAGTATGAGCTCTAGATTGGCTGTTTTACATAGAAAATGCTCACAGGAGAGTCACTTGCTATCTCTGGGAATTATCCAGCCCTGGAGGAGTAGTCCGCCCACAGCAAGGCCAGCAAGGCCCCAAGACGTCAAAGCATCATAAAATACAGAAAATAAAAAACATGAATAATACAGCCAAGATTGTACTTCTGGGTTCAGAGTTCATCCAGATTTTTACTTCTTTTATAAACTCTGGTAACACCAACCATTCTCAGCTCCAGAGCTTCCCTAAATTAAAAGCCTTCTTTGGCCTAGAAGTACTACCAATCCTACCTCCACACTATGTCACTACTGCTAAGCATTGGTGATAAATGTAACAGAGTATCCATTCCAAATGGTCTTCCCTTGGTTTAATACTGACTGTTTGTATCATAATTTAAAATCTGCATCACAGCCCATCAAAATAATGATATGGCCTTTGCTATAACTTCTGAGAAAGTCATACTACTGCTGTTAGAATCTGACAGCACTAAAGTTTCAGGTGCTACAACAGCATATAGGCTAAGCTTTTCAAGTTATACCATTAGCTACTGTTTAAATATTTGTTAAAAATTTCAGCAAAAGGAACACGAAAATAATGCTCAGGATTTCAAAGACATCACTAGTGTTTATCACCTTATAGAAGAAAAGCAAGAAGCTGACTAGATAAATATCAAGGCATCTCCCATTCCCTCTGCCTCTAACCTTCTGAACAAAATTTTTGCTCTACTTAGACGTATAATCAGTTATGCATTTTTAGAATTCACAGTTTGAATTTGACATCATTCAGTAAAGTAGATGTTTAAGCACAGGAAAAACTTAAATCTCTGTATTGATATTGTAAATGGTAAGATTCATTTTACTGTTTAACTGTTATACACATTTTCCTGATTATTCCACACAAAAGTAAAACTAGGTCTGTTTAAAGTATACACACAAATATAGCACATCAATAACCTGGGGTTTTCTTTTTACTATATTGTTTTCATAATCACAGACACGCTTGCTAGGTAATATAACCAACATGAAACAAAATATTAAGTAGAAGACTAGCTTAAAAACAAAACTAAATGGAAATAAAGCTACAGATACACAGATTTTCAGGGATTTTACCAACAGCCATAATAGCAGGAAACCTAAAACCTGTCAACTGTTAATCAAGTCTGGATGGATACCACAAAAAATATAAACCTACTACTGCTTGATGAGATGTTTAGTCACAGTATCTGAACATCTAATGGCAATCTAATCTGTATGCTTCATTCTAAGACACCTATTCAATCCTTCTAGATCAGGCTTGAGAATCACATGACCTAAAAATGTTCCCAAATATCTTTCCTAACTTCTATACAATTCTTCCAACACAGACGACAAGCAGAAACAAAAACAAACAAAAATCTTAAAAGTGATTACTTAAGATTGATGCTATGAAGTTCCCAAGTGAAAACATCATGAACCAGTTCACACACTACGCAAAATACAAAGAACAAAAAACAGTTAAGTTCCAACCAAGTCTTATCCACAAACCAAGAGTTTTATAATGCCAAAAATCTGCTGTAACAAAAATCTAATTCTTTAGCAGTTCAGTATCGAATGACTAATCAATATGGAAACTGAAAACAAAAACAAAAACAAAACTAGGCAGCCATGAAGCCTTTTCAAAAACTGGCGATCAAAAGTTTACTATCCTGTAGCAAATTCAAAACCTGAACTGAACTCTCTAAACAACAGAACTCTATAATAGATTATAAGATCACAGACATGGCATTTGGTTTCCTGAACCATTTCATCAACGTCATTATAAGGAATCAAATGTCTTTAGAAAAGTAAAACAAATCTCCAAGTTCACTAATGGAAAATGGATAATTTGTCCAAAAACACTGGACTCTCCGCCCATGAATATTACCTCTTTATTAGGATTGTTATACCTTCCCTGCTGCTTCATCCCTACCCTGGTCCATTGGGGCACCCTGATGCTCGCTGAAAGTTACAATCTAAACACAGAAAAAACAAACAAACAAAACCTTTCCTTCCCTTAATTCTTAGCGCTGCTGACATACTCCAGCATTCCTTCAACCAAAATCTACTGCCCAAATGCTATATGCCAAGTCCTATATTACTTGTTTTAATTTTCTAAAAGATTTTACAAAATATTAATGAAAAATAAAAGGGAAATAAACAACAGCAAAAAGAATATAAAATATCCCGGCTTACATCTGAATTAAGCATTACGATCTTACTAGATCCCTGCCCAGCAGGTACTGATGGCATGATGAAGGCCTTGTCAGAAATACTGCTAAGATAACTACACTACAACTCTCCAAAAGTGAAATATAACTATACAGGCATATTGTGAAAGTTCCTTGCTTTCCAGCTTAAGGTCGGTCTCCTTACTCTCTTCAGTATAATTTCTGTTTTTTTTAAAATGAGGGCAAAGAGAACAGTTCTAATCCTGGCACTTAATTCTCATTTCTGTAATAAGAGACCTACCTTTCTCGTATTTAACAACTATAGCATTCTTTTACAAGAATGGCATGCCCTGCTGAAGAATTCAGGAAATGTTCAGATAATAGCTAGCCAATGAAGATCCTAAGATTACTGCAACAGAGAATCAACTTTAGTCCCTAAATTACCCTGAGCATGTATTTGTTTTCTCTAAACCTTTGTTTCCTCATCATAGGATCTTAGCAAGATTAACCTCACATGGTCAAGTGTAAAGTACACCAATGTAAATGAAGGGCCTGGCACAATGTGTGCTACATGGAAAAAACATACAGTAAGTCTCTTCCCTTTAAGTATACATAAAAATCCAACATCAGAGAATGGACAAAACTGTGAAACACCATCTTCTGGTGTTCATGCATAATCACAGTATCAAAATTCTACTTACTTGCAGCTCAAATAAACCTTCCCTGATTTATATCTAGCACAATTGCTTTCTTTCCCTTTTGATGAAATCTCAAACACTTTACTAGTACCTATTAACATGATGCTGTAATTATTTCTACACATATTTTCCATGTGAAAAATTAACTTAAAGCCAGAAACTCTTATTTTTTCCTTTCTTCATGCTAAAAAAAGTTTTTGAAAGTAAATTAAAACAGATCTCTTTTAATCCTTATCCATTTAGAAATAAAAGGACTACCTTGAATAACTGAAGTTTCTACACAAGTTACAAGTGAATAGTTAGCACCTTCTCTGAGATTACAGAAATTCTTCCCAATTTGTTATACATTGTTAGTAAGAGTCGTGAATTTAGTAATTTGTCCCTTGAGAAGGTTCTTGGTTCTCTGGAAGAGGAAAAATTCATAATGACCAGTTAATGATGTCAATGTAGTTGATTACTGTTGGTAGTGGAGTATGCAAATTAATTTTCCCCAACTCCATTTCTATCTGCAGCTTGTAAATATTCACAAGAGTGCATACAAGATATACACAGAGTAAAGGTTTTACTCCGAAAATTGGGAAAATGAGTAGCTTTGGATACGTCTAACTGGATGTGCATTAACCCAAGTGCAGGCATAACTTTAACTGGTTTTTTTTTTGTTTGTTTGTTTGTTTTTATACAGAGTTTCGCTCTTGTTACCCAGGCTGGAGTGCAATGGCGCAATCTCGGCTCACCGCAACCTCCGCCTCCAGGGTTCAGGCAATTCTCCTGCCCTCAGCCTCCTGAGTAGCTGGGATTACAGGCACGCGCCACCATGCCCAGCTAACTTTTTGTATTTTTAGTAGAGACGGGGTTTCACCATGTTGACCAGGATGGTCTGAATCTCTCGACCTCGTGATCCACCCGCCTCAACCTCCCAAAGTGCTGGGATTACAGGCTTGAGCCACCGCTCCTGGCCAACTGTTTTTTATTGAAACTATTAACACCCATTTATCTGCCGCTTTAAACAAAACATCAAGAATATATTTAAAGATCTTCCTGATTACTCAGGGTCATCATTATTCATAAATATCAATTATTGAGCTACATCTCAGAGATACCTGCGATAGATACTATTACCCTAGACAGTAAGTACTCCATATAGACGGTTGGACTAGACATGCTATGTATCATTAGCAAGGGACAGTACTATAGACAAGTGTTTATCCTCTGTTCCTACCTATGCATTTCCCAAGTTGAAGCAGCAGTATGTATTTATCCAACAACCCCTCACTTCTCTATCTTTTATCTTTTTTGTGCTTCTTTGCTGAGGTACCACTTGCTACTACCACTACAATTTCTCACTTCTAACCAAAACACTTATCTCTGCTAGTCTCTTCTGTCTTCTCTGCTGCTTCCAATCAACTGCCCATCCATAACACAAAAATTAATTACCAAAGAACACAGCATAATACTATGAAAGCATACATTTATTTTTTTAATTGACATATTTATAATAAATTCCAAATAAACTTTGGAATAAGTGTGTTGAGGTATGCAAAAAATCTTACTGAAATTTTTATTGCGGTTGGACTGAATATACAAATTAATTTGGGGAGAACTGACATCTTTAAAACATTATGTCATCCCATGGTATTTCTCTTCTATTGGTTATGTATTCTTTTATGTCCTTTGATAGAGTTTCATAATTCCTCCATAATGGTCTTCGGCATTGTTTTTAAAGGTTAGTTACTTGATTGTTGCTATCATGAATGTTGCTAAGTCAATTTTTTAAAAGAGGGAGGACTTGCCCTACCAGACTGTAGAACACAGTGCAAAGCCACTGTAATAAAAAATATTGATACTAAACAAAAATAGACAACCGATCAATGACATATGAGAAATAATTCAAACATAGTGTGTACTACCAATCAGCAGGAAAAGTGCAAACTGCTTGTATTCTACAGGAAGAAAAATAAAATCACCCACTATACCTCACAACCTATACAAAGGTAAACTCCTGAGAAATTATACCCTCAAATATAAAATTATAATGCAAATAGAAGAAAATGGAGAGGAATTTGTGATATCAGGTTAGAATAGCACTTCTTCAGATCACAAAATCACAAACCACAATGTGTTGATTTACACGTTGTGATGTGATGATTTAACTAACCACTTGAAAATTAAGAATTCCTAATCAAGGGCAGCTACAATGGACAAAATTAACAGATTATAACAATGTCTAAAACCAACACAGATTAATGTCTAGAATATTCAAGAAGCTCCTATTGAGTAGGCAAAATGGGCAACAATACAAATAGCCAATTCAGGTTTATTTATTCAACAAATATTTATAGAGAACCTACCTTTTTTTTTTTTTTTTCCTGAGACGGAGTTTTGCTCTTGTTACCCAGGCTGGAGTGCAATGGCGCAATCTTGGCTCACCGCAACCTCCGCCTCCTGGGTTCAGGCAATTCTCCTGCCTCAGCCTCCTGAGTAGCTGGGATTACAGGCATGCGCCACCGTGCCCAGCTAATTTTTTGTATTTTTAGTAGAGACGGGATTTCACCATGTTGACCAGGATGGTCTCAATCTCTTGACCTCATGATCCGCCCGCCTCGGCCTCCCAAAGTGCTGGGATTACAGGCGTGAGTCACCGTGCCTGGCCGAGAACCTACCTTTTTAAATGCTAGGGATATAGGTGTGAACACAGATAAGGTCTCTGCCTTCAAGGAACTTGAGCAGAGAAAATAAATAAATACATAACATAATTAATATGAGGTTTTGTTGTGATAAAGACAATGAGGAAAGACAAAGCAGACACGACATTTAAGAAGAGATCTGAATGAAGTGAATGCGCCATGTGAATAAGGGGAAAGAGTTTTCTAGGCAGAATAAAACAGCAAGAATGGAAGGGTTTAAGGAGAACAGAAAACAAATACCTGAAGAGATAATGAACCTCACTAATTTTCAGAGAAATAAAAATTTAAATATCATACCACTTTGCAAACGAAAGACTGACAAAAATATAATACAGAGTATCAGAGGAAATAAAAGAAAAGAGAACTACCATGTACTCCTAGTGAAATGTAAACTAGTACAGTCATTCTGGGAATCAAATTGGCAGCACTTAGTGAAATGAAGCATATGTATATATACCCTATTCACAGATCCCACTCTGATTTTCATTTTCATACATGTCCTCTTATGGGCTTTTCTCCCATAAGCCCATAAAAGGACATGTATGAAAATGAAAATCAAAGTTGTATGTGCTAACAGAATATTACAGGCAACCTAGGTGATCATCACCAGAGAGGCAAAGAAGATGTGTTAAATGCATTCACTGACATACCTAGAGCAGTTACAAGTTATGAAACAGATGTACAAAGATCCAAATGGATTGCGGGGTTTTTTGTTGTTGTTGTTGTTTTTAGCATTGAAATACAGGGGGGAAGAGTCTCAGATTTGCTTCAAAATACAGTTTGCAGAAGTGGAGTTGTGGGGAGGAGGTACTAGGGGACAAATGGTTAATAACATGTATGAGGCAAGATTAGCTGGATGATGGACATACAGGGGTTGTTATTCTCTCTACATTTGGATCTGTTTGAAGCTTTCTATCGTAAAAGGAACTTTAACGATAGAAAAAGTTTCATTTCATGCTGAATGAAAAAAGAAACAGAAGATCTTTAGCACAATATCATTTATATAAATTAAAAATATGTGTACATAAAACAGCACCATACATTTTGTTAAAGAGACAGACATATCAAAAAACATTAGTAAGAACTTCTATATAGGCAGAAAATTAGAATGGATACTGGGGATAAATAAGAACTATTTTAAATACAACAAGAGAGGAGTCTTGCCAAAAGCTAATAGTCTGTCATTAATCTGAGGAGTTTGATTAATTCAACTTTTTTGCACCCGAGGTCAGAAAAGAAAAACTAAACAAATACAAAGCCCCTGGGACCACATAGGAGAGGTAACCAGTCTGATTTGGGAGTAGGGCGTTTTCCTGCCCCATACCTTAGACCCATTGAACATAATCTCTTGGATCAGGCCAAAAGTACTACTGTTCAATTTCCATTTCAGAGAAGAAACAACAGTATAGCAAGTGAAATAATATTCCAAGCTCACAAACCAGCAAGTGAAAGGGATGGACTTCAAGCCCAAGGCCAGAACTGCCACTGTTATTCACCGTGCTACCAATGCTTCACTATTATACTTAAAACCTGCATACTGCTACCAAACTGACGTTCCTAAAATGTTACTGTATCTTACAATAGCATTGCTCTTAACAACTATAGAAAAAAATTAAATTCTATATAGTTTATATACCCCCAATCATCCTTATCTACTTCTTCAACAAATATGCCACTTTTCTCTAATACAAATTCTCTCTTCCAGTCACACTAATCCTCCCTACTGCTTCCAAGATACTCACAACACTTCTAAGCACTTTCTCCAAACTGAAATACTCTCAATTCTCTTCTATATTTATTTATATCCTATCCATCTGACAAGGTCCAGTATTCAGTACACTTTCATAGCATTACTTGAATGAACTAAAGTCCCATAGGTTCTCCATAAGGTTTCCCTGATGACTACAGCACATACCTTTTCCTTCTTTAATTTCTTTTGCACTTACTCTGTGTGCCATTCAATTAGCACCTTATTACAGTAACACCTCATTTATCCAGCATCATTGGGAAAGGAAAGTGTTCATCAGAAGCAAATTTTCCAGAGAACCTAAGCATTAATTTAGGAAGCAGCAAAACAGAGTGAAAACAGTGCTGACATTAGTTACAAACAGACATAGGTTCAAATCCCAATTCTGCCACTTATTAGCTAAGTGTCTTTGGTATCAACAAACCTTTCTATGTCTGTTGCATTGCCTATAAAGTGGAATATACTACTAAATTCATAACATTGTTGTGGGTATTAAAGAAATCATATGTGAAGAATCTGGTAAAACATTTTTTTTTCTTTTTCTTTTTGAGACAGAGTCTCACTCTGTAGCCCAAGCTGGAGTGCAGTGGTGCAATCCAAGCTCACTGCAACCTTCGCCTCTGGAGCTCAAACCATTCTCCTGGCTCAGCCTTCCAAGTAGCTGGGACTAGAGGCACACGCCACCATACCCAGTTAATTGTTTTGTATTTTTAGTAGAGACAGAGTTTCACCATGTCGACCTGGGTGGTCCTGAACTCCTGAGCACAGGTGATATTATAAAACAAACAGAAGAAAATGGAGAGGAATTTTTGATATTGGTTTAGAATAGCATTTCTTCAGATCACAAAAACACAAACCACAATGTGTTGATTTACATGTTGTAAATCCCTCCCAAAGTGCTGGGATTACAGGCATAAGCCACAGCCCCCAGCCACAGTATTCTTCAAATCATGGCTATACTCCAACTATTATGCACTAATGCATTAAAATCATTTTATGAAAATATTCATCAAATGCATATACCTTTGAGATTTTTCTCAGATGACAGTGAATATAAATTGAGTATCTCTTGATAACTCATAATTCATTCAACATTTGCTCATCCAATAAATATTTAACCAAGGCAAACTATGTGCAAAGTGACTAAGGATTCAAAAGAAAACATGGTAAACACAGTCCCTGCACTCATGGGGTTTATAGTCTACTAGTAATTAAATAATTTCACTTTCTGTTACAGTATGCAAGTGAAACAAACAAGGTGCAGAGTGGAGAATAAGGGAGGACCTACTTTAGAAAGGGTGGTCAGGGAAGGCCACTGGGACCTGATGGATCAAAGGAGTCAGCCATAGAAAGGGCTGGGGAAGAGGAACACTATCCTGAGGTGTCACAGGGTGGGAATATTCAAGGACTGAAAAAAGGCTATGGGGGATAAGGAACAAAAGGGAAAATAGCAAGAGATGTGTCTGTAGAACTAGGCAAGAACCAGATAATTGAGTGTCCTGCAGGCCACCATTAGGAGTCTGAGTTTTATTCTAAATGTAATGGGGAGTGACATGACAAGATGGATAATGTAAAAGCACCAAGCATTTCAGGAATAGATGACTTTTTTTATCCCTTTTTGGAGTTACATTGACAAATCTGACTTAGAGCTTCCATCTCAAAACAAAAACAGCAACAATACAGTGCAATGATTTTCAAAGTTTTACTTAAAAGAGCAACATCTGGCCGGGCGCGGTGGCTCACGTCTGTAATCCCAGCACTTTGGGAGGCCGAGGCGGGTGGATCATGAGGTCAAGAGATCGAGACCATCCTGGTCAACATGGTGAAACCCCGTCTCTACTAAAAATACAAAAAAAATTAGCTGGGCATGGTGGCGCATGCCTGTAATCCCAGCCACTCAGGAGGCTGAGGCAGGAGAATTGCCTGATCCCAGGAGGCGGAGGTTGCGGTGAGCCAAGATCGCGCCATTGCACTCCAGCCTGGGTAACAAGAGCGAAACTCCATCTCAAAAAAAAAAAAAAAAAAAAAAAGAGGAGCAACATCTTTTTAAAAATAAATAAAACATTTCACATAACATATTATAAGAAATTGATATATTGTATAATTTAGAGCTACTCTAAAATGGCCTCTCTGGTCATTTCATATTATGTCACCTCCTTCAGTCCCTTCTATACCAGAATTTGAAAACACTGGTATAAATAAAGAACACTGGTCTAGCAGTCAGAAAATTTCAGTTACAGTCCTGACTATGACTTAATATTCACATAACCTTGTCCAAGCCACTAAATGCCTTGACCCAACTTCTCCTTTACTAAAATGGATATAATGCCTGACATGCTTACCACACACAGTAATAGTGTGGATCAAATGCAATAATTTGGGCAAGGAAGGCTGTCAACATCTAGATTGTAAACTAGAAACTATATATTTTACTGCTTTTTAAATAAATTCTGGTTGCTTGATGTCCGAATCATTTTGAAATAATAAAGCTCCAAGCATGAATTAAATTTTGCAAATGTCCAAGCCAATTAACAAATTCATGAGTATGGCATTAAATGAAATTAGCACATCTACTGAATCCCCACACTACAACTGAGGTCCTATGTAATACTATACCTGGTAGCAAAGAAAAAGTAAATTTGGTATTTAATAGAAAATGAAGTTTATTTTTAAATTACTTTTTGAGTTTTAAAAGTCAGTATTATGCATTTTAAAATTATTAAGAGAATACATTTCAAATTTCTCACCATAAAAAAATGATAGGTATGAAAGATGATAGGTATGAAAGATAATAGATATGTTAAGTAACCTGATCTAATTATTCCACACTGTATACATATATCAAAACACCATATTGTACCACATAAATGTATATCATTTTTCAATAAAAAATACTAATAAAAATTATAATGTCAATGGGTTAAAAAAATATATGCTGTCCTAAATTTCTCAGTGCTTTCAGTGTTAAACTTACTCATCTTAATGAATCACTGAATTAGGTTATATTTGCCTATAAAAAGTTCATTTGAACTAGCCTACCTTCAAATAGATTGGCTTCTCTCTAAAAAAATATAAGGAAATAACGTGAAAGTAGGAATTTTCAAGCAGTTATAAAACAAAGTAAAATAGTAAATCCCCTTTGCAGCAGTTAGAAATAGGAACTAGATATACACACAGCAAGATGGGTAAGTCTAAACGATTTCCGATGGGACTGGGAGTTGTAGAAATGAGAAACAGGAACAGAGAAGAATAAACAAATGAGTAAATGAATTAATTTCAATTAAACAGCAGAAATGCCTGACATGAACTAATGATGATACCATGCCATGAACTGAGAATTAACTCAACATTCTATACTTAAAGGCTTATTCTCATAGTACCTAATACTATGAGAGTATTTAATATTGAGAGTATTAGGTTGTGATTCATAAAATAAATAAGTTTAAAACTTTAAAAGCACTGAGAAAGTTAGGATGGCATAGTTTTACTTTTTTAACTCACTGACTTTTTAATTATAATTTTTTGTTTTAATATTTTTTGATTGAAAAGTAATTGTATACATTTATGAGATACAATGTGCATTTTCATGTAACTAATAAGTTATATATAAGCTAGACTTAGATGTCTACACTTATAGAAGGTTGACTTAGAAATAAGTAGTTATGTAGATAGGTCAAAATAGTTGCATACACTAGATAGACTAAATATACTAGATAGACTAAATCTCATAATTTAAAATATCTAAAGGATTGACCCTATATTATTAATCCTTTTAATATAAAAGATAAAGGGTAACAATTTTAGAAAATACAGATATACGAAGTAAATCTTGACAGATACTGAAGAAAGGAAAAGACTGGATTTTACCAGTGGTTTTTTTAATTAAATGAGATGAGGGGTTTCTAATCCTGTTTCACGAAAAGAAATCACAAGTACTTTGACATCACCAAACGATGTAATCTTTGTCAAATACATACTTTTTATTCTATTTTTAAAATGCATACTTCATCATTACCAAAGTTACAGAATAAGTGTACCTTTAAAAGATTTTTTTTTTTTCTTTGAGACAGAGTTTCACTCTGTCACCCAGGCTGGAGTACAGTGGCAAGATATCAGCTCACTGCAACCTCCACCTTGCCGGGTTCAAGAGATCCTCCTGCCTCAGTCTCCCAAGTAGCTGGGATTATAGGCATCTGCTACCATGCCTGGATAATTTTTGTATTTTTAGTAGAAACAGGGTTTCCATGTTGACCAGGCTGGTCTCAAACTCCTGACCTCAGGTGATCTGCCAGCCTCGGACTCACATAGTGCTGGGATTACAGTTATAAGTCATCACACCTGGTCTTTAAAAGAAATTTTTACGTAGTCAGAAACATCTAAAAATTTACAGTTTTAGTTGAGCTTTAGCAAAAAAAAAAAAGAAAGAAAGAAAAAGAAAAAAAGGCGGGAGTTTCTGATTCAGAGTGACAAATACACTTATTCTTTGTATATTATAAATCACATTATAACTTTCCATTGACTAGATTTTAAAAAGAAATACAATCTGGTAGAAAGGAAAGAAAATACTTTTTATAGCTTAGTCCAAACCGAAGTAAGTAGAAACTCAGGTTCCTTTGAAACTGAAGCAGTTTCATATTGGATGAGAGATGAACCAAATGATGAACAATTTACCTCCAGAATATTCTTCACTAAAAATTTACTTAATAAGTACACAAAAAGAAAATAATTTCTAACAGCTTTTTATTGTGCACACAAAATTTATCATCTAAACCATTTTTAAGTGTACAGTTCAGTAGTGTTAAGTGTATTCACATTGTTGTGAAAGAGATCTCCAGAACTTTTCCATCTTGCAAAACTGAAACTCTACACCCATTAAATTACAAACGTTAAATGAAATCAAGTGGGTTCCAGTATGGATTCTATAAATACTGAAATGCGTGGCCTTAATTTTCTAACTGCTTTTGCCTCAGATTCTTTGCTCATAAAATACAGTATCTACCTCATTGGGAAAGCAAGATGATGAAGTTATTAGCAGAACATCATGATGTTCCTTCGGTCATTCAAATATGTTAATAGTTTACTAAGAAATTATCTATCGGCCCTTTATGTTTTTTAGAAAACCACAGATACAAAAAATCATAATGACTAATATTTTCATGGGGCAGAATTATTGCCCTCAGAAAGCAATCACAAAACAATCCATGTGACTGCCAAGCCAAATGAATCTTTGGCAATATCCTATGGAAAAGTATCTTTACTTACGCCAAGTAAGAGAAAACATTTCCTGGCTGCCTTAATAAGCTTCAGGCAAAAATGTTTATCTACTTCAAGTGTTCCAGTAGCCATTCCAGTAAAGAACCCTACAAAATAAAAAGTCAATTACCTTAACCAAATAAAGTTCAATTAATAAGATTTTTTTCAATTTCCAGGTTTCAACACATCTATAGAAAAGATTATCATCCAAGTTAAAAGACATTCTTTCCTTTCCCTTAAGAACAATAAATCAGTTATTTGTAGATTACTTGAGAAGGATCATACCCAAAATTTTGCTTCTCTCCTCTATTGCTTATGTAAGATATGATTGTGATAAGATAAACCCCAAGCAGAATTGGCTTTTATTATATATTGCTATAATAAATTATAATATTATAATTGATATTATAATATTAAATAAAGAAATGAAAAGTTTTATCTTCATTTCAATTATGTCAGGAAAAGAAACACTTCTGCTGCTTCATCACTGCAGTGCTTTGAGGCACTGGATTTCAAGGCCTTAAAATGGGCTTCAGAAGATGGTCTTTGATTTGCTGTCTTATATCAAATCAAGGTTACCTCTAATATGATCCACCTACATGAATTAGAAGGTCTTAATAGTAATCCTTAAAATGCTACATTAAAAGTAGGAAAACAGAATGAAAAACATAATGTACATTTATTTCAGAAACTAAAATATAAAAAAATTAATAGCATATGATGTTAAACCATCTGGTTCTTCAAGTTTAAAAAATCATTTCTCAGTTTCTAAATATGGAAACTATAATTCTCTTTTTTCAAAATGAAGTGGTAATCCATGATCCATAATAAGAATAAATACTTCAAGATAAACATATACTAAAAATTAGTAGTCTTTATGGAACGGAGTAACAATAATTTACAGCCTGGAATCCAACACATGCGATAAATAGTAACATCAATGCACTCTGTAAATTTACTGTCCACATCTTTAAATAATGTTTTAAATAAAATGATTTTGCTTTTATACATTCAGGCTTCTATCAAAACTCTACCAAGAATAAATGAAATCTCTCAGAAACTTAATTTTTTTACCTAAATTCTAAATCATAATCTGCAAGGAGAAATGACAGTTTGCTTGTTTTTCCTATTTTGTTGCTTTTTATAAGAACTTCCTTTTTTCACAGGTACAATCAATTACATATGCAAATAAATAAAAGCAAAACAGGCAATCTGAATGCTGCTTTTATATGTGGCACAATGCTTTGCAGCCTGGTTACTTTGGGTGGGGCATACAGAAGAAATCGTGACTACAGGTTAAAATGAGTTTTGTGCAAGCGCACCTATCACAAAAGTAAAGTATCTTATGCCCTTTCTAGTAAACGTATTTTTTTTAAAAAGACACTACCACCACCACCCCTTCTAGCCCCTTACCCCCTGCTCAGCTATTTTGGAAGTCTTGTGCACTGCTGGGTAAGTGATCTCTTGTCATTTTAGACAATTAGAAAACAGTACATTTTTTAAAAAATCAATTCTGCCTTTTAAAAACTTGAACAAATAAGTTTCTCACTATTGGAAAGAAAGAGGTCTTAGAAAGTAATTCAAAGTTCTAAGGGCCTCCAATTTGGGTGACTTCAAAAGATTTAAAGCTCTAAAATATTTCAATAAACTTGTTTGTTAAATACTGTAGCCTTCCTAGGGAAAATAAATAGGCCTGGAATCCTCCAATAGTAGATAAAAATCTTATTAAGCTCATTTTAGTGTCAATCGGCAAGGTGACTGACAGGAAAAAAAAAACTGGGCCAGGTGCAGTGACTCACGACTGTAATCTCAACACTTTGGGAGGCTGAGGCGGGTGGATCACAAGTCAGGAGTTCAAGACCAGCATGACCAACATAGTAAAACCCTGTGTCTACGAACAATACAAAAATTAGCTGGGTATGGTGGTGCGCACCTGTAATCCCGGCTACTCAGGAGGCTGAGGCAGGAGAATCACTTGAACCCAGGAGGCGGAGGTTGCAGTGAGCCAAGATCTCACCACTGAACTCTAGCCTGGGCAACAGAGCAAGACTGTTTCAAAAAAAAAGAAAAGAAAAAAACATGGAGGCTCCAACAATCTCAGGATTCTTGGGATTCCACTGAATGAAAACTACACCTTGGAAGTCAGTTATATTTACTAATATAAGAGAAGAGAACTAATCACAGAGTAATAAACAAACATAGAGGGAAAATAGAGATTTATCTCTCTCTTATAACTTTCCAACAACAGAAAAATGATTGTCTTAGTCATGATAAATTATGGTTATAGGCATTCCCATCAATATCAACAACTAGAAAAGAAAAAGGTCAGAAACCCCTATTATAGCCACGTAGGTGGAAACCCATTGGTCTTAAAACTGAAATCGTCTCACTAGGAAGCTACATACTTAAAAAATATGAATTTATTATAATCTATCCAGATTGGATTACTTAAAATTGAACAGCCCCAGGAATTGTCTTTAATCCTCCAACTTTGCTGATAAATCATATCTGTTATAAAATCTAAAAAATTATTCATCCTATGTTTTATTCCTTTTTCCTTTCTATATAATTCCCCTCATCTGACCAAATGCCACAATTAGACAGTACTGTAGTTCTTTCTCAGTACAGTGACTTAGCAATATAACTTAGGAAATTGAAAGCTTCCCATAAGCCTCAGCTAAAGTGGCTATTTTTGTCTGAATAGGGCCCTGGATACTAACTAGCACTTATTCCAAATAGTTAAATGTCCAAGCATTTAAAAAGATACGAAACTATTCTCTCGTCAAAGGAAAGGAAGTCCAAAAATTTTCAAAGTATCGTCAGCCATGCAATTATCTGAAAAAAAAAATCAAAGTTAACTACAGAAACAATCAGAAATGTGCAAGCTGTACCACAAATACCTACTTATTTAAATAGACAAAAGAATGACATTTTCTGATTAGACACAAAAGTCAAGACCCTTTGTTTTATTTGGGTTAAAACTACTTAATCGAATAGGTAGATATGGAAAAGTGACATCAACCTATACCTGTTTCTTTGCCTTTTATGATTTCTTAAATACAGATTAAAAACACCATTGTTTAATTTGTTGCATTATTTCCATACTAACAAAAAAACTTCCATACTAAGAAAAAAATATGTTAAGTAAAAAACATGACAAAGTATCTCTAAGTAATCTTTAATACCATAAAGGGCTGGCAAAACTAAACTATTTTTCACTTTGGTTTTAGTTTGCAGTTTGACACAAGTATCTCTTTCTCGGGTATATTCTAAATGACAGCAGGCCACTCTAACACATACACAATTCTTAAACATTTCAAAGCTCTTAGACTTGTCAGAAGACAAGCAAAATAGACAAGAAGTATATCCATAACATAAACAAATCCCAGGACACACCATATAGATAATCAATCAGCAAAGGAAAATGGCAGCCAGTGCTATCATTGCCTCTCCTATAAATAACTAATTTACAACTGATATCAAGATCATTGCCCTTATTTGAAGATTTTTCCAATAATGTCACTTTATTCCAGTTCCCAAGAGAAAAATCAAGTTGGCCTGCAATGTGCCTCATTGCCGATTTTAAATGAATGTAAGCATGCTAAATTAATGATCAAAGCACTTAAAAATTTTGCTTAGAACACAAGGGTTGTAAACTTTAGTTAATTCTTCTCATGCTGGATGTTGCATATTATTTTAAAAATAAAACCTAATTTATTGTATCTTTGATAACTACAACAAAAATAAATAGCCCCAAATACTATCAGTTGCATTTCAAAGCTCTGATAAGACAATCATGAGATTTATGTAAAAGTCAAATATACTATTAGTAATATAGTACATAGGACTTTTTTCTTATAACTTAAATTTTGAATTTAAATACAGTCATCCTGCCATATTGACAAGGGATTTGTTCCAGAACCACCCCCAACCCACTGAAAATACCAAAATCGATGGCTGGTCAAGTCCTTTACATAAAATGGTGTGGTATTTGCATATAACCTGTGTACATCCTTTCCTATATTTTAAATCATCTCTAGATTACTTATAACACCTAAAACAATACGAATGCTATGTAAATGGTTCTTATACTGTATTGTTTAGAGACTGACAAGAAAAAAAGTCTGCACTGATCAGTGAATATGCAACCATCCATTTTTGATTTTCCAATATTTTGATCCACTGTTGGTTGAATCCACAGATGTAGAACCCACAGATAGAGAGGACTGATTGCATTTTTTTAGTAAGATAATTTGAATAATAAATTCATGTTTTACAAATAATTCACAACATTTTATAAACTTCCCTATTGACAGAGCAAAATATTATAAATTTTATCATAAAATATTAGATAAAATAGAATAAACCATACTTTATATCATTTCTATATTTGCATTTGCTTTCCTCTGAGATTAAGCTTATACTCTTAAAAATGACAAAAAGTATTTATCAATCCATGTTTTGTTACACCTGGGTAAAATGAAATTAGTATTTTTTTAACATTTCAGATTACTTGTTTCCTGTTCTCAGGTTGATAGAAAATAAACTCTGATCAAGTCACTTCCCAATCTTAGAGTAAGCCCCAGTGGCCTCAGGATGAATTCAGAATTCTTAGGCTAGCTTTCAAGAACTAGCCATTGCTTATCTCTCTAGCCTCTACCACTTTTCCAAAAACACCCTACTACCCTGAAACACACACACTACAGCACTACTGAATTGTTTCTAGAAACTATCACAGTCTCTGTCACTCCTGGGCTTGTTCCAAGCACAAAGTTGGCCCTATGCCAAAAGCCCTGTTTATTTCTCTGCTAGGGTTTACCTTGTGTTTATTTCTCTGGTAGGGTTTACCTTGCCCACTGCCTTATACAGTGCCTGGCACAGGGCCAGACACTGAAGGAAGTAGTTAATGAATAAATGAATTTAAACTTTTTTTTAATATTGTTCTTGAGAGAAGGTATTTATTGGAACTTAGAAATTGATACATGCTCACAAATTATATCTTTTGTTGCCTTTTCTCCTCCTATTTAAAAGGGTACTTTTTGGTTAAGTAGCTTTGCTGTTTCTCTTACTAAGTATCAAAATTTTTATATGCATGAATGGATATAAAAAAGTATGGAAGGTTATATGGTTATTTTTATTTTCTTCATTTTTTGCTTATCTGTATCTTTAATTTTTCTTCTTGGAATATTTGTTACTCAAATAGCAAAAAGTATTTTAAAGAGTACTAGCAAGCTAATCAAAGTAACTCAATTTTCTGTAAATAGGGGTTTTATTCAGGTATTCTCGTTTATCCCCTCTACCCATTTAAAAAGTAGAAAGAAAATTTAGATATACAATTCTAAAGAAGAGTTAGAATTGGCTAACCAACAGAAAGTTAAAAAATAATTTTCCATCCAACTTCTGCTTTACAAGCTAATGGCCTGATTGGTAGCCAGGGTGGGCAGCTATTAATTTGCTTTTCTTCATTGCACCACAGTTACTTTCTGGTCATCACTTAAAAACGATCCCTTTAATTCTAATCTCCTGCAATTCAAAACTTTTTTTAAAAGCAGTTGACAAAAGCTAGCAAGTGTAATCCATCCCAAAAATCATTCTTTTTTTAAATTGATACACTTACAGTCACTTTCAACACCCATCTACTAAAGCTGAAAAACACTTTATTGGCTTTCCTTTCCATGTCCCCTGTAACATCCCATTATTGTCATCCTTTAACAGTAATAATAATTTAATAAGTGGATCAAAACTCTTCGGAGTTGACAAAACCTCTTTACGACACCATAAAACCAAATAGTATTCCCTCAAATATTGCCACCCATGCAAAATTCTCCAAGTAAAAAACAAAAAAATGTATGTCCCCTTCCAATTACGTCTTCTCTCTACACTTTCTTTTTCCAGTGAAGGCTGTCCACATCTGACGTCTCTACCATCTCATCTTATATAAATTTCCCAAAACACGCATGCCAACTTGAGTTCACTCCACTGAAACCGTCCTCCCTAAGGTCACAGATTGTTTCTTAAATTAAAAATTCAGCCCTGTTGAACCATCTTGTTCATTCTACTAATCTCGCATTGTAACTTATCCTTCCATTCTCAAAACTCCCTTTCTTGACTTCTGTTGATGCCAGTCCTTTATGAGTTTCTCTCCTATCTCTCTGTTCTTTTCAATCTCAATTTCAAACTCTTATTCCACCTACATCTTAAATATTCCCCAAAATTCTGGTTTCCTCACACTTTCTCCCTGCTTATTCCCATGAAGAATGGCTTTATCCCCATTTCATGCTTCAAATGATGTAAGATGCAAAAACAAATGAGCCATACATAAGTAACAAAAACAAGAAAAGCTGATCTATGCTGCTAAAAATCAAGCAAGGTGGGTAGCACGTATGAAGTTTCCAGAGTGCTGGTAATGTTCTTTTTCTTGATGTGGGTACTTGGTTACACTGGTGTGTTCCATTTGTGAAAACTCATCAAATTACACATTTAGGATATATGCATTTTTCTGTATGAATGTCAGATTTCAACAGTTACTTTTGTAAAGAGAGAAATAATAAACTAAACCTTGAGCTCAGATTCCAGCTCTAACATGTGTGCTTCGGCTAAATTACGTATCCTATTAAAGCCTTAGTTTCTTCATCAGTAAAATGGAAATAATACTCACTTTACAACACTGTACAAAATATGATTTATTTTTCTTTTTTTTTTTGGAGAGAAGAAAAGAAAGAAAAAAGGAGTGAAGGAGAGGGAAAAAGAGAAAGAAAAAGAGGGAACGGGAATGTTGCTTTATTCTGAAAATGGGTATTGAAAACCTCTTTTCTGCCAATAATTGTGCTTAATAATGGCCGATCAATATTTCATTTAAATATGAGTAGATGTGATGTGGTACTGACAAGAATGTATATTTTGTGTATTTAAAGTGGAGTGCTCTATAAATGTTTACTAAGTTTACTTGTTCCGGATCTGAGTTCAAGTCCTGGATATCCTTATTAATTTTCTGTCTTGTTGATCTATCTAATATTAATGTTGAAGTCTCCCACTATTATTGTGTGGGAGTCTAGGGAGTCTAAGTCTCTTTATAGGTCTTATGTATCTGGGTCTTAGGATCATTAGCTCTTATTGTTGCATTGATCCTTTTACCACTATATCTTTGTTGCTTTAAGATCTATTTTATCAGATGCAAGAATTGCAACTTCTGCTTTTTATTTATTTATTTATTTTTGCTCTCCATTTGGTTGGTAAATGTTTCTCCATCCTTTGTTTTGAGTCTTTGTGTATCCTTGCATGTGAAATGGGTCTGGATGTAGCATACCTTTGGGTTTTAGCTGTATCTTTTGATTGGGGGATTTAGTCTATATAGATTTAGGATTACTGCCATCTGATGTTAACTGGCTGTTTTGTCCATTCGTTGATGTAAATTCTTCTTTATGTTGATGCTCTTTACTTCTTGGTATGTTTTTAGAAAGGCTAATACTGGTTGTTCCTTTCTATGTGTAATGCTTCAGAAGCTCTTGTAAACCAGGCCTGCTGATAATAAAATCTCTGAGTACTTGCTTGTTCATAAAAGATTTTATTTTTCCTTCAGTTGTGAAGCTTAGTTTGGCTGGATATGAAATTCTGGGCTGAAAGTTCTGTTCTTTAAGGATATTGAATATTGGCACAAAATATGATTTATAACATGCCTACCGTGATGCTTGAAACACAAATACCTTATGCTTATAAATATTCTTTCTCTGTCCCTATCCTTTCCCGATTCTGTATATCCAGCTTAGACTTCTTCCATCTTCCATTGGGTATGTAGAACTCAAAATCTACATACCCAATTTCCTCCCTAACTGCTCCATCTCTAGATCTTACTGGCATCTCAAACTAAACTCATCATCTTCCTCCTTACACCTTTAAAATTACCTGTTTCTCCTCCTATATCTCAAAGTCTGTAACTGAAACTTCTACCAATAATTGCACCTGTCTTCAAAAATCCTAATTTTCACACTTAGGCCGCCAGGTCTGACCTATTCGACATCCTGAAATGTACACTGCATTGGTATAGAAAAAGGATGACACCATAAGCATTTGTATTGTTACAGCAATAGCTTCCTAATGGATCTATCTCCCCATTTACTCCATGCTCTGTATGTTTTGTAGAATAATTATTCTAAAATGCATCTGAGATGGTGTAACTTTTCTGGTTAAAACTGCTTATCTCAAGCCGGGCACAGTGACTCACATCTGTAATCCCAGCACTTTAAGAGGCCGAGGCGGATCACTTGAGGTCAGGAGTTTGAGACTAGCCTGGCCAACATGGTAAAACCCGACTCTACTAAAAATACAAACATTAGCTGGGTGTGGTGTCGCATGCCTGTAGTTCCAGCTACTTGGGAGGCTGAGGCAGTACAACTGCTTGAACCCAGGAGGTGGAGGTTTCAGTAAGCCAAGATTGCACCACTGCAAGTGAGACTCAGTCTCAAAATTAAAAAAAAAAATTTTTTTTAATTGCTTATCTCTTAGGTCAAGTTGTCATTTAAGGCTGTTCTTGAAATTGTTCTGATTTAATTTGAGAGATTTATCCCCTACCATTTGTTTATTCTAGCCGGAGAGAGAAGCATGTACAACATAGAGGCATTAAAAGGTGTGATATATTTGTTTACCGCATGTCAACAAATATATCATACCTTTTAATGCCTCTATGTTGTTATACATGCTTCTCTCTCCGGCTAGAATACTCTTCACTTGTCCCATCTTCCAAGTTGACTAATGCCTAGCCTTTCAATAACCATCCTCTTAGAAATATTTCCTGACACTCTCACAGCCCTAGCCTAGATTCAATGCCTTTTTTCAGAAATCCCATAGCACCTTCTCCATACCCATTATAGTGCTTGCTACCCAGTGTGGTAATGGCTGATAGTGAGGCCCCTCTGAATGGGGAGAGATGGGCAAAGATTGCCAAGTTATTAAGATCTGCCTCAGGAAGGCTCAACAGAGGCTAACAAATAACAGACGGCTAACATTTTTTAAATAACAGAGTGGGGAGATAGCAGAATAAAATAAAAAATATAGATAGATAGATTTACACTATAAAATATATATATAGATTTACACTATAAAACAGTTAACAAGTTTTAAAAACATTTTAAATGCTCTTTTGGCAAAATCCAGGTTTTTAAGAAGCTCTATTTTCTTAGGCTATTCTATACAACTATTATTCTGTATAATTCCATATGATTCTACACAACTAACTCTTTAAGGGAGCCATTCTGCTATTCTGCTGGGGACCTAATACAAACATAAAAACATTTTGTCAACTAGCAGAATTTTTGCCAGTACTTGCTATATTATCTTGTCAATGATTACTCTTGTCGATTATACTCCTATCTTATAGAAAAGCAACAACAACCTTTAATATTTCAGTAAAAACTTGCCTATACCCTAATCTTTGTGGCCCTGAATTCATAACTCCAATTCACTTATATAACTGACTCATCACAACTGAATTCAAAATTAATTAGTAAATCTTCCCAAGATGAACTCCTACCTGGAAACTACTCCCCAGATATACACACATACAAATATATGTGTACATGTATGTGTAATATATCTGATAGCAAGAAACCTCACTGAAGTTTTTGCATTACAATATTTCTAAGTGAAGGAATAACAGTATCAGCCACTAAGTTTAATCCAGGGTGAAAAAAATATTTTACTGAAACACCTTAATAGCTTCCCAATATAGCTACTGCTTAAATATACTGATAATGTATAATAATCACATAATTTTAATCTAATTATAAATGACAAATAGTACATAATAATTGAAAAAATAAAGAAATTATTTCTATTTTTTCTAATAGTATTACAGAAATGACTAGGTAATAGAACCAATATGATTCACTACTGCTCAGATGCCCTTGTCCAAAACAAAACAAAAAAGCCCAACAGCCCAATATGCTGCTTGGAAGAGACAACAAAAAAGACACTTAAATTACAGGGTAGTTTTTTCCTAGGTATCACATATTTCGGACTCCAAAGTTTACCAAGTGAAGTAACTTATAGCAGATTACTTTGCCTCTAGTTACAGAATATGAGCACTATCCGAAATTATAACCTGAGTTCCTAATTGGCATGTTCCTCTCTGATGAGCATCTACATCCATGTTGTTAAATCTCAGCTACCAGCTAAAGATCTTGTAGCTATCTATGAGGCAATTTTGGTACCTATAATTCTATCCACCTTTTTAAAAGCAGCTATAAAATGCTTCTAATCTTTCCTTAACTTCTTATCCTCTACTACCTCCCACCGCAACTAAAAATGGTAGATATGGACTTTCCCTTCCCCTCCTCACGCCACCTCCCATAACTTCCATTACAATTTTTCCTCCATGTTAAGCGATGAAACACACTGAGTCAAAATAGTTAAAATGGGCAGTGCAGAAGAAACCTGAGTTTGAATCCAGACTACACAATTTACTCTGTGACCCAGGACAAAATATAAAACCTCTGAGACTCAGTTGCCCCATATATAAAATGGAGATTACATCTACTTTATGATGTTGCTGTAGGGATTAAGCTATCGAAAGTAGCCAGCCACAAAAAGAAAAACACTGTATGATCCCAGTTATATGAGATACCTCAAATAGTCAAATTCTTGGAGACAGAAACTAGAATGGTACTTGTCAAGGGTGGAGAGAAGGAAGGAGTAGGGAATGATTGCTTAATGGGTACAGAGCTTCAGTCTGGAAAGACGAAAAAGTTCTAGAGATGGAGAATGGCGATGGTTGTACCATATTGAGAATGTACTTAATGCCACAAAACTGTGAACCTAAAAATGGTTAAAATGGTAAAAAAGAAAAAAGAATATTCTCTCAATAAGTCATACTGAAAGACTTCTCTTCCCGTTAGAGAGAGATATAAAAGGAAAAAAGTCTTACCTTTCCCTACCCCTAACCCAACACTCTAAATTGAAGCTAAATGGCAAAGGAATAGAGAAGAGTTCACTGATAAAAATTAGTCTGTCTTAACAAATTAAAAACCCAAAACTATCCTAAGTCCTGTACCTATCCACTTATAAACCAAAAGCATAAAGATTTCAAACAAAAATCAGCTTTTACTGATGATGTGGCACTTTTGGAGTTAAGCAATTTTACAGATTGTGTTTAACACACTGTAACAATATTTTTCATTTAATGAAAGTACCAACATAAACTTTTAACTATCATCTAATCTATGATTCTCTGTTGAATCAAATCTACACTTAAACCTTCTTAAATATATATGAATCTCTCATCATAAAAGAGGCAGCTGTAGCATAATGAAAGGAACACTGACCTTGGAACCAAAAATCTGTAAATATGGCTCAGGTCTGACACATATTATCTGTATTAGCCTAGCTGTGTAAGTCAGTTTCCATTTATAAAGCTTACTAGTCAATGGAGATAGCACCTACCTCATATGATTATAGTGTGACTTAAGTAAAACAAAGTACCACACAATAAAATATCTTAAAAACTATAAAGTACAATTTCATTTATATTATTGAATTTAACACAAAGAAAATGGGAACATTCTGTTAAAAATTCACATTAAAAATATACACACATTTCATCATAATTTCCGATAGTCCTGAAATTCACAGAAAGAATACTGAATGCCCATATTATAGAAAAATATTTTTTAGAAATTACATTAATTCTTATACCAAATACTAGGAGTATTGGGGAGAAAATGAGTTAGATACGGTGATAGACTATTGTGAAATATGTCCAATTTATTACATCCTTAACTCATTTATTCCACAAATACATAATCACAAACCCAACCACTGTGCTAAGCAGCGGGAATATGATGGTAAAGAAGACGCCATGCTCCTTACCCTCAGGGAGCTTCCAATCTAACTAGAAGATGAGGCATTAAACATCACACAAATGGCCGGGCACAGTGGCTCACACCTGTAATCCTAACTCTTTGGGAGGCCAAGGCAGGTGTATCACCTGAGGTCAGGAATGGCCAGCCTGGCCAACATGGTAAAACCCCCTCTCTATCCTGCTCTATTAAAAATACAAAAATTAGCTGAGTGTGGTGGCACATGCCTGTAATTCCAGCTACTAGGGAGGCTGAAGGGGGAGAATTGCTTGAACCCCGGAGCAGGGGAGGGCTATGGAAGGATGGGGGTTGCAGTAAGCTGAGATTGCACCACTTCACTCCAGCCTGGACAAAAAAGTGAAACTCTGTCTCAAAAAAAAAAAAGTTATGCAATTAATTATTTATAATAAACATGAAAAAAGAGCCTGCTATGAGAGTATACAATCCAATCTAGAAGGTTTAAGAGAAATTATTATGCCAACTGTACCAACCTCTGTTAATCCAGTAGGCTTTAAGTGTTCAATAAATCTTAGTTATTTCTATCATCATCATTATAAAAGCCTCACTGTCCTTCAGAACAAGTTTATCCTTAGGGTTTGAAAGATAAAAGACAACAACCCCATTATCTAGGAAGATCAGATAAACTAAAACCAACACCCAATTCCTCAACAAAACCGGGGAAACATAGCTTCTTCATCCCAATTTTCACTCAAATTTAACATATCCTTTAGCAATTATGTTGACGCTGAGAAGTTTCAATAGTAGTTTAGACAGGCCTGAAATACTGTAACCTTTCTATGGCTGGTTCTTTCAATATTACTCAGTTCTCTGCTTAAATATCCTCTCCTCCAAGAACCTTCCCCTGACTACCCAATCTAACATAGCCTCCAGGTCATTCTGACTACCCAATCTAATACAGCCTCCCAGTCATACACTACATCACACTATTTCATTACTTTTATAGTATATATGACTATTTGAAGTTGCCTAGTACATTTATTTGCTTATTATATATTTCTCCTTCAAACTTGAAAGTCTCACAAAAGCAGAGACTCATTTTATTCTCCCTATATCCTAAAGATATATCTTCCTTGCTAAAGATCTCAAGTTTTGTTTATGTAATTCAGGTAAGCCAATTATAGTAATCCCACTGCATTTCACATAATTCATTTCCAGGAATAAATTTTATAGTTCTTTCTAACAAGAGATAAGAAGATGTCTCCTAAGCAACTTCAATAAAAAGTTTTCCTCCCTGATTGATGAGACAGAAACAAAGAAAGAAAAACTCTGTCCTTCTTCCTGCCTTTACACTTGAGTGTGTAAGGAAGTGATGCTGGGAACCCGAGGCAGCCATATTATGTTCATGAGAGGAAGACTATGAGGATGGCAGAGAAGCCGATCCTGAACCCTGATGTTCTTGACTCACTGAATCAACTTTTAAACTACTTCTTCTAGACATCCTGTTATGTAAGATTTCCTTTTAAACCTGATCAATTAAGCTATTTTCTGTCTCCTGTTTTGATACCTGAAGCCAAAAGCCTAATGAGTTCAAGCCGATGTTTCTTCTATAATAGTAAGCGAAAACAGTACCTACAGCCTACTGGATGTGAGGGAATTAAACAAGATAATGCAGACAAGTACCAAACGAACAAGACACTCAAATGATAGCACTGCTGTTAATGTTACTATTAAGCAATAATTTTCTAAAACAAAACTCCACAAACTCTTCATATGCCATTTAGCATTTTGTTATTTTACAGAAAATATTCACTTTAATCCCATTTAAAATGAGATCATTTTTAATAATTTGTTCAGATTTCTTCCATTAATAAAGTAGCTCTTGTTTTTTTCTCAAATTGGAATAGATGAAATAAAAGGAGAATCAGGCAAATATCAGATCACTAAAATAAATCATATTAATTTCAGGTAAGAGTCTTTTACTGGCATCAATTCCTCTCCCAACTTACATGGACAGAGCCACATATATTTTCATCTATTATTCTTGCCTTTACAAATATTTCATCACTATTATAATGTACTGTAGGTTTAAAACTAATTAAAAATTAAAGCTATATTTGTAATTACAACCATACTCTTTAACACCTACAGTTACAAAAACAAATCTTTTAAAACTAGAAAAAAAATAACAAAGGGCTATGTTTTTTTGCCCTACATTTTTTTTTCTGTGCTTAACTACTTGTTTGACATTACAGTCATGAAGCAAAATTAACAGAGAAGATCAAAAATAGGAGATTGCCAGGTCATTGGTTTATGCTCACTCTAGCCAAACTGTGATATAAAATGTTACAATAGCTCATTGTTGTCTGAAAGCTGTTTAGAGTCATACATGAAACGTAATTAACATTTTTAAAGGAAAAGATGAGAGTAGCTTTGTCATTTCTAAAGAAGTGACACCCACTGAAATTTGCCTTTAAAAAGTGAACAAAAATAATAATAATTACTCCATTGCATTGAGACTGACCCTGCTGATTTGAGTCCAGATGAATTTTTGGTCCTATAATTATTAGAAAAACATTAATAGTTCCACTTTTCAAAAGTTCTTAACTATTAACCTACATAACCAAAGTTACCATTTATCAAATATGACAAACCAGAAATGTTAACGTTATCTGGAAAAACTCTATTCTTCCCTGGGAGGTACATATTTCCACCTGTTTTTTAATGTCCTCACACAAGGAATAAAATACAGTTTGTAGGAGTTAAGAAGAGACTCTGCTACTTCTCTAACTACTTGAAGCAGGCAGGCAGGACATTAATCTTGGTGGACCACCCTTCAGGTCACTTTTATAGTATGTATAGGGTTTTAATCTCATAATCAAGTAACTGTCACAATCCTTGTTATGCTAGGTTATATACATGTGTCAGCAAAACTTTCATGAATACATATTACATTTGTAAAGTACATACAAAGTTTGATAATGTTTAAAATCTGATTACTTATATATTCCAAACTCTTCAGATATTAACAAATACATCTTATTATATTGCTCCACTGCTATTTTAAGTCCACCCCTTCAGAAAGTAAGTTCTTAATAAAACTAATATTTTTAGCATACGTTTACAGAGGCTCATATATGTCACTAGCATGCAAATATTTAATCTGTAATTCCCACACCAACATCAAAGCAATAATGTATACATAACAACAGAGGATAACCTCATGTATTCCAAAATAACTGAATTCCTATTTTTAAATTATATATTCCCAGTAGTTTCATGTCTTTCAAACTCAGTACTTCCATCCTAATCCTATGTCTCAGGATTAATGCAATGGTTGTGATTTCTATGAAAGAAAGAAGATTCTAAATTTGAATTTGTTTTTTTCCCCAAATTGTACTGGTACCTCTCAACGACTGAGGTGACATATTAATAAATTGCAACCTGGGTATTCAAGCCCCTGCCCCACAAAGTATGCTCTAATTTTGAAACAAAATAATTTTAGTAGTGATTAAAGATGAAAGGCATATTTTGTCTACTACTGCAGAACAACTAAAATGTAGAGATTCTGTCTGCATCCTAAGTTGGTTCTTTGTGGCAAACTGGCTCTGAAAGTGTGAGAATAAAAATTTCCAACTTTTTCTTTCACAGCTCTGAAGAACAATTATAATATTACTACTACTTCTAAATTAGTCACAATAAATCTCTGGATAAACCATACTAAAACTTAACTCTGAACATCTTACCCAGATTCTTTCTTTAGATATGTTCCTTAAAAATAAAGGGCTTTGGTAATTCTAAAATAACAGAAAAAGATTAATCAAAAGCTAACATGACATTTCAGATGCAAGTTGTTTAGTATTTTGGAGGAACATTCTAGAGATTAAAAGGGGGAGGGGCAATTTAATATTTTATACAAAACTTCATTTCCAGGAAGATACTCCTTCATTAGTTTTGGAAATCCTGAATTGTGTGAATTGCTGTCAAATACATTTCTGAAGCGATCTCTATTACTTTTCTTGCCTTATTCCTTCAGAAAGGAAGAAAGGTTTGTCATTTTTCTTTGCAGAGGGTACATTAATGATGGTGGAATACTTGAATTACCTTAATGGTAAAAGGGAGAACAAGGTGATGCTGGCAGATATTAATCCCTATAAACTCTCTTTTATATGAAGTGGCATTTACATGTTCATTAGACCATAACTACTTTGAAATAAGCATATGGTATTTTCTTCTTGTTATATTCAACTAAGATTGAAAATTTAAAAGCCAAAGTTACTTTTCAGAACTCAAGATTAGATACAGTTTGATTCCTATAGTTTCTGGCTAGTTTACTACATAAAAGTCAATGTATACTATGAGTACCTTTTATGTCCAACTTTGCTATCTAGCAGATTCATCTTTCTGTGCTATTACATAAAGGATCAAATTAGTTAATAAAAAATTAATCGCAACATTTCATATAGGAATTGTTTGCAACTATTATGTTTAACTTTGAAACAAGTAATCAAACAAACTTCCTGGGGAAAAATCTGAAAAAACAAGTTTTGTTCATTATGTTAAGCTTCCAACTTTCACTCCTAAAATTTCTGTGCCTTCTGCCTTCTGCCAAATGAAGGGTATAAGCATCAGGGTGCACCAGTGGTTAAGACTGCATATTTGATCAAATCTTTAAACTCTGTTACATCTGATTATGTAATTCTGTTCCCTAAATCTGTAGCATCCTACCCTAGTTCAGGAAGACAATCTGGTACACTGAAAAATGTATCTTTCGTCTTCAACCACAGGTTCTAAAGTTAGAGAAATCTGTGTTAGAAACCCAGCTTTCCTATTTTTTGGCATTGTATCCCTGGGTGAGTTCTTTAGACATTCAGGGTCTTAGTTTTCATATTTCTTTAATGGAGAAAAGAAAAGCACCTGTCTTGTAGATTTGTTGGGAGAATTAGAGAAAACATACATAAAACACTGAACATAGTGACTGACACACAGGATGGCAAATAATAGTTACTTTCGATGTGTTGTTTGAGGGTATTTCTGAAATACAACTAAGCTAAAGAACGTGAAACTTACAAGTTTAGTTTGGAGGTCACTGAAAAAGAAATTTACATTAAAAAAATCCTATGAGTCTAATATCTTCAATAACAATTTATCAATGTGTTGATATTAGAAGGCACCTTAACGTTCAAAACACCGTAGAGAAGAAATTAGATTATCCCCTACCCTCAAGAAACTTACATTTTAGGAAACACTAGATATTAAACAGCCAATTACAGTTATTTAATTACAATTGCAATAAGTGTTACAAAGAAAGTCTGCTAAAGGAAGAAATGACCTACAAGATCAGAATTAAAATTTCTACATCCCATCTCCCTCCAAGGGTTTTCAATCAGTCCCTCTATAATTAAGACTTGATCTGCTTTTCTTAAAATGAGAGAGTAAGTAAGTAATCTTACCCTGGTCATTTTTATGTTCAGAACTGTATGCTGAAATTATAGAAACTGTGTAAAACCAAGAATTCACTTCAAATATTTCATATAGTGACCTCCTAAGGAAAGACAAACAAAGATCTAATACAGGTAAGCACTTGTCAACTAAACACCATGAACTCATATTAGAAAACACATTTCTTGATAGATTATAAAACCAATGTGCTTATTTCCTATGCATGCCATTATTTATAATAATGACTCCTTTTGCAGAATGTTTTTGTTAAAATGCACATATTTGTTACTGAAACAAATTAGTTCTGTGATTTTTAAGATAAGAACAGTTCTAATGAGCTTATTAAAGGAGAATTCTTCACCTTTTATAATCTGCTACCGTAAAAATTAACAAAAATTTAGTGACATCCATTTTAATGATGACTTCAAGATTCCTATCTTCAGATGTGAGTACATTGTTGCAGAATAGTGGCATTAAAGTCCCAAGTGAACATAAAGAGAAAAACCGGGAGATTAGATCAACTCTTCCCACCAAATTGAAATTGTTTATTCTGTAACACAGAACCTACCTTGATGTTTGTCTTAGATTCAAACAACATTCAACTAGAAATTAATGCAATGACAACCCAGAACAGTCATTGTCAATTCTTCAAAAGCGGCCTCTTCACCTATATTTAGTTCATAAGGCAAACCAGTCAAGAATTCCTGCTGCCAATTGAAATGAATGGAAGAAATATATTTAAATCAAATAGCACCATCTAGCAGAACCCTCATCTGCTCACAAGAGTAGATGCTACTTGGTGTTCAATTTGGTAGATTTGACAGCAAAGTGGCAATTATTTGTTTTCCTCATGGGAAATCACAGAATTAGCGCTACAGAGGACCACAGTTATACAAGTTCCAACTTTCTGGTTATTATCTGAGAAACTAAAAAAAATGTAAGAAGTCATCAGGATACTGAATAGGATTCAGCTAAAGTTCACCCCTTCCTGGGACAGTTCACCTAAAATCTAAAATTACTTTGATTCTCAAATTCAGTCACCCCCAAAATAAGATAATACCTCAATACATTTCAATTCCTTCACTCTAATGTGAAATTCAAATATTCTGTAATCATTAAAACATCCTCCTTCACGTGTTTTTATCAGACACATTATAACAAAATGATTAATGCACACGAATGAGACTGCATTTCAAAACTTCAATTCTAGTAACTGCCGTTTCTTAACCAGGCTATAACGCTACGTCTTTTACATATTCCTTGTCACAGCAACAAGATCCTGAATGCAGCTCAGAAAATACCTCTTGGAAAAAAACAAACCAGCCTCTCTCCTAATTTTTTTTGTTTGTTTGTTTTGTTTTGCTTTGCTACATCAAGGCCTGATACCTCTAAATCCTATGGGAATTGAGTGTGTTGCTGCCAACACAAAGATTAGGAAATGTTCCCATCTCTAGGGCACACGAAACTTTCAGGGGGAGACTAACTGCCTAAAGCAAGGAGGAAAACTCAGTCGCCTGCGCATTCGGTTTTTATTTATGCAGCTATTTCTGTGCGCAAGGTAACCAAAGTACCTTTGAGAGATGCTCTCAGACTTTTCGCCTGGTCTGAACCCCCTCAGAAAGATGGGGTGCGTTCAATGACAAGGATAGCCCTGACCCTCAGAGTTTAAGTGGTTACTGGGAATCACTGTCTAATCTGCTGCATAGTTAAAAAAAAAAAAAAAAATGGGAGGGGGGATTCTTCCTCAGTGGTCACAGTCACTATCCGTTCTCATTTTTAGTAACAACCAAATCACCGTTACAAATACACAAGAATAGCAGCAAACCGCTCTGCTTTGCAGTGTGCCGTGACAGTGGCAACCCGGGCAGGGAGGGGCTCTGTTCTCGCCAGCTGCCTCCTGGGCTCCCACCGAAGTTAACACCTGTATCTCCCCACAACTGCAACCAAGCGGTTCCTTCCCACCTGAACGCGTCTCCCCTCCCACAAACCCCTTTTCGGACCATCGCCCCTCCCCGCCGCAGCTGCCCTCCTCGGCGCCCCCGGAGGCTCCCACACCTCCCCTCCGCGCGCCCCCCACCACCGCCCCGCCAAGCCCGCCCCTCCCGCCGCTCTGGGGCTGCCAGCCTCACAAAAAGTTCGCCCGCCGCCGCCGCGGAGTTGGGTCCGCTGCGAGAGGCAGAAACGCCGGCCTCCTCCAACAGACCCCGCTCCTCGCCAGCACAGTTTGGCTCCCCTGGAACTCCCTCCCTCTCCGACTCCCAAACTTCAGCGGCGTCTCCGGCGCCCACCCGCCTCCACCCCAGCTCCGCGCCGCGCAGGGGACTGCGGGCGCCGAGTCCGTCGCTAGCCCAGGAAAGCCGGGACGCCCACCCGGCCCACACCCGCACACGCCCTCCGCGCCCCGCGCGCGTCTCCGCGCCCCGCGGGGCCCCGCTCGGCCGCTCCACGCCCGGCTTCCGCCCGCCGCGCTCCCGGCACCGCCGCCCTCGCCTCTCACTGCGCTCGCCGCCCCAAGCCCCAGCGCCCAGGCCCCCGTCGCCGCGCTCCCCGCGCCGCCCGCCCGACCCCGGCCCCGACCCGGTCGGCCCGCCAAACACCGACATTCCCACCGCGCGCCTTCCTCCACGCAGCTGCCCCTGCTGCCACCCCCGGCGGCTCCCCGGGTCCCCGGGGCCCCAGACCCCAGCTCGAAAGTTACTTTGGAAGGTGAACCCGCGGGTTATCTCCCTCAATCACCCAAACAAGTTTCCATCCACACCGCCAGCACCACCGCCGCCCCTCAACACACCCGCTCCCTCCTGCGGACAGCCCCCTGCGGCCGCCCGCCCCGCGCCCGCACCTCCGGGAAAAGCGCCGCTCCCCGCACCACACGCCCCCACCACGGCACCCCTCCCCCTGCCAGCCCACCCCCGGCGTTCCCGGACGGAGAGTGTCTGTGTCTCCCAGAGTGTGCGAGTGCGTGCGTGAGTGTGCGCGCGTGTGAAGGCGGAGGTGGGTGAGAAGCGGAGACACTTACTTCTCCCGGGCCTGGCTGTCGGACGGGACGGCGCTGCTGTTACTCTTGCCTTTGCCGTACATGCTTGTGCCGAGAGCAGCTCCCACTGTCACGCACCTGTCAACCCATCACAGCCTCCCCGGGAACAGCCCCGTCCCCATGGCGACCCACGCAGCCACCCCCACTATTGGCCGCCCCACGCCAAAGCTCCGCCCCCTTCGCCAAGGCAACGTGCGAGACTGACAGGCCTTCCCCTCCCTCCGGCCTGCCGAAGCGCGCGGTGGCGGCTACAGCCTCAGCAGCAGTCTCCTCCCTCCTTCCCTCCCTCCCCGGTTCCCTCCCTCCCTCCTTCCCTCTCCGCTCTCCTCCCTCCACCCGCTCTCCTTCCCCCCCTCCCCCTCCGAACCCGGGCGCAAGGGGGGAATTAGAAACTGCTCTAGAAGGATTTTAAACAACTGGCTGTTCTCTCCACCGCCACCCCTCCCCCCGCGCCGCCCGCGCTCGGCTCCTCACTGGAGAGAAGGCGCCGGGAGGAGGAGAAACTGCGGCCTGGAGTCTCTGGCCGGGCCGGCGGAGCTGGAGCCGTGGCGGCCCCAGACTTCGGGGCGCCCGCCGAGTCCACAGACAGAGCAACGGCCCCAGCCATCCTGGGGCCCCCACCAGCCCCTCTTTCGCCCCTCTCCTGTACGTGACCTCGCGCCGGTACCCAGGATTGATTTCTGCCATCCTCAGCCCTGCTCCCTGGGGTGTCGCCCCCGCCCAGTTCCCGGAGGGCCGGCTAACGAGGGACACTGGGGCTCTTCCCTCGACCTTCGGGCTGAGCGACCGAGAGCGACTCGCCTTCCCTCCTGGGGGAGACACTGCACCTCGGCGCTGCTGCGGTGGCGGCACCCGGGCCGCGCCCTGCTCCCCAGGGGAGTGCCCGGGCTGGGGTCGGCCTCCTCTGTGAGTGGTGAGCGGACCTCCCAAAGAGGCCCGGTGACTCCTGCGGCCGCAGCGGCTAGTACCCCAAACCCTCCTCGCACGGAGCCACGCGGCGCCATGGACACCCCGCCGGATCTGCTGCAGAAGAGGGCCCCAGGTTTCCCCACCCGGCCTGGTTTAACAGTTTGGGTCGGTGATGCCTATTCATCCTGACCCCTGGAGTGAAAAAGGCCAGAGAAGGTCTTGAAAGACTTCCCTGTCCTTGCCGGTTAGAATAGGCCCCAGCTCGCTCCAAGGTGTACAAAGCTGTGCCAGGGCTGAAAGGTTGCCCGAGAATGTTTCTGTATCCAAATCCCTAATCCCATTTCAGTAAACGCGCAAAAGTTTCTGAAACACACACAACCTGGTTCCCAGTAGAGCTCTGCATCCTTTATTTTGTTGAGATCCTTGGCTGTAAAATCAGACGGGTAATAATGGGGTTAGAAAGTAGATGGGCTTCAAACTGGGAAGAAGGGTACGGACCGGAGTGGGACAGGGCGACATATGGAAAGGATGAATAGACAAGAAGTAGCTGTGGGAGGACAGGGAAATAGGATTCGCGTCGACTAAAGTACCGTTCTATTCCACACACATATATCTTTCAGCATTTAGTAGCAGGATCATAAAAATGCATATGGAGATACAGAGGTAGATGGAAAGGAAAGAAATGGGTGTGAGCATTGACAGAACTGATAGGAATAAAAAATCAACACAAGGTTAAGGAAGGACAGTTAGCAAAAATGAGAGGTCGAGAATCAAAAGCGGGGTTGGCAACCAAACATAAATCAAAACTGGGCAAAATACAGAGGAAGGACTTTCTATACTCGTGTTAAGGAAAAGGAAAAAAAAAAACACGGGAAAAGTGAGGTATATAAAGATGAAAAGACTAGAAGATACAGGATTAATGAAGAAGCCGTAGAAAGTCATAGCAAAAGATTAAAAATACAATAGAGGACAGACATGGTTAAAAAAAACACACAAGATACAAGAAAAAAAGGACAAAAATTCAGCCAATCAAGGAAATGGGGAGTGGGGAGTGGGGGAAAAAAATACACTGGCTTAAGTAGATTAATTTCCAAGATAAGTAATTTGCCATTTCTAACTTCAGAATTCTCCTGTCTGTTTCTAATGACTTACAACGATTGGGTGGTTGGGATATCGCATTCATATTCTCCTTTCTCTTTCTAATGACCTGCAATGATTGGGTGATTGAAGTGAAGCTGAGCCAGTCAGCCTCTCCTAATGAACTTTTGCTCAAAATGCTCAAATGTGTATAACGTTGCCACAGTTTACAGACTCAACTTCAAGATTAGCATTATGTAATTTGTTGTTCAATTATCTACTTCCATGGGCTTTAACATAGAAAATTTTTAGTATCTCAAGGCTCCATCACACATAGAATACTCCCTATAAAGATGCTGCTCCAAGAATGCTGTCACTTCCCAGAGAGCTCTGGCAGCTTCTCAGCCACCCTGCTGCCTGCCCCTGGAAAAATGAACTAAGGGTGGTCTTTGTCCTACTATCCAAAAACAAAGTAGGCATTATCCTTGCACTGGTGTTGGTACTCTCTTAACTATGCTTCTCAATCATGGCATATTAGAATTGCCTTTATTTTCATTGTTGTTGGGTTTTGTTTGTTTATATACTAACTGGATCAGAAACCTTGGGGATGGACCCAAGTACCTGCATTTTTTTTATAAGCTCCAAGTGGTTCTTGTGTATAACTAAGGCTGCTTGCACTTGCTCTTCAGTAGCCACTTAAAGGCAGCCAACGGGTACCACCAGAGTTTAATGCAAGACTTTTAGGTTGGGCTGTGCATTAATAGATGACCCTCCTCAAGTAAGACATTAAGACATCTTTACAGTGTGCTTTACTTTCTGCCGCCAAGTCAACAAACTTGTTAATAGGATGAAAATGTATGCCCATATGTGTTCTTGTAGCGCAAGACCATGAATAGCCATGGTTTAATTTCCTATTTCCTATAGAGAAAGGAAATTGAAGAAAGAAAACAGGAGAAGCTATTTGCTGTCTACTGCTGTAATTTATTCATTTGATTGGTCTTTACCCAGATTTGTTACATGTAAAAGTCCTGTGGGTAATGGCATATTTTCTGATGTTTAAAAAATAAATAAATTATAGATCTGCACAGTAGGGTATGGAATTTAGAACAATTTGGTCTTAGTCTCTAGAAAGAATAAAATGCTAAAAGGTCTTAGTTCAGAACTTGCCAAGTTAATGTCAGAGTTACCTTTACAAGAATGTTCTCATCTGACAAATATACAAAGTGAAAACATGACTTTTATATGATTATGTATCCTATATATAGTAACCTTAAAGCTTAAGTCATCAAATCAATTATCATTAAAACAGCTCAGCAGCTACCCGTACCATCTCTGTTTTATTTTCCTCTAAATGTTTACACATGTAAATAAAATGCTTCTTTGCCCTTGTTCAAATTATTTTGAGTACAAAGAGTGTTCTTTGCATCAGCAACTATATCTCCTGGGACCAATATCGTAATTAATGAGATTTGAAACACATATTCAGAGCCAAGTTTGAGATCCCAGACACAGAATTGAAGATCCATTGTTCTGTTTTCATTTTTTTTTAAAGCGGGAAAAGATAGGAAATTTAAAGCTTCCTAGTGTAGAGAATCACAATGTATTTTTAGAGGTTTTTTTTTAACCCACATATGAGATTGATTAATTTGGGGGGGCCTGGATTTGGGATAGGAAAACACTGACCAGCAATGCCACCAGAATGGAACATTTGCGTTTGAGGTTGATTTTTTTTTTAACTTTATTCTTTCAGATATAGAACATCACAGTAACTCAATCATTAGTTCTCTCGCATCCCTACCCCCATTTTGTTTGGGCACGTATGCACAATTTTCTCTTTCTGGAACCTACATCTAATTCTTGGAAGTCTTTATCACTTTAAAACAGGCAGTTCATTTTACCACCCTGCTCAAGCTCTAGATTGACTGTACATTTCTTTGATCCTAATTTTTTTTTCTGTAGAACATTAAGGTTAATAATGTCTACATTCTTACAATGCATGGGACCTCAGAAAAGATTTACCTGTGTTATATAGAATAAAGAGACCACCTTTTTATCTTTAAATGGAAGCTAATCATGAATTTAATTATGTGCATCATTTAGAACATTTAGCTTATTAACTTGAAAAAACCACTTAGAAATAAAAATATTTAGAAAAGCTATTTAAACATTAAAATAAATTTTCTTATTTTAGAGTAATTTTCCCCCAAAATAAAACTTCTATTACTTGTTTTATAAAATGAATCAGTTATACAAATAACAACTCAATTTCATTCATACCACTTTTCCTTCCAAATCATTTAACAGATATCATTCATGATTACTCAATACATCCCAGTTAATTAGATTTCCCTAACCAGCTTGTTAAACTCGGTAAACTGAGGCCTAGATATATTCATTAGCATTGGCTGATCCATAAAGAGAACAGAACTAGTTCCAGAAGAACTCCATGTTCCTGGCTGGCAGTCCTTTTCCCAGACCGCGAAGCCACACCTTTCTCTCAGAAGTGACTATTCCACCAAGGAATGTGAGCAAGCTCTAAGATGTTTGTCATTCAAACTACCTTGTGAAACTTCACTCCCAGGCAGAACAGACCAGCATGCTCAGATTCACAAAATGCTCAAATGCCAGATACCAAAGGAATGAAATGAATAGTCATTGCAACTATAATACTGTGCAATTTAGTCACTTACATCAGAATAATAAAAGAAGTTGGGCCTCAAATTAACATTTTTTTAACACACTATTATTGGTTTAACATCAGTTAATCTGAGGCAATGACTGTTTACTTAACCTATCGCCCTGGATTTTTAAAATCCCAATTTACATATTCATAAACACTTACCAATGTGTTAGGAGACATGGTGTGCAGATCTACCAGTTCCAAAGAGTTCCAGCCCTAGAGTGTCTGGTCTTTTTCAGCACTACCAAGAATGTGAAGTTTAGTGGCTTAGAATAAAATAAAATTATCCTGATACAAAGAATTATACATAAGCTGAAGATCAAAAATGGAAAACCAGGGCTACCATGTATGGCAATTTCATATACTGTAGTGTTTTGCAAAACAAATTCCAAGTGTTGTCCTGTTCACTGGCTGGAGTTTTGTCATTAAACATTAAGAGTTATGTAATAGGAAGTGTGCCAAAGAGTGTTCTTTATTCAAAAGTATTACTATTTTTTTAGTGCATTCCTAAATCTTCACAATGGTTTTTCACCTAGTAATGTTATGCCAATATGATATCTTTGCACTCTTGGAGCTAACAAAAGCCCCAGTCTCAAGAGGGAGGCTATACAACATTCCAGGCAGTGTCATTTCCTTCTGTTGGAAATGGAAACAGAGAAAAAAACACCTACTACATTTGCTTTTCATAATTTTCCAACATAATCAGACCCTCTTAACCAAGTATGGCAGGAAAGAAAGATGACAATATATTATACTACTATTGCATTTTATTTGCCTTTAGATCATTTTTAAATAAGTGGTTAGGCCGGGCGCAATGGCTCAAGCCTGTAATCCCAGCACTTTGGGAGGCCAAGGCGGGTGGATCACGAGGTCAAGAGATCGAGACCATCCTGGTCAACATGGTGAAACCCCGTCTCTACTAAAAATATAAAAAAACAAAAAATTAGCTGGGCATGGTGGCGTGTGCCTGTAATCCCAGCTACTCGGGAGGCTGAGGCAGGAGAATTGCCTGAACCCAGGAGGCGGAGGTTGCGGTGAGCCGAGATTGTGCCATTGCACTCCAGCCTGGGTAACAAGAGCGAAACTCGGTCTCAAAAAAAAAAAAAAAAAAAATGGTTAAAAATGTATAACGCCAAGTAAAATCTGTTTAAGACGAGGGCTGAATATTGCCATTGGCAGTCATAAACTATAAGGTATAAACAATCTTACCATGGTCATATACACCTGTCAAAGACATGGAGGACACTTAAAATTTGGGGTTGGGGGTTGCTCAAAAAGTCTTTGAAACCAACTGGGCTATAACCTATGTATTACAGTATTATAAGTAAAGTAGTTTCTGAAAATTTATGTGTATTCCGTGGTGGCAATTCCCACCTGCCAGCACCATCATATACCATGAGGTGATACATGTACAGTCAGATTCCTCATCAGATTTTACAGTATCATTGTCTTTAGCTTTTCAAACACTTCAGGTTTTTTCTTTGCACCTAAATTCTTCAGGCAGAAAACAGAAGGATCCCCCTGCCATATGGTGCTGAAGTATTGACAGTAACAGGGCAAATTCGCACTAGCCTTGCCCAACTTCTAAGACCCATGTTGTCTGTGGTTTTGGAGGACCATGTTAAGGAAGTTAAGAAAGAATATATTTCTGTCTAATGGTTGGTCTGCTACTCTGTACTTACCTCTTGCACTGTCCTCCCTGTAAGTTTCATGAGATTTTTAGTTTTTTCAGGAGAACCTTAAACAACGTCTACAACCCTATGGATCTGACTTGAGGCTAAAGTTGTTGCAACTCTCTGGGTTAAAGATAGGTTTTGCCAAAGATATTAACCTCTGGAATATTCTTCTACAGTACCATTATTGACATTGAGATGCCCAGAAACTAAAGGCTCAGGAGCACTATATCCATTTATCCTGGATTTTCAGCCTGGTCTGGTTTCTAGAAGGGTGCTAGCAAAGAGCACACTGTGGTGATGGATTCGGGTAGTCTGGAGAGTAGTGTGGCCGGCCGGGGCAGGCCGAGGTCAGGCACGCTGTCCCGTCACTCTGAAAGAGTTGTCCCTACACCTCAACTTTCCCAAACTGCTTCCTTTGTTCTTGCCTTGGCTTCTGTGTCTTTTTTAGGAGATGCCAGTTCTGTTTTATAGTTTGGGTTTTTTTCTTTACTTTAAAGAAGCATTTATCATTTGTGACACAGAAGACACATTCATGCCCCAGTTTTCTGAAGACCTAAGGAGCTTACCAAAGGGTAACGAGCAGGTGATGCACAGTACTCCGTCTTATCACCTCATCTTCCAGTTTTTATATGTTACTATACATATTTCCTATGATATGTATGGCATATATGTGTGTTTCATATGTATATAAGATATGTAATGAATATACATAATCTTTCATATATATGTAAGATATGCAATATAATATATATATATTGGTGAGAAGTTTAGTGGGAATATATGAAATTGGCCAGGTGCATGGTTCACACCTGTGATCCCAGCACTTTGGAAGGCTTAGACAGGAAGATTGTTTGAGCCCAAGAGTTCTGGAACAGGCTGGGCAACACAGAGAGATCTTGTATGTACAACAAATTTAAAAATTAGCTGGGCTTGGTGGCGCACATCTATGGTCCTAGCTACTCGGAGGCTGAGGCAGGAGGATCACTTGAGCCCAGGAGTTTAAAGCTGCAGTGTACTATGATCAGACCAGTGCACTACAGCCTGGGCAATAGAGTAAGACCCTGGAGAGAGAGAGAGAGAGAGAGAGAGAGAGCGAGCGAGCGAGCGCACGCGCGCGAGGGAGCCAGGTGTGGTGGCTGATGCCTGTATTCCCAGCAGTTTGGGAGGCTGAGATGAGTGAATAGCCTGAGGTCAGAAGTTCAAGACCAGCCTGGCCAACACAGTGAAACCTTGTCTTTACTAAAAATACAAAAAAATAGCTGAGTATCATGGCAAATGCCTGTAATCCCAGCTACTAGGGAGGTTGAGGCAGGAGAACCCAGGAGGCAGAGGTTGCAATGAGCCAAAATCGCACCATTGCACTCCAGCCTAGAGAACAAGAGCGAATCTCCATCTCAGAAAAAAAAGAAAGAGAGAGAGGCAGAAGGAAGAGAGGGAGGAAGGGAAGGAGGAAAAGAAAGAGAAATGAAATCACTATTTCTGTAAGTCAAAAGTAGTGACTGCTGGCAACATTATATGGTGCAACCATGCAATAACTTCAGTTTCACATCCCATGCTACAGACTCCTTATGTGTTAACATGAACTAACATGTATTAAGCTCATACAGTGCGCCTGGCACTAAATGTTTTACCTACAGTGGTGTTTCAATGCTTTTAACAATTCTTTGAGGCCAGGCACAGTGGCTCACATCTGTAATCCCAACACTTTGGAAGGTTGAGGATTGCTTGAGCCCAGGAGTTACAAAACAGTCCAGGAAACATAGTAAAACCCCATCTCTACAAAAAAAAAATGTTTAAAAATTAGCTGGGCCAATCCCACTACTGGGTATATCAAAGGATTATAAATCATTCTACTATAAGGACACATGCACACAAATGTTCATTGCAGCACTATTTACAATAGCAATGACTTGGAATCAACCCAAATGCCCATCGATGATAGACTGGACAGGGAAAATATCGCACATAAACACCATGGAATACTATGCAGCCATAAGAAAAAATGAGTTCATGTCCTTTGTAGGGACATGGATGAACCTGGAAACCATCATTCTCAGCAAACTGACAAAAGAACAGAAAATCAAACACCAAATGCTCTCACTCATAGGCGGGTGTTGAACAATGAGAACTCAGGGACACAGGGAGGGGAGCATAACACACTGAGGTCTGTCGGGGGGACTAGGGGAGGAACAGCGGGGGTTAGGGAGTTGGGGAGGGATAACATGGGGAGAAATGCCAGATACAGGTGATGGAGATGAAGGCAGCAAACCACATTGCCATGTGTGTACCTATGCAACAATCCTGCATGTTCTGCACATGTACCCCACAACCTAAATGCAATATATATATATATATATATAAATTAGCTAAGCATGGTGATGTGAACCTGTAGCCCCAGCTACCTGGGAGGCTGAGGTGGGAGGATCACCTGAGGATCAAGTGAGTTGTGATTGTGCCATTGCACTCCAGCCTGGGTAAAAGAGTGAGACCCTATCTAAAAAAAATAATAAAGAAATCCTGTGCGGTAGGTATTATTATTTGCACATTTTTTTCTGGTTCACACAACCAATAAATAACCAGATTTGAGAGTCATACCCAGCCTCCCTATCTCATCAAGCCTTCCAGGAATCTGATACACAAGTTCTTCCAACCTCCTGTACCCCTTAGAGTTTGCTACTTCATGTACTATGATTCTAGAAGGACAAACTTCTCTGTGAATTCAGGTTGGGCTAAACACAGTTGGGCCATTTGAATAGGGCTTATGGCTAGTACATCAGCACGGTCAGCCCCTAAACCTCCTGAGTAGGGGGAATCAGAAACACCAAGCTACATCCTGCTTTATTGGAGACTTATCTTTCCTCAGGTCCATCATTTCCTCCGATTTTCACTACTATAAAGTTAATACTTTGGCTTCTTCAATAAATTTCTCCTTCAATATTTAAAAGACGAGTTTTCCTTACTCCTACTAAATTGATCAGTTCGTGTCTTCTTTGCAGTCTTCACTGTATTCACTCTTCAAGTCGATCACATTTCCCAGTTCCATGTGGCTGTGTGATCTGTGGTACATAAAACCTGAAAACAGAGAGCTTTGTTTTAATTCACATTTTGCATAGGAAAAGGGAAATCTGGGCAGTACCATCCATTTACTGGATCACTGCAAATAAGAGCCCTACCTCTGGAAATGGTGAAAAACGGGTCCCCTGCATCTAAATCAGCAGGTTGCAATTCCCTTTAGGTTTTTTGTTGTGTTGTTTTCCTTTCTGTGTGGTTTTCATTTCCTCATGGATTATTGTAGTTCACTGTTACTTTTTCTTCTTGCCTTGTTTTTCTGGCTTCACTTCCTCCTTCTATTGTTATAGCTGTCTTTTTCCTCTCATCACATTTCCTGTTGCCTTTCCAATTTGGTGGGGCCCCATCCAAATCACTCACTGCCTGGCTCCAGAGTTGTCTCTTGGTCTTAGGAGAACAGCAATCTTATGCCAAATAGTTCCAATCCCTGAGGCATCAGAAGAAGAATCCCAGGGACTCAGTACCCCAAAATTTTCCTTTATTGATTTGATACTAGAATGAAATTCAAGTATGCCTAATTAAGACAAGAAAATATTCATCCTCTTGGCTTCCTAGCCCCAGACTATTCTGAACTCTGACAGCACCAACATCCATCAAGTCAAACAATGAAATCAACTTTGGTTACTTAGCATAATAGAAATAAACTTGTAATATTCTATTAGTGAAGGATCAATGTCTCCTGTCTTGAAAATAAACATCAGAGCTTGGCCTCAACATTTATGTAGCAGCAGGAGACCATTATTTTGTGGCAACATTCGATTATATTGACATCAAGACAGATTTATTAAATTAATAAATAGTACATGATTTTCAGCCTTTCATTTCCAACCCTCACCACCACCACCTTTCCCAAGGTGATCTCTGAAACTCTTCATCCATTTTGTTGACTTCTTATTATCTATAACCTCTATTTCTTTTTTGTTATTTGTCAGTTTATATCCAAATTAACTATTTTAAATACCCATTCTTAGATAGAAAATTTAAATTGGTTATTAAGAACAAATTAAACAATAAGGAGATTCACCAAATTGTTAATTGTCAAAATGTTTCACTGGCATGGGATTTGAAGAGGTCTTATTTCAGATGTGTTCTTCCAAGTTCTTCATGTGGCTAATGGCAAAGCTCACAGTTCTTGCTTGTTCTTTTTCTAACTTTCAGCCTCAGGGCCTTTGCTCTGGCTATTTCCTATGCTTAGAATGCTCTTTTTTCTGCTCTTTGCATGGCTGGTTTTTTTTCTCCTTATTCAAGTCTTCTCGAAGTTCAATTCCACAGAGAGATTTTCTCTGATAGTCCTTTCTAGAGTGTTTAGTGCCTCATCCGCAGTCACTCCTCATCCTGTTGTTTCAGTTTATTTTCTTTATAGTCATATCTCACTATCTGAAACGTTCACAGTATGAATTACTCATTAGCTCGCATACTTCATAGAGGCAGCAATCTTATTGTTCATCTCCAGAGTACTAGACCCCTATGTCCCAAAACCAGAATTGTACCTGGTACAGTGGCTCTCAATAAACAAATATTCATTGATTGAATGAATAAATGAATAGATTACTCTAAAAATATCATACAAGATTGACCTGAGACCTTATCTGTCTTGGATATTTGCAGCATGCATTCTTTCCAGCCCTCTACCCTACTCCCACCATCTGGGGGCTCCTTGTATTCTTAGAAACAACAGTGATTGAACAGAAAGTGTCAGCACACATTTAGATTTTAGGCTTCTGCTCTTACTGCAATTTATTGATCCAGCATCTAAACCAATTTAGCAGAGTTCTGGTGAGCAGGACATGGAAGAGAGAAATATTTCCTCCTCTTTTCTATCATCTCAGATCTAACTTGCTTGGAGTTCCACGTGGCTTAATGTTGCTGACAATAAGGAAACAAGTAGCACACAGTCAGCAGATTAAGTTTTCAGTAATAAGCTTTCATCATGTCACTCTCCTGCTCAAAAACCTCAATACCTCCCCACTGCTTATAGGATATCTTCCTCTCCCCTCAGATTTATATCCAGTGTGATCCATCAGCACCTACAGCTTTGGGGAGATTATAGTTACTTATGCATGTCTGTCTTCCCTATTAGAGTATGCACTCCTTGAAAATAGTCTATTCATTCAAAGGCATTTTCAGCTTACCTACCTGTTGAGCTTGATATGGGGAAAATATGTTGTTGAGGAAGTCATGTCACTGCTTTCAAGCCCCAGAATTACCAATTCAGTTTGTGCCTTGCTTTTGGGAGCTATTTGCTAATGTTTCTAGAATTAAATTTTAGCCCCATTTGCTGAAGTCTGATGACCAGATTCGAATTCCCTGTTCCACCAATTATCAGCTGTATGATCTTAGGCCAGTCATTTAACTTCAGTTTCATGAACTACAAAGCGAGATGATGTTACTAACTACATATTAGTGTTGTGATGAGGATTAAATGAAAAAATGCACATACTGGGTTTAGCACAGAGCTTAGCACATCATAAGTGCTTAGTAAATATCTACGAGTGTTTTCTTCTCAGTAGAGCTTGTCTGTAACCTATAGTGTCCGTAACCACAAAACCACATATCTGATGCATACAACTCTCCTTACCTTGAATGGCTTTCCCTGTTCCCCTCCAACTCCAGCTCCTGTGTTAGCCATTTTCTGCACTTAGAATTCGTGTCAGATGAGATCCGGTGTGTTCAGGGTGGTATGGCTGTAGACACAATCTGTATCATACAGACAGGCTGCCTTTTACTAGAACTCAACTTTTCCTGTGTCTTTTTGTCCCAAGACATAAAAACAGGGATATAAGAGCAGAGATAATGCTGTGATTTTCCAGCAGTGCCCAAGATAGTTCTGTACTCATAGAATGTACCCGCTAACTCATTTTTGAATGTAGTGAATAGTATATGTAACACCAAATTCAACAGCCTTTTTATGGGTAGCAGTTAGTCATTGTAATGACATCCTTTTGAATTTCACAGATTTAAGGGTGAAAACTGGAATTTTGATGTCATCTAATCACATCTGCAAAGGAGTTTCCACAATGTCCCTAGATTCCAGTAAAGAAATTTTTTCTTATCTTTAACTAGTGTTATGACTTAAGTACTTTTCCTCATTGAATCGGCTGTAGCAATGGGGGGAAAATTAGTCATCATTCTCCTAATAATAAGCCTACATATACTTCAAGACAGTCATCAAGTAATCCTCTTCTCCCAAATGAACAATCAAAATATTTATTTGCATAGCTAATATCACAAACAGTCTAGGCAAACAGACAAAGTCGCTCTCCTGTGAATACTATTAGCTTGTAGTTCACGGTTTAGGTGACTGCTCTGGAGTGAAGTAAAAACATCTTCAGAGACTTCTACTGGTCAATCAACACTTCAAATATTTTTCTAAGCTGCTCCTGGTAATTGCAATCTTTTAAGCATTTATTGGTGGTAGAATGGAAATACAACAACAGCAGTATAGTCATCCACTCACCAAACATTCACTGAGCACCTACAGTATGCAGTATTGAGCAACACAGTGTTTGCTAAGCAATGGAGGGCATGCGAAAATTTATAAGAAGCAGTAGCAGCCATAAAGAGGTTTAGAGAAAGGCACAATAATTTCCTGAGTATGTATTATGGGCTGGGCACTGCACTAAGTATTGGGGTATACAGATAAAATTTCTGACTTTGAGGATTCCATAGTTTAGAGGGGAGTGTAAGAGTCTTATATGTTCAATATAGTCTTCTAAGTGCTGTGAAAGATGTTAGTGGCAGTGAATACTCTGGGCCACAGAGGAACAACCACACCTAGAGCTTGCTTTATGCTTGAGTGCAGACTTAAAGGAAGAATAAGACTTACCTTAATAAAAAAAAAATTAATAAAAGTAGAGAAAGACATTTGAACAAAGGAAGAAGCATGTACAAAGGCAAAAGGGGAAGGGAGACCGTGCACATACCAGAAGCTACAGGAAATTTGCCTGGAGTCGGGTGATTGTGAGGCAGTTGTGCAGAGAAAGCTGGAGGGTAAGCAAAGACTGATTTGTGAACAGCTTTCTATGAGTACCACAAAAAAGACTGGATTTTAAATCCTCAAATAGCCTTGGGGAGCCACTGGAGGATTTTAAGTAGAGAAATGACCTGAACAGATTTGCAATTTAGAAAACTCACTCTGAAACCTGTGTGGAGAGATAGAGAAAGACAGGAAGCCAGTGGAGGGGACAGCACAAGAATCCAAGTGAGAACTGATAAAAGTATGAGTCACGCTAGGTAAAGAAAGGAACAGAGAGGAGAGGACTGCATGCGATCTAAAGATTTCAAAAAGCTGGGACTACTGTGTGTGCATTTCAAAAGAGTGGGCAAGGATGATCTATTTGACCAACTTCTAACAAGATAATATTAATTAAATACCCATAGATTTTATATAGACAAAAAGCATTTACTTTTATTACAATGCATTTACTTATATTGCCTATACATGTCCTTTAACTGTAAATTATTTCACATGATAGAACTAAGTACTTTTGCAGAACACATCTTTTTAATAACAGTAAAAGTTGATGAGGAAATGGACATTTTACTCTCTTCAGGTTTCTAATATATAAAGAGCTTCCTATAATTCTTCCTAAAAACAAATAAACAACAAGGAAAACACACACACAAACACAACATACACACACACACAGTCACACACAAATTAAAACAGCAACCAAACAAAAGAAAACATTATTTTAAAAAAGATAGATAGATTCAAGACAAGGAACATTTCAAAATTCAGACTTAGATGATTCAGACCTTGACTGGAGAAGCCTCCAGATCCCATGCTATTCTGGTCAGGTTTTCAAAGGCAGATTCTGAGATGAAGATGGAATATCATACGTTTTTTAGGGATCAACCTTGTGAAGGAAAAGTAAAGAAAGTAGAATTGTACAGAGCAAGACATTAACAGGATTACAGGCCTGACAACGCCTAAGCCAATCTGGCAGAGATCTCTGGAGCACCCACTGGCCATCAGAGTGTCCTCTCTCTGGCCAAAATGTCCTGGTCTTTACATCCCAGCCTCACTTACTGACTGCCAGCTGCCCCAGAGAGGATGTAATCTCTGGAGAGGTGGTTTTTTGCAACTGAGACAGACCTTGAAGATATTGACACTCCCCACAGCAGAGTAGCATGATTTTTCTTAAAAGAAGATCTCTGTGCCTCCCACACCTGCACACCCCTGTTTGGATGGCGCTCAAACATAGAACCAGGCCAGATTCTTGGCCTTGGTAGAACTATATCTAGATTGCTCCAGCCAGATGGCTATATCTCCTATACTTAGAAGTACTATTTTAGATTTATAGAAACATGAAAATTGTGTTGAGAAAAGAATCCAAAATTGAGTTTAAAATCATTTATTAATAATAAGATGCCAGTAGGAATGAAATGAAAAAAAAGCAGAAGTAAGTTAATACTAATATGAGGATATTGTTTTAATACTTTTCTGTGATTATAGTGGAAATCACAAAATGAGACCTACAAAGCAAGCATGTAGGTTCATAGAACTAGAAGGAAGATTAGAAAGTGATACTGATCCCTCCCAAACACTAGGAGCAAACCGTGGTTTTCTTCCTCCAGTCACTTACAGCCTCACCTGAGGGACTTTTACCAAAACATTTAAATTCTCTTTGCTTGCCTCACTAATACCTGAACAGTATTTATAGCAGGAATACTATCATGTAGAAATAAGACACAAAGTACAGGATGGAGGGGAGATAATTTTAAAAACCAACAGAATGACTAAATAAAGTCTGGCTCATCAGTGTTTAGAATATCAGTCTTTTTTAACGTCATGGTAGAGTGAGACAGAAAATAGTGAAGATCTTTAATTGTGATTCCTGTAGCTTGGTACTATGTACTGAGTTCATAAATTCCTCATCCCTCAGAATTTATCTCTATGGTTAAAACTCATTGATTTAGATCCCATAAATTTGTAATGTTGCAGTAATACAACATTATACTGTATGTCATTCTGGCTGAGAAAATACTTTACAATGATTCCCCCTCTTATAAAGCAGGGCCTACTAATCTTCTTCTATATCTCCAGATTCTAGGCCCAGCAATTATTTTCATACTGTCAAGGTGGTCATGATCCATTATCATGGCTCAATAATGACTTGTATTTTTTTAAACGAATTGACTTATTCTTAGAAAATATGAATTTTTTTGGCTGGGGGTGGTGGCTCATGCCTGTAATCCCAGCATTTTGGGAGGCTGAGATGGACGGATCACCTGAGGTCAGGAGTTCGAGACCAGTCTGGCCAACATGGCAAAACCCCATCTCTACTAAAAATACAAAAATTAGCCAGATGTGGTGGCATGCACCTGTAATTCCAGCTACTCGGGAGGCTGAGGCAGGAGAATCGCTTGAACCCAGATGGCAGAGGTTGCAGTGAGCTGACATCACGCCAGTGTACTCCAGCCTGGGTGACAGAATGAGACTCTGTCTCAAAAAAAAAAAAATGGTTTTTTTCATAATATGCAAATTGTTTAGAAAATTACAAATAGCATCAACTTCAAAAAATGTATTTTTTTACCGAAACTTGGATATGGGGTTTTCTGTTCTACTTTCATATCATAGTTCCCATTGTAACCCCTTTCCTAACCCAACTAATGGGGTTCTGCCGATAGGCCATGCTATATTTCAGAGAGCTCTTCCACTCAGGCCCCGAAAAATCAGATTGGTGCAATAATGCTGGTGTGAAAAGAGAACAGAGGAAAAAGGAGGAAGAAGGTTCAGAAATGGGTAAATTATAATATCTAAACTAAATATATATAAACACATATGTGCCCCCCAAATATCTCAAGAGTACCAGACCAGGCCAGTTTCCCACAAACACTTTTGTCCTTGAGTTTCTTTATGACAAGCTATATTACTTGCCTATGGAAAATAATGCACATAAAGCTACCATCTTAATAACTTTAAAAAAATCTAACAAATTAAATTAAATGCTTTGATTTTCAGAGTGTCTATCTGTAATGAACAATTACATTAGATGCCTGCAACTTTTTTTAATTGTAAAGAAAATCTTGGTCTTAGGCACAGTATCCATCAAGAGTATAACAAGAAGATCCCTATGGCCCTCTTCCTCTATCACAACATGTGCTGCTAGCACTGGGCACTGGACGTCAGATCATCTGCCACTGTCGTCCCCCACAGCTAGAAGCTCAACTGTCACCTTTTCCAGAAAGTGGATTCTGCGAGGCACCTACTTCCTCTCATTGTTCTCTTCCAAAACAACTTCTCCTCCAACCAAGGTGTACTGGCTGAGCCTAGGTCACATGTGGGCAAATATACATATATATATATATATATATATATATTTAAGAGTGCAACCTTGCTATAAGAGAAGCTGAAAAAGTGTTTTGGGGGCTCATACTTTGGAAAGGCCAGACTCCTGCTTTGGTCATGCTTGAAACACAGAAAGGGTGTTCAAAAGGTAGTAAGTGCCCACAAAAACCTAGGCATGTATCTGTAAGAGTGAAATGCAACCAGCGGGGCACAATGGTTCAAGCCTGTAATCCCAGCACTTTGGGAGGCTGAGGCCGGGGGATCACCTGAGGTCAGGAGTTCTAAACCAGCCTGACCAATATGCAGAAACCCCATCTCTACTAAAAATACAAAAAATTAGCCAGGCAGAGTGGCACGCGCCTGTAGTCCCAGCTACTTGGGAAGCTGAGACAGAAGAATTGCCTGAACCCAGGAGGCTGAGGTTGCGGTGAGCCGAGATTGAGCCATTGCACTACAGCCTGGGCAACAAGAGCAAAACTCTGTCTCAAAAAAAAAAAAAAGAACTGAAATGCAACCAAATACGGACCCTAAAACTTGTGCATCAAATTACCTGTAGTGAGTGTTAAATTTTCCCAATCGTGGAATTACGGGAAATACTGGTATTCCCAGGGGAGCTAGAGAGTCAACTGAGCACCTATTGCTGATATCTTTCCTTGTACCCCAGACTGTTCCAGATGACGGGAAGTCCCTGCTCAGGCCTCTGGCTGGCTTTTCTCCACGAGCTGACCCTTACTACTGTGCAGAGGTAAGCTGCCAGGCTAGCAGGGACAAGGACCCACCTACACAGGCACAACTGCTCTCCATTAACAATCTGAAAATGTAACTGACACACAGTGGGGAAAAGAAGAGGTTTCCAGCCTTGTTACTCTTTATCTCCTAATTATTAGGTAAAGGAGAACATTATAATTGAGTTATGAAACAACTAAATAAAAATAGAATACCTGACAGCGAGCAGCTTTACAAGACATTTCTACATGAGAATAAACAATGAGTTCTTTGTAAAGCTTAAAAAACAGGTTAGCTTTATTCTATAAACTACAGTCTCTTGTTGTAACTAGACTCATGCTTGTATTTGTTGACATCTTGATTTATAAAAACCTGAACAAGTTCAGTTTCAATAATTCTTTTTGTTCAAGCAACACAAGAGAAGGGGGGAAAAGATTGATGTCTGCCCCTAAAAATGGCATATGCAAAAGCTTTAGAATTCTCTTTGTTTAATTCTGGGTCAGATTTCATGAAAAAACGATTGAAATTCCTTTTGCTCCCATTCTTCATGCATGTATGGAGGTTTGTGTTCCTAATGAGCACCAAGAAGCTTCCGTGCACAGAACTTTGTCTTTGAAAGATAAAATAAACTGTCCCCCTCCACTCTTCTCAATCTTGTTTCTCTGTTATTGACACCCACTTCTCAACCACAACAAAGAATGTGTTCTAATTGATTCACTGTCGAAAAATTCAATTTAATGCCTAGAATTGGTGGTATGTACTAAGTAATCAAAGTTGAACCTGAAGCACGGGAATAAAGGGGACAGGGTTCTATTATCATTTTTTAAACACTGAATCACCGTGGCTGGGTAAAAGCAAGATTAATTGTGTTCATGAAATGGCAAACAAGTTGTTCACCGTATATTCAGATTAATGAATTTGGTTTCATAATATCCTTTGAGACTCTTTGCTTAAAAAGAAAGATAACAAATGAAAGTAGTAGTATATAATTAAAACAATTTGGAACTCATGTAAGCCATGCTTTTTCATAAAATGTGTCTTTACATCAAATGATAAAAGTAAAAAAAAAACACAAAGGAATACTCAAAGTACAGGTTCTGGTAATGGAAAGCAACCAGATGATTTAAAGAAAATCTCTCTATTTGTGTTATTTACAGAGAAACTCCCCTTCTCCAAGTAGCCCCTTATCCTATATGCATGTGACTCTTACAATGCAGTGCCCCTCTTATCCATGTTTGCCTGTGTAATTCACTTCCCTACGATCATCCATGGCTTGTACCATTAGAGTAACAAACAATTAAGATTACTTTTAAATTTTTATTATTTTTATTTTCATTTTTTTGAGGCAGGATCTTACTCTGCTGCCCAGGCTGGAGTGCAGTGGTGCAAACACAGCTCATTGCCATCCTCCCACATCAGTCCCCATAGTAGTTGGGATTACAGGCTTGTGCCACCATGCCTGGATAATTTTTCTGTTTTTTTTTTTTTTTTGTAGAGATAGGGTCTCACTATGTTGCCAGGCTGGCCTCAAACTCCTAGCCTCAAGCATTCCTCCTGCCTTGACCTCCCAAAGTGTTGGGATCCAGGCATGAGCCACCACACCCAGCTGAGATTATTTTTTAAATGCTCTTTTCAGCATAGTACATTTGCTTTTGCTACAGGTTCCATTTTCAAGCAAATATAGCAAGGCATTAAACCTAATTGCTGATTCAGGCTTAACACATCAAAATCTTGTAGATAAACAATACTTTACAGATTACTCAGAGTCCCCCTTCTCTAAATCAGTTTCTGAACCAAAGAGGATGAAAAGAATACCCCGAAAGTTGTGAGATGATTGAATCGATTATCCCAGTACTGGGGCTGAGTGGGACAAGAAATGGGCCCATGTCACTGTTGCCCAGCGGCACATTCTGCTCCGTCACATGAGGTGGATGATGGAGAAAGATGGTAACTAACATTTCCTGCTCTTCCTGCTCTTTTTTCTTTCTTTCTTTCTCTTTCTTTCTTTCTTTCTTTCTTCTTTCTTTCTTTCTTTCTTTCTTTCTTTCTTTCTTTCTTTCTTCTCCTTCCTTCCTTTCTTTCTTTTCTTTTTTTTTTTTTTTTTTTGAGACGGAGTTTCATTCTTGTTACCCAGGCTGGAGTGCAATGGCGCGATCTCGGCTCACCACAACCTCCGCCTCCTGGGTTCAGGCAATTCTCCTGCCTCAGCCTCCTGAGTAGCTGGGATTACAGGCGTGCGCCACCATGCCCAGCTAATTTTTCATATTTTTAGTAGAGACGGGATTTCACCATGTTGACCAGGATGGTCTCGATCTCTTGACCTCGTGATCCACCTGCCTCGGCCTCCCAAAGTGCTGGGATTACAGGCATGAGCCACCTCGCCCGGCCCCCTGCTCTTTCTTCTTGCTCTTCTATGGAATAAGTGACTCATTTATGGCGTTAAAGAGACAGCAGATGACGTTTCACGCTTTGTCAACAGAGGCTTGCCCTTCATTTTTGCCAATGGGAATGTCAAGTGACAGCTAATATCTTTGGACCCAATTATGAGGGTCCAAACTGGCAGGAATTATAAGGGTCAAATTTGCACCTATTGCATTGCTTCCAAGTCAATCAGACACCACCTGGAGCTCAAATGTGACCATGACCTACTGTATCCTGATTATCCCATCTATTACATATCAGAATTCTTTTTATTTCCCTCTGTCAACCCAGTCTTTCTCTTGGCCACTGTACTGCTCCTCCACCTGAGTGAAGATCTAGAAGAAGAAAAAACATGAAGTTAGTTTAATAATTGTACTTTATGTTGGGGAAAATTACTTGGATCAAAGCGTTTTGCAAAAAAAGTAGGGTTTGAAGTTTATCTGTGAGTTTGCATCTTTATTCCTATTAGAAAACCAAATGAATTAAGAAATAGGCCCAACTTAGTGGCTCATGGCTGTAATCCCAGCACTTTGGGAGGCTGAGGCAGAAGGATCACTTGAGGTCAGGAGTTAAAGACTAGCTTGGCCACCATGGCGAAACTCTGTCTCTACTAAAAATACAAAAAGTTAGCCAGGCATGATAGCATGCACCTGTAATCCCAGGTACCCAGGAGGCTGAGGCAGAAGAATCGCTTGAACCTGGGAGGTGTATATGTGCCACATTTTCCCTGTCCAGTCTATCATCTATGGGCATTTGGGTTGGTTCTAAGTCTTTGCTATTGTAAACAGTGCATATCATCATAAATTGTCTCATGTAATAGATGAAAAAGCTGAGGACAAAAATGGTTGAACGTTGCTCAGGAATACCTAGCTAATAGTTGTGAGGTTGAGACTAGATACCGGTATTTCTGACCTGCGGTCCTAGATGCTTTCTGCTCGTCTGCCTCTGTTCTCTGGACACTTGCACAGTTCTTAGCTGGACGGGTCTTATACACAGTTGTCCCCTTAACAACCGTCTGAATTCCAAAAATGTAGGTGTAAAACGTAGAACGCATTGTCCTACGAGAACAATCATGCCTATGTTCTACAGGCCACTGTGTTCATTCTCAAAAACCTATGCTTGATCCACAAGAGGTAACTATGTTACTTTAAGACAAAATATGCTTCTCAGAACAATATTCCCTCAAGAAAGTTTCAAGGAAAAAAAGTTTCAAGGTCAAATAAGTTTGGGAAACATAGCACATCATACAGCCCTCTCAGAAATTCGTAATGTACATTTGCATATTAAAGGCTTTAAGTTTTCTTTAAAGAAAAGAAAACTGCTTAAAATGGTTCCATTGAGAATTCATCAACCTTCTTTGACTTTGAAATCTTTTAAGTGAGTAACACATATTAACACCCCAAACTACAGTTCCCCAAAACACGTTTTGGAAATTGCTGCTATAGAAAAATTCGATGCGTGCAATGTAAGATATTAGGAGCCCTTCTCCCACTGTGAGGTTAAGGGTTACCCTGACAGCAAGAGCGAGGTCGGTGATCACTCCCTTGATTTCAGCCAGGGACTGGAATTAGTGATGGATGTTGTTGGGACATACAAAGCAGAGCCAGGTGTGGAAGGATAAGGAACGGAATGATAAAGGCGGGGAATGATGCCTGGGAACACTGAGATGAGACCAGGGGGGACAGGCTAAAGACACATACTTGGTGAGTGACAAGAGAGTGGCTAGCTTGGGATTTGTCCTGTCTTCCTCATTCTTCCCCCTCCTCTGACCCTGCCATTGCAGACACACTCATAGACAAAATCAAGAGTGGTAAGCAGGGATGAGGCAGAAACACGGAGGGGTGGACCCAAGTATTGAGGGCTGCCATGGAAGGAGAAGACGAGGGGAGAGAAAGGCCAAGCAGCTGGAGCAAAGAGGACATCTGGTGGGAGTAACTGGTTTCCAATTGTTCTCAGGAAAGGCTGACAAGCAGAGGCTACCTATGTAGCCTATGTCCTCCAACAGTTGGGTGACTGTCAAATTTATCATCCATACAAAGACACTTTCGCACTATCACCATGCAAGGACAACAGATGTAAACTGAGACTATCCCAGGCAAGCAAAGATATGTGTTCACCTTATTCAATATTTAATGATACTTGAAAGTATGGAGGAGTTATTTGGAGATTTTGGTGGTTCCTTTTTGAACTATGAACCATGGCATTCAGAAAAAAGAAAAGATAGGGAAGTATGTATTGACAATGTTAGAGTGTGTGTGTGTGTGTGTGTGTGTGTGTGTGTGTGTGTGTGTGTGTGTGTTTGAGACAGAATCTCGCTCTGTCGCCCAGGCTGGAGTGCAATGGCACGATCTCAGCTCACTGCAACCTCCGTCTCCCAGGTTCAAGTGATTCTCCTGCCTCAGCCTCCCAAGTAGCTGGGACTACAGGCGCATACCACCATGCCCAGCTAATTTTTGTATTTTTTTAGTAGAGACGGGGTTTCACCATGTTGGCCAGGATGGTCTCGAACTCCTGACCTTGTGCTCCACCCGCTTTGGCCTCTCAGAGTGCTGGGATTACAGGTGTGAGCCACCACACCCAGCCTGACAATGTTAGTTATAATGACTTCCGCTTTAATTTGTTTAGCCAAAAATGTTTTCATGACACCATTCAGCAAGTATGTATTGGGCATCTGTGATGCAAAAAACACCATGCTTTGTACTGTGGAGGATGTGGAGATGAGCATTACGCATTATGCTCCTTAGGAATTTCTGGTCAACACAGTGAATTAGGGCATATGCTCAAATAGACAAGTTGCAAGTAAACATGTCTATTTGAGCACATCCCCTAAAAAAATCATTTACTTGCAAATGATCACAGGTGGTTTTAAGAGAGCTAAGAACAAAATGCATGGAAGTTCTGAGGAGGGGAGGCTAGAGGACACTAGCGATTTGACCATGCTTGAACTAGGCCTTGGGGGACAAGCTGATTATTCACATTTCGGAGGCACAGGAAAGGGGAGATAAACCTTTCCAGGTGGCAGGACAGCAGATGCCCAGAGGAGCGTGTTTGAGGTGCCAATGGTGCAATCTGACTGCAGGAGAGGATTCATGAAGAAGGGGGCAGGTGAAGTTGAGAAGGTTAAGCTGGGCAAGCCTGTGTAGTGACTTGAATGGCAACATAAAGCAAATGGATATAATAAATTCAGGAAGTAATTGAAAGCTTTGATTATATAGTAGCAGACTGGGACAACCACAAAGCAGAATGTCAGTTCCTTACTGCCATGGAAAACTTTGGAAATATTGGGCCCAACTCTGCACTTTTACAAAATTGAACCCAGAAAGCTGAGGGACTTGGAAGCATTTGAGTTAAATATAAATATTAAGATTCTTATCTTAACAGGTAAGAAGAAGCAGAACAGATAATAGAAGTCCAACATGAGTTTCAGTGGGTTAAAATCAAGGTGTCAGCAGGAACATTCTTCCCTCAAACCTTTAGAGACTTCTCTAGAGGTTGAGGAAGATTGTGAGCTTGAGACTAGATACCAGCTCTTCGGACCTGCAGTCCTCGATGCTTTCTGCTAGTGGAGTTTATGTTTGTAGCTGGGGGAGTCTGACATGATAAGCAAGCAGTTGAAAACAGACAGTGTCACATGGGCTTCTGGGACCACAGAAACTACAACTGTGGTATCTGCTGTAATCTCCTGGGATTGCACTCAATTTGGGGACCCTAAGCTCTTTCCTGTGTTTTTAAAAGGGTTATTGGGATGGTAGCCAACCTGTGGAAGCCACAGTGACTGACTGAAAAGAGAAATATGACAAGAATCAGTCTAGAGACTTCCCCAACTTTCCAAGTCTAGAGACTTCTCTAGAGGTTTGAGGGAAGAATATTCCTTGGTCTTCTCCAGCTTCTACAGGCTGCTCTCACATTCCTTGACTTACAGCTCCAGTCCTCCATCTTCAAAAGCAGCAATGGTGGGTGGAGATTTCTCACATCCTATCACTCTGACCTCCTCTTCTGACTCCCTCTTCACTTTTAAGAACACTTGTGGCCAGGTGTGGTGGCTCACGCCTGTAATCCCAGCACTTTGGGAGGCTGAGGTGGGCAGATCACAAGGACAGGAGATGGAGACCATCCTGGCTCACATGATGAAACCCCGTCTCTACTGAAAAATACAAAAGTTAGGTGGGTGTGGTGGCATGCACCTGTAGTCCCAGCTACTTGGGAGGCTGAGGCAGGATAATTGCTTGAACCTGGGAGGTGGAGGTTGCAGTGAGCCGATATCGCACCACTGCATTCCAGCCTAGTGCCTGGCAACAGAGCAAGACTCTGTCTCAAAAAAAAGAACGCTTGTGATTATATTTAGCCCATATGAGTAATCCCAGAGACTCTCCTTTGTCTGTCGATTAGGGACCTAAATTCTCCTTTGCCATGTAAATAAAATATTCACAGGTTCACAGGTTCATGAGATTAGGATAAGAACATCATCTTTTGGGTGGGGTGGCTATTATGCTACCTACCATAGTAACCTAAAAGTCAGTATCTTTCATGATTTTTTGGCTCTCCCACAACTCCTACCTCAAGCATGGGCAAATTCCCTCATCCTGTATTCCTCAAGGCATCTCTAATACCCATTGCTGTGCATAACAGACTTCTGCTGAAGAAGCGTGGACCATGAAGGGCAATCACAGTGTACCAGAAAAGCACTTACATTTGAATATAAGGCCTTTTTGCTCTAAGTTTTGGGGAGTTTTTTAATAGCTGTCTTCCCCTTTGGTCTGCCAACTCTCCCTATCTCCAGGGAATTTTTCCCTCTTATTCTCTCTTCTCCAAGCCCCAGGCCTGCCAAAATGTCTCCCTCCCAATCCTCACTGGAAGTGGAAAATTCCTGTTACTTTATAATTTAAAGCAATTTGGCTTAGTTTATCTTTGCTTTTCCTATTCAGGCCAAATCCTGGGCCTTTCTTTTCATAACCAAAAAGATCCATCAGCATCTTCTGTGACAAATTATGTGTCTGCAGTCTGCTTTAATTCTTTTTAATAGGTACTCTTCTTCTCCCTACATGCTATCAGAGAAGGCTTTAATACCAATTTTAGAAAGAGTATTCCCTTTCCATTACAGGGAAGTGACCTTCTGTAGTATAGGGACTGACTGGATGGTGGTTGACAAAGTAATGCAACTAACAGGCAAGCAATCACCTGGGATAGTGAAACCAGCCTGAGTCCAGGAATCAAGACAACTGGGTATTTTTTCCAGCCATGCCTCATATGACCTGGGGACTTTGTGCAAGTCACAGTCTCTCTGAGTCACCATTCTGTCATGTGTAAAATAGGAAAGTTGAATTAGATGTTCTCTGGATTCCAAAATTCTAGTTGGTTAGATTTTGTACTTTGCACTTTCTTGACATAGAGTCTGGCTCTTGGAGAAATCAGCTCTAAACAATCTAGATAATATTCAGCCTGTGGGTCACTCCTAAAAATTTACAGGACTTAGATGAAATGGTGAAGCTGGAATTACCTATTAAAGACACACTTTCTAGAGCCTTAGGGATCTTTGATCATACCATAAATGCCTCATTGAATTAGTGGAGTTTATGTTTGTAGCCAGGGGGAGTCTGACATAATAAGCAAGCAGTTGAAAACAGACAGTGTCACATGGGCTTCCGGGACCACAGAAACTCTACCACTGTGATATCTGCTGTAATCTTCTGGGATTACACTCAATTTGGAGACCCTAAACTTTTCCCTGTATTTTTAAAAGGGCTGTTGGGATGGTAGCCAACCTGTGGAAGCCACAGTGACTGACTGAAAAGAGAAATACGATAAGAATCAGAAGTTGCGGGGCAAATATTAATTTAGAGGCTGCATGTGGGGTGGAATGAAATCGTGGCAAACAGGCAGCAAGAAAACCAATTAAGAGACTGTTGTAAATGTTGTCATAATAAAAATGTAACAGGATGCTGGATGGGACCTTTCCTGTTGTCTCAGGGTTTCCGCTGAAGCACAAGGGCCGGAGACAATAGGCAGTGGGAGTCTGCTCATTCTCATGGCAGTTCCTGGACACATCCATGCAGGACTTGCTCACCAGGTCTTTGACTGTATATTCTATTATGCCCTCACCCTATTTATAAGGGAAATTCGTAAATCATTAAAGAGAAGACTCTGGTGTGGAAGGAAATTTGTGAAAGTGGAAATTGCTATGGTTTATCTCTCCCCTCAAATCACATGTTCCCTGGAGTCTGAAGAACAGACGCTCATGCCTGACTCTTGACAGGAGGTGAGCAGGGACAGAGAGGACAGCAATGGGAGAGCCTGCTCTTCCAGAATTTGACAGAGAAAAGGGGATGAATTTCAATTTCCCATAGGTTCAACAGACAATCTGCAAGGTAGCTGGGTGCCAGGGCTGCATCCTGGACCAGAGAGAATATTGCTTTCTTGAGAGAAGAGTGTGGTGTTTGACATTCTTAACAGTGACCAAATGGAGGGGTGAGAGTCTCAGAAGAACCCACAAAAGTGTTCCATGAAGGCGAGAGCCAGCAGATGGACAGTTGCCTGGATGGAGGCCATTTGAGAGAGTTCATCAGGAGAGAACCGAAAGAGAAGTATGAGAACAGCAGCTACTGTTCATACTGTTTATACTGAGAACTCCTCATACTGAGGAGACCCAGATACTGTCTCCTCTGGGTCGTTTATGCTGCTTCCAGTCTTGTCCCACACCACTATCCTATCCTCACCCCTAAGGGAGCCAGAAGCAGGTGGCAAAGAAGGTAGATCCAGGAGGGCCAAGGAGCAGATCCCGCGCTGCTCCCTCCACTGATCTGTGGGATCCCTGTCCTGACCTGAGCTGAGGAGAGGGGAAACGCTTTCAAGTTGAGGGAAAATGGAAGTTTTGATTTAGGTTGGACAAGATGTTTTAAATTATAAAATTAAACTTTTGCCTAATATCCTCAAGTAACAGGAAAATACACAGAATCTGCCTGAGGTATCATCAAGGAGTAGGAAAGGGAGGTAAGCCAGAGCATGTTTGAAGGCAACAAAATTTAAAACTACTTCCTGTTTGTACCTCATAGAGTTCAGATCCAATAATGAAATGATACGAAAACAATAACAATGATAATAGCAGCAATAATAAGAAAAACCATTTGTTGAGTATTTACAGTTGCACCAGGCTGTTCGATGCTAAAGATGCATTGATTTACTTAGTCCTTCCAATACCTCCATGAGGTATCTACTACCATTAAATTCAATCCCATTTAGCAGATTTGAAACTGAAGCTCAAAGAGGTTAAGTAATCTGCCACAAAATAGTGTTAATAAGTAACTCATTTCATATCGCCATAATCCATGTACAACTAAAATAGGGTGGCAGTTATAAAAGCAGAAGGAAGCAAGAAATGAATGAAGTGTTTATCATTTTAATCAGGATATCATAATCAACAAAGAGCAATGACACAATGTATGTACCTTGGTAACACTTTAGTTATACATCCCACAAATAACATTGTTGCTAAATATAAAACTAATAAATGCACCTTAGGTAATTTGCTTTTGGTGGGTTGTTTAGTATTGATATGTTGTTTGTTTTTGTTTATTAAGAGATGTTTCTTGGTCATTTTGAAATTCTTTCTCTGGAATGCACCTAATACATTAATTTGTCATTTATGCCATATAAATGTTCTATTATGCATAGGGTATTTGATGGAAGTAACTGAGTGTATGTCCATTGTTTTAGTGATGATGTAGCAGCTTAAAATAGACACCTAAATTCAAGAATATCTTCTACCCTATGAACTCCTTGAAGTAGGGATCCTTTTTCCTCTTCATTGGGCTCTAACCTGCATACTCATGAGGTATTTGGCATGCTGTGGATGCTTATTAATCTAGGATCTTTCCACGGAGAACCTGTTAGGTTCCAGGCACTGAGTTGAGTGTTCTGTGCATATGCTAGCACACACCTTTTTACGGATGTCTGTTTGCAGCCTCCGCCACGCCCTTTCTGCCATCTACAAAGAATTCTGGCTTTTGCTCTGCAGCTCTTCCTTTTTTCTGCCCTCTGAGGAGAATCAGACTTTTTTCAGGTTCTTAGGCATTTCTGACATAGAATTAAGAGACCTGGAGCCAGAAGGACAAAACTAATGAGATGGGAGAAGGGGAAGGAAAGGAAAGGTGAGCCCTATGAGAACAGGACTTTGAGGAGAAGGATGAGAGAAAGGCATGGCCATTCATCTTTCTCCCAATCAATTTGTTGTAGATTACACACAGGATCTCCTTTATTGTGCTCTGAGAAAACCAGGTAAAGGATTTCTGTTTCTAGCTTCTGTCTCTTCTCCAAGATAGGACTGAGTTGGTCTCAGTTTACATATATATTATTTCTTATGCTTAAAACAGCCTGACAGTGTTGGCACTATTGTTTTTAATTTCCAACTGAGGAAAGGGCCTTAAAGCAGGCCAGTAATTTTCTCAGGGCTCCACAGCTCAAGCTAGGATTTGAATCCAGTTCTGGTAAGCCCAAAGCCTGCTGTCCTTCTGCAATGCTACACTACATCCCCGTAACCATCTGTTGACTTGAGCTGAATCAAATGCCTCCCTTGTGAGGGACCTCTATTTATTCTGGTATCATACACAAATGAGAAAGGCTTATTTCTGATATTTGATTCAGAAGAGAAAAGCTTAACTACTATCCTGGAAAGCAGGCCTGCCTTCTGTACCAAGCTTGCCTGTGGGCTTGATGGTTCATTTTGAAGTCCAATCACTCAGCACCTAGGAAATGGCAATATTTACCACAAAAGGTTCAGCAAAACTGTTGCTAAAATTGCTCTAAGGCCATTCATGTTTCTTAAAATCAATTTTTTGACCAGGTAGCTGCCTGATGCACAGCAGTGAGAAGGAAAAGGTTTCTTCGAACTGCCAACCAAGTTACCCTAGACCTTTCAATGGCCGGTTAGTAAGCAAAAATATATGCACTTGTTTTGGTGAATTATCATCTTAAATGACTTAAAAGAATGTTCTCATCCTCTACTGCCATAGAAACCATGATAAAATTTCTTATAAATACTTCAGAAACAGAACTATCTACCCCCATGGAAATGGATAGTGTGTACAATGGACCTCCAAGGAAATAAGTGGCTGTGTTACAGAAAGTAATATAACCCATTAAAAGAAATCTCTTTATGATACAAGTCATAATGTATGAACTGTGTATATGAACCGGAAAGGGGAAAAAAAGTCGTATGAGATGGTTTTGGACTGGTGTTCAGACAACACTTTCCAAAGTTGCATAAACTTTTTTCTTACAGAGGAAACATTCCATAGGCATTAACAGTGATGTCATTTCATCTATATTCAGAGAGTACATGCACAGAGCCATTATGGACCAGACAGGAATTGTATAAAAATGATTTGACAAAAAAAATAGTTTGCTATGCCAAAATCCAGAGTGCTCTACCTCAAGGTGAATCATATTCAATTCCAAAATGTCAAGTAGATTTAGTCATTTTATTCTTTTTATTAGATTAAAACTTGATACCTCAATAAAAGCTAAAGAAACTGACTGGAATGTAGGTTCCAGCACTGATCAATTGTGTGATCTTGGGCAAGCTGCTTGGCTTCTCTAAGCCTCAGTTTCCTCATCTCTAAACAGAAGGTGGTGCTTTTATTTATGTCAGGACTAAGTAAAATAACCCAGGCAAAGTACTCAACACTGTTTTTAGCATTCAGTAAGCACTCAATGGTAAGTGTTAGAAATTACTTATCAAAAAATATAATAACTGATAATAAGTTTGCACCACTCATCAACATATAGCGCTAATTTTTCATTCTCTTTTCCCCTTGAACAGATATAATATCTGATCTTAAATAATTGAAAAGAATGTGTTTAGAGAGGAAGCAAACACAGATCTGAAAGCCACAGTCCATGCAGTTTCTACATTGCTCTGACCTTTCTGATATTGGTGGATCCGGAACGTTCAAAGTGCCATGGGCATCCTTCTTGCAGTATTTCCTCCTGATGTTTGAAAAGAAAGTCTGTTTTCATAAGACCTTGGGCCTGATTTCCAGTGGGAAAAGGGCTGAAAAAATTTGGCTGCATTTCCAAGTATCTTTGCACACTTCCCCAATTGCACAGAACCTCCAAGCTTCCCCAGATTACCTCGTTTCAATGACATCAAATCTTTCAAAGGGAATGTAATAATTCCACAGAGGACTTAGCATTTCTGACAGCCTACCTCCCACTGTCCTCAGAGCTTCATAAATTATGCTGCCTCTGAATGTGAGCTGGGCAGCACCATTCTCCTGGCCCCTTGCGTGATTCATGGTTTCTCTTAACTATGTCAGTGCCTCGTCAGCAAAGCTGTTCCTTTTGGGCAGAGTGTGATGTGATCTGCTTCTTGGAGGACAGCTTGCTAATTATGTACTGATTTTATATACCGACGATTTTGTTTTACAATTTCAAGGTAACTAATAACTATTAACTTCAGAAATTACTTCCAAATTCAGAAAACATTACCATTTAATTAACAATCTGCTCTCTGCAATACACTGTGACCTGAGAAACCACTCAAATGGTAATATACTGTTATCATTAAAATTAACCAACAAACCAAAAGAATGGTGCTGTTAAGGTCAGATATGGAGAGACCATAATTAAAAGAAAGTGAAACTGAAAACAAGTATCAGACCAAAAGATCAACACAGTGCAGACAGCCACCGTGCCAGCTTCCCTGTTTTGCACTGCCAAAACAGCTCCCTCCTGACCTGCAGAACCGAGGAATTCCAAACCCAGGTCCTTCTGGAGCGCAGGGCTGAGACAATTTGCTGTGTGGTTTAGTAATGGAGGCTCAAAGCAACGTGGATAAAACATTCCTGAAAATGACATGCCTCTAAAGTTCCCTCCGAGGTATCTATGATCTTTACATATGAGAATGAACTATACATTTTTATGAATAAGTTTTATCTTTCCCGAGCTTCCAGAATTTCCCACAAGTCTTCCAAGTTACACAGGCTCTTCCTGACTTAGCAAGCTTCCACTCGGGGACGTTTGGTGGAGGCTGTTGCTAATGCCTTCCCAGCATTGCCCTTGCCCCTGGGTACTCCGGGAGGTTCTTGTCATTGCCAGATGCTTCTTTAGAGTTAGGGAATACAGAATTGGGAGAAAGAGGAGAAGAGAAGAAGGAAAAAGGCACATGGGATATATCTAGGAAAAAAGGTTTTCAGGATTTAGAGAAAAGAATTCTTGAGAAGCTATAGGATAAAGTCAAGAGGGGTACAAAAAGAGACTGTGGACTGTGTGCTGACAGCATGGTGTTTGACAAAGGCAAATAAAGAATTCAATAATTATTTTGAAATTACCTTTTAGGTACTGGCTATGTTTCTTGGTCGACATGACTACCTTGAGATTAGACCTCTTGAATTTCAGCCTCAGTAGAATTTCTTTGGGAATGATTAGAATGATTACTACAGATAAACTGCTGGCACTACTCGGTTCTACTGCCAGAGTCCATCCGACTTCTGAAGCTCAGACACAGGGACCCTAGAGTCAGTGTCATACAAGGTTGGCTGTCCCACTCCCATCTCCTGCTGTTGCCAAGGCTTCTCAACCAGCTACATCCTGGGTCTCTCTCCTTAGTGGCTTTCAAGAGGCCTAAGCCTTACAGAGGATAAAGGCATAGGGATCGTGCTTCCTTAGAAGGGTTTAAAAACTGGCCCAGGACAGGCTGGACATGGTGGCTCACGCCTGTAATCCCTGAACTTTGGGAGGCCAAGGTGGGTTGATCACCTGAGGTCAGGAGTTCGAGACCAGCTTGGCCAATGTGGTGAAATCCCATCTCTAGTAAAAATACAAAATTAGCCGGGCATGGTGGTGCATGCCTGTAATCCCAGCTACTTGGGAGACTGAGGCCAGGAGCTGAAGCCACTTGAAGCCAGGAGCTGGAGGTTGCAGTGAGCAAAGACGGTGCCACTGCACTACAGCCTCCAGCCTGGGCAACAAGAACAAGACTGTCTCAAAAAAAACTGGCACATGACAGAAGTCTAAAAACCATTTTGGGTTAAGCAGGAGTTTATTTTTTGCTTTTTCATTTGTGCTTGGCCTGAATTGTTTCTGTTGGAAAAAAATATGTGTTCTGATTTCCCCAAAATGGGGTATATACCCATTTATAAAACACCACCCAAAGTAGGTCTAGGATTGTCATTCAATGCTTCTTAGGTTATACTGATGTTGGTTTGGCTTAATTTTTGTTTTCGAAGTACAGATTCACCATTTTTAAAATATGTGTATGTAGATATAAATATAAATAAGACTATTGGATATACACCAAAATGTTAATAATAATCTTTGGGTTACTAATATTATAACCGACACTTTCTTTTCTATTTCTTCATATTTCCCACAATAAGAAAACAATAAAGATTTTTCATTTTTTAAGAAAGCAAATAAGATTTGAAAAACAAAATTTACAATAGATTCCAAAAACATTGTAAATACTTATGGTTAATTTAATAAAAGAAGTGATACCTTCTGTGCTGAAAAGGATACAATATTGCAGACAGAAATGAAAAAAGATTTAAATAAATAGAGAAATAACATGTTCTTGGATTGAAACACTCAATGCTGTCACGATGTCAGTTCTTTCCAAAGTGATCTATAGATTCAATGCGATCTCAGGCAAAATCTCAAGAGGATTTTTTGTAGAAATTGATAAGCTGATTCTAAAATATGCAGTCATGCGTCACTTAATGACAGGGATATGTTCTGAGATATGTGTCGTGAGGCAATGTCATCACTGTGTGAGCATCACAGAGTGTATTTATACAAACCCAGCCTAGCACACTATACACCTAGGCTATGTGGTATAGCATGTTGTTCCTAGGCTACTGCCTGTGTAGCTTGTTACTGTACTGAATACTGCAGGCAACTGGAACACAATGATAAGCATTTGTGTGTCTACACCCGTCTAAACTTAGAAAAAGTACAGTAAAAGTAAGGCATAAAATATAAAAAATAATATACCTGTATAGGGCACTTACCCATGAATGGAGGTTGTAGGCCTGGAAGATGCTCTGGGCGAGTCAGTGAGTGAGTGGCAAGTGAATGGGAAGGCCTAGGAAATCACAATACACTACAGTAGACTTTTTAAACACTGCACACTTAGGCTACACTAATGTATTAACATTGCTTGCTTTCTTCAATTATAAATTAACTTCAGCTTACTGTGACTTTTTAACTTTATGAACATTACAATGTTTTAATTTTTTGACTGTTTTATAATAGTGCTTAGCTTAAAACACAAGTATATTATACAGTTGTACAAAAATATTTTTTTTCTGTTCAGGTACAGTGGCTTATACCTGTAATCCCAGCACTTTGGGAGGCTGAGGTGGGTGGATTACTTGAGGCCAGGCATTCAAGACCAGCCTGACCAATGTGGCAAAACTACTTCTCTACGAAAAAGAAAATTTAAAAATTAGCTGGATGTGGTGGCACACACCTATGGTCCCAGCTACTCAGAAGGCTGAGGCCATGAGAATTGCTTAAGCCCAGGAGGTGGAGGTTGCAGTGAACTGAGATCATGCCAATGCACTCCAGCCTGGGCAACAGAGCATGACTCTGTTGCAAAAAATATGTATATATATATTTCTTTGTAAACTTATTCTACAATTTTTTTTATTTGTAAAATTTTTATTTTTATTTTTTACTTTTAAATCTTTTTTGTTGAAAACTAAGACACAAACACACACATTAGCCTAGGCCTGTACAGGATCAGGATCATCAATATCACTGTCGTCCCCCTCCATATCTTGTCCCACTGGAAGGTCTTCAGGGGCAATAACAGGCACAGAGCTGTCATCTCCTATGATAACAATGCCTTCTTCTGTAATACCCCCTGAAGGCCCTTCCTGGAGCTGTTTTACATTTAACTTTTTTTTTTTAAATAAGTAGAAGGAGTATGCTGAAAATAGTAAAAAGTGTGGTATAGTAAATACGTAAACTAGTAATGTAGTGGTTTAGTATCACTACAAGTATATGTACTGCACATAATTACACATGCTAGACCTTTATATGCCTGGCAGTACGGATGGTTTGTTTACACCAGCATTACCACAGACACTTGAGTGATGTGCTGTGCTGCATTGGCTGTGATGTCACTAGCCCATAGGCATCTTTCTGCTTCCTCTATTATAATTTTATGGGACCACCTTCTTATATGTGTTCATTGACCAAAATGTTTTTTCTATGGCAAATGGCTGTACAGAAAAAAATACATTGAGGTTTCCTAACTTTGCATTCCTCCCAGGTTATGACTCCTTCCACTGCTTTTGACTGGGCCCTGCCTTCTTCTCTGGTTCAGTAACAAGGCTCCCATTTAGAAACTGATGTGAAGGCCCCAGGTCCCTACCCAGAAACAGCCTCAGGTGTTGTACGGGCAAACCTTACCCTTTGCCTCACATGGGAGAACCTATTCGAGAACATCTTAAAACATTTCCTGATCACTATGGACAAAGGGATTTTTCTTGTTGGGGTGGCCCAATATTTTCATGGCCCTGGATTCCTCCTTTTTGTTTCCCTTTCTCTGATCCCTTGTCCACCGTCTGCTCTCTTTCATGGCAGCATGTTTCTTCTTTAACTGTTGGGGATCAGGTCAGCAGCTGCAGATCTTGATTAGTGCCTTACCTCTGTGCAGAAGCATTTCCCTGACAGCATTGATCCTGGTTTCACTTTGCAGGCAGCTCCACAGAGAAGCTTGTGCTGCAAGGGCGGTGGACTGTTGTCTGGTCAATGTGAGTTTGGGGCAGTCTCCTAATTCATTCTTCTTTGCTCAGCTGATAATTTTGCTTAAATAAGAACTGCCTGCAAGTTTTCATTTAGAATCCACTGCCTGACTGAAACCTTGTGATGGCAAGATTCAAAGACAATTTTTATTGCTAAGTTATTAGTCCTTTGAAAGAAGGAAAATTTGATGTTTAATATTTAAACAGTTTCTATTTTGCAAAATTCTTTGATATCTGAATGTTAACTGTGTAACCATTTAGGGTCCATTTCCACAGACTTTTCCAGACATTTCAAGCATACAGGCATTTGTTCGTAATGTTCCTGCATGAACAATTGCCATCTATTTTTTTTGCTACTGTGGCCACTGCCAACAGATATGTCCATTAGGAATGAAATAAAGAAACATTTTATATTTCGATGCATTTCAATTTGTCCATTATACCAGACCATTCTTTTCTTGAGGAAAGGAGCAAAGTCCTTTCATCTTTAAAATGTTGCCACTTTTTTAAGTTTTGGAAAATTTAACAGAATTTAGCACAGGGAAACTGCATTATCTCTAGGCAAAGAGAATAATTCTGAGCATTTTCATTTCATCTTTTTTTCTTGATTTTACGTTTAATGTTTGGGAGTCATTGAAAAACTGACATAAATGTGCCCAGGTGTAGACTTGACTATGGGTTCATTTCTCTATGCATTTTAATGATGATCTTTTAAGACATCCCCACTTTTATGGAGCTGGTGCTTCCTTTAACCAAGTTGTTCCAGTGCCAAAAAACTGTCATGTGGTAATTTAAAGGCATATTCTACTACCTGTACAAAATTGAACTACAATTACTCTCCAGCCCAAAACAAACTGTTCAACTTTTTATTTTTGTAGTAGCCATAATTTCTACAGGTTTGTGCCATACCAATATAAGAAAATGGATTCACAAGCTTCCAGTGGGGTACAGTACAAATCTTTAGGTATAACAGAAAGTGTGGTACTAGGAAGAGAAGCCAAAGTCCACTGCGGTTTCAAATTAGCAAATTCATTCATGAATGCTAATTGTGGATTAAACTACAGATTAAAAATAACAAAACAAAACAACTTTCTTCCCTAAATTGTGTACATTTGCATAGACAAAGAGGCAGCCTAATATTGTGGAAACTAATCAGGTAGAAACCTAGGCTTTGGTCTCTAGTTTACTTTGCCAAATGACTTTGGGCAAATCATCCAACCAGTTGGTCATAGTTTTCTTAAGCATAAAATGTGGAAAAGTCATTCCAGATCAAGATGATAAGAAAACATTCCCAAAACTACAAAGCCACATTTATATATTTTTGGTTTATGGTTGGAGATGTATCTGAAGTGCCTGAATTACTCAGAGTCCTTTTCTCCAGAAACTGCCCATACCTATAACCTTTGCTAAAGTGGCAGGCATAGCAGTCATGTTTGTGCCACCCTCCCTAGTGACACTGATGAACCAGGAATGGACACCTGAGCAAAGTCACTCAATAGCAGTGGGGACTCAGATCTTCTCTTGAAATTAAAGAGACTTAAGAGTGTCCTCAGATGGCAGTATGCTGATCATAAGAGATTGAGATCTATGGTATCCATGTTCGACCATGAACATGCTGATGAGCAGGCAGAAAGCAATGGAGAATGGAGCAGAGGTACAGAGAGAAGCAGAGAAAAAGCAGATGTCCAGAGAAAAGGAAAAAGTGGCATAGGATGACAGGGGAGACAAAGGAAGTACCTTAGTTTTAGGTCCAGTCCTTAATCCAGTCCATGGGCTGTACAATGTTTTTTTTCCTAAGATGACCAGAATATGGCCCATTTTAACCTCACAATAAACTCCTTTGAAATGACTCTTCTCGTAACCAATAGAGCTAAAACAATAATACCACAATTGAAAAGGTCGTTACCAAGACCACTGTAGATTTTGTTGTACAAAAAGCAGAAGTTTCCAACTGTCCTTTGTAACTACCAGGATGAAACTCTTTCCAGATATGCTTTTCCTGATGTAAAATGCAGATGGGAGCCTAGACAACTGAGGAACAGGCCCACTTTGCAGCACACAAACACTAAGTAGGTTTGAAAATACACTTCAAACAATATGAGATGTTTTCCTCCAGAGGAATTCTCTCCCTCTGAACCTCCCTATAGGAAATTTCAGAATCCACAGAAAGCAGCACAGTATAGTGGAAACACCATACACTTTAAAGTTAGACCCAGATTAAAGTTCTGGCTCTTGTAAATACAAGCTCTGGACTTGGCCAAGTTATTTAACCTCTCTGAGCTTAGTTTTCTCATCTGTACATTAAGAGTAACAATATTTCCCTTCCAGTTTTTTGTAAGGATGAATGAGTTAATTTATTCCTTACTACAAACTGGAAGGGAAATATTGTTACTCTTAATGTATAGATATTAGGTAGTCAATAACTGTTAATCTCCTCCCCCGACTCACTGTGTGAGTCCTGATACTTCACAGCCCATCACAGAATTTCACTCCAAATCAATAATCATGATTTGGAAGAAAACAGAAATCCCTTTTTGACTTCTTGACCTAGTCAGCCAGAAAGTCTACTTTAGGCTTAAAACAGGTGTCTTAGTCTATTTGGGCTACTGTAAGAAAATACCATAGACTGGGTGGCTTATAAACAAGAGAAATTTGTTTCTCATAGCTCTGGAGGCTGAGAAGTCCAAGATCAAGGTGCTGGCAGATATGCTGCCTGGTGTGGGCCGGCTTCCTCTTAGATGGCGCCTTCTCTCTGTGTCCTCACATGGTGGAAGGGAAGAATAAGCTGTTTGGGGCCTCTTTTATAAGGGCACTAATCCCACAGATAAAAGCTCTGATCTTTTGACTTAATCACCCCCAAAGGCTCCACCTCCTAATATAATCACCTTGGGGCTTAGGATTTCAACACATGATATTTGTGGAGGGGTGAACATTCAGACTATAGCAGATTAGAATAAACAAGAGCACCATAAAGACCTCCTTCCATTCAGATATGCATATTTTGGTCGACAGATCACTTTCTCAGTGAAGTAACATCCAATGCTAATACATGTCCAAGCCCGTGTATGCTTGTATCTACATGTACTGATAGCACGCAGCCAACAGAGTGGCTTTTTTCACCAAATAGATTCAAGATTGACTCGTTAAGCCTATCTGTTCATTTGCATGAAGACAGCTAGAATGCTTCACATACCAGGCACACTACTTCAATGTTCAGCTATAAAATCTATTAAGCTCCAGAAGTTATTATTTTGCTCAAAAGAGAAATATTCTTGACAAGGAAATCCTAGGAGAAATGCACTGCATGATATCACAGGAAATGATTTCTGGAAGACTGCAATGAATTCAACCAAATCATTTCAGACATCTCCATAGCCTGTCAGTCCACGTAACATGACAGAAAAACACATGTGCTCATTAAAATGTCTGATTTTGTACATGTTAGATATAGCAAAGAATCTGCTGGAAGCCGGACTACTGTAGCTATGACTAGTTTGCACCTTAAGGAATTAGATTGCATATTCTCAACGGAGGAGCATAAAAAGAAAAGAGGACAAGGGAATCATGTCCTACTAGCTACATCCAAGCAGAATTAGTCCTCAAGCAACCTGATGAAAACATACAAGAATCATGAAACCCTGAAGGGGAAGACCCAGTTTCTTTCCACCCATCCGTCTAGTCCTGGTATCAGCCCAAATTACCCTGCAGCACATACAAAATACAGAGAAATATTTACATCCTAAAAGAAGAGCTTTATTAAAAAGGAGTCAAAATACTAACTATACCCTAATACATTACATTCTTATGTTAATGTTCTTTTGTGGTTATGAAAAACCATAGCTCCATAAAGAATAGGAATAATGTACTTCCATTTATATTTTCTTCTTACACTGTGCACATTACATGCTAATTCAACATTGTAAGAGGTATCAACAATGACAAATCAAGTTTAATCAGGTTATTTAAATTAAGGATTTTGATAGCACCAAAATTAATAAGTCATAATCCACCAATCCGTAGTTTTATACCAGCCTCTGTCTATTTAAGGTCAATCTGAAAAAGTTTTCAAGCAACTACTCTAAATCTAACCCCTTTTTCATTTTGTTATTTGATTAGTGTTTAACTTCATAAGTTTATAATGCAAGCCTTAAGACTCTCTAAAAAAGCATCCCCTCACCGCCCCCCACAAAAAAACCCCAAACTAATTTAGGTTAAAAAACAAAGTAATGGCAGCAAAAGTGTCTTTAAGTTTTGCAATAATCCTTCCAGTACTTTTGCATCCCAAAAGGCTCCAGATGTGACCAGCCACTGCAAAATGGTAAGTTGTTTATCAGCATTCTACAATGGTAACTGGCACCTGTAATTTTACTCTTATTTTGCATCAGCATTCTTAAAGCAGGTGAGAAATGACCAAGTGGGGGTTTTGGGTAATCACACGAACACCTTCAGGGTGAAATGCTCTGTTGGCTGTCTGTCTTCCTGAAGGTAACGGCCATACCAAGCAGCTTCCTTCTCTGTTGTCTGTGTGTAACTGCTATGAGCCTCCTTCTATAGAGACTTTCTGCTGTTAGCGGTGGCTGGAAAACAATGTTGAAATGTTGTTCTCACAGCCTTTAAAGAACTGACTGTTGATCACTTTTGATAATGCAAAGGATCACAGTACTTTTCTTTTTCATTCATTTTTTCTTGTCTTTATTTTTCTTTCTTTCTCCCTGTTGGTTGCTAATAGTCATCTGTAATTAGAAAAAGGCCCCTTGTCCGCCTCAGTCTGGAGTGAAGGTTTAAGAAATAAACATATTTGAATCATGTGATGACAATTAACCACTTTGTTAAGCCATAGATCCCACTTCACCTTTACCACTCCTCTTAACCCGGGGCTCTGTTCCATCCTCCCTAAGGTTTTCCTCACTGCTTCAGCCTGCTCCCATCTTCACAGTTGTTTAGAAACATGACAAGCTGAGTTTTGTTTGTTGGCACTTCGACGATGTAGATTATTAGAACTTCACTTTTGTTTGACTGCTGATTTCCAACCCTATATGGCAACAAAGTGTAATTTGTTACTGATAAAAAACCAACAGAGCTAGAAGTTTGCTTTTGTAAAAAGTTTCTTTTCTTTGCTCCTGTCAAACAGTTACCCACTCAGATGCTTGAAAACAGGGGTTTTGTTTGTTTGTTTGTTTGTTTGTTTGTTTGAGACTGAGTCGTCTTGCTCTGTCGCCAAGCTGGAGTGCAATGGCGCAATCTCGGCTCACGGCTACCTCCACCTCCTGGGTTCAAGCCATTCTCCTGCCTCAGCCTCTCAAGTAGCTGGGACTACAGGCGTGTGCCACCACGCCCAGATGATTTTTTGTATTTTTAGTAGATACTGGGTTTCACTGTGTTGGCCAGGATCCTCAATCTCCTGATCTCGTGATCCGCCCACCTCGGCCTCCCAAAGTGCTGGGATTACAGGCGTGAGCCACCGCGCCTGGTAGAAAACAGGTCATTTTTTTAAAAAGACTCTTTCTGCAAGTCCTTTGCATACATGTGAAGAGAGACAAGTTGGAAAACTGAGGAGCAGAGGGTTTAAATGACTCACCTAGGAGAGCAGGGTGAGTCATCACCAAGCTGAAGTGCAGACTCAGCGTTCCTGACAGTTGATGGTCAGCACAATACACTTGGGAGTTAGAGCTCCACAGAATTCTCATTTCTGGTTTAAGTTGGGCTTTGACTACTTTTGTTTCTGCTTCTTATTGACGGCAATTAAACATGTATTGATACATTCAAATAACCACAAGGCTCTCTTTACCTAGGGATGCTCTAGGTAAAGCCATCCAGGAACTTCCAGTTGCTGTTTGCTGTGCACAGGCATACCGAAGCTCAGAGTGCCGAGAGTATCCAGCAAAACCTAGCGCCACCTTTATTTCTCTGAATTAGTTTTAAAATTGTCTTCAGTGTCAGCAATGGTCAAAATGTTTACAGCCATCCAAACAGCTTATTGCAAAACAAATACACCCAGCAGTCAGCCAATCGAAGTTTACTATTGGGAGAGTCTCTTATTAATAATAAATGTGCAAGGCTGTGAAATATGTAGGTGGATGGGAAGACAAAAAGATGTAGAGTGGTCACATCCCTACTCGAATGAAAGTAAGACCTCATGCACGACTGACCAGAAGAGAGTGACCAGGGTACCCCACTGACAGCTGTGTCAAGATCCATTAATGTTTCATAACTCATGGGGCCCGTTATTAAGCATGCCTCTCCTCAACAGTCTTTGGGGGTTTGACCCCAGTCCTCTGCATGTCACTTCATTTTAAAAGGCTATTTTTCAAATCTGGAGCCGTCATCAAAGGTCTCAAAAGATAAGTTATTTAATGGCTAACAGAGTATTTTCTAGTAATATTAGTTATTTTAAAGAAATAAGGTGGGACTCCTGAAAGCTGGAGCCAAAGGATCCTTCTGACTTGAATGTGGATGAAAAAACCCTCTCTTCTCCACCATAAGCCTCAGTGTAGGAGAATCCCTTGGGCGAAGGCAGACTCTGGAGACAATCAAGATCTCCCCCTGAACTTATCAGAAGCCCTTGGAGAAGCCCTAGAACCACCTGTCTCTAATTAATCTCTCCTGTATTCCCTTAGCACTTACACCTCATAATTATATTTATGATTGTAATTGTATTATATTACAGTTGAGATCTCCTTACAATAAATACCATCATAATGAAAAATTCACTATTATAAAAAGGTTTCACAGCCTTAGCCAATAACCTACTTATTTCAGAAATCCAATATGATAAGGTTCTATTGAAATACAATGATTTGGATGTTCCTTCAATTATGTTGAAAAGGGATTTCACCTTGCAGCTATATTCTTTGTCATGCTAGAATGCACAGGCCCTCCCACTGGATCCTAAGATCCTTAACAAACATCTCTAACACAGTTTCATACATAGTAGATGCTTAATAAACACTAGAACAAGTGAATGGTTTGCAATAGATGTGTAATGGAAACTGTTATATAGCAAAGGCATCACTAAAATTATTGAACTGCAATTAGCATGGCCTTTATTCTTCATTACCATTTTTATTACTATTTGAATGAATTACATGTGAAACTGTAGCCTTGATGTGAAATCTTTTAGAATCTTTATTCATCCCTGATGCTTCCTTCAAAAAACTACTAGTTTCATATCAGCCAATAACAGAAGAGCTGTTTGTGCCAGCATCACTCTGTCTACACTGGCATTAACTGACTGGTACTCTTCAGGCCTGTGATATTTATTTATTTACCTACAGCTCTTCATTCCTAGTGGAAAACAATTTTCCATGGACACGATTGGTCCATAGTATTATAGTATTATCTACATATACAAAACCATAGCACGTATTTGTCTGCTATTCTGGAAACCAACATTTTAAAAAAGACAGTATCATAATAGCCATACTGAAAGTAAAACATTTTAAATAAAAAGTTTAAACATGATAAGCAAACAGTAATTTATTCTTGCTAAATGTGAGCAGGATCTTTGAATCAAGGAAGCAATATGAGTATTAAAACTCTTACCTCTACTTGATGAGAAAAGGTCATATTAGAAGATGATGGAGTTGGGGGCTTAATTTTTACCCACTGGAAGGAGGTTTCTCTGGGCATGTGCTGAACATGCTGTCAAGAGAAGTAAGCTAATATTTGAAAAGAAAATAATTAAACTCGTGTAGCCTCTATGTATTTCACAATCATTTCTTTCATTGTTAGAAATGGAGAATGAAACACCTAAATGAAAAGGAATATGCTTATAATTCATATTAATGAACTCACCTTAATACACAAACTAAAGCAGCCTCAAGAGCAATGCATTGCAATCAGAATCCCGGACTTTTTTGTACCAACAACTTATGTCAAGGTAAGTGGATATGAAACAAAAACTTTGCTCTGTCGTTGGGTATATGCATTTGGAAACGTAAGACTCATTAGGTTAGCAGGGATGGTGATGCAACTTTGAGAATATATTAGTTACCAATGAATTCTACACTTTAAATGATGGATTTTGTGCTAGTTAATTATATTTCAAAAAAGGTGGGGGGTAGAGGTGGGCGAATCACCAGGTATTTTACATCTGGGTCTCAAGCTATGAAATGGTCAAGGATAGTCATCAGCTCCACAGATTGCCAGGAAAGAAGACCGGGCTGATCTTGAGAGAAGTCTTGTGTTCTGAAAATCAATCAGTCAATACATCAACAAACAAGGGGACAAACTTGTCATTTGCGTGAGTCCAAGTGTGCATTGCACTCAGATCCTTGGCATTGCACCTAAAATCCAACCTGTTTCTTAGGCTTTAAAAGACAAATATAACCTTTGAGAATGTGGCACTGGTCCAAGCCAACAATTAGACCAGTGAACAAGAGAGGGAACTGGCTGAAGATGCTGGGATTCTAGCAAATGATTTATTACCAAAAGGCCACCTGGTTCTGAGCATGAAGTAATGCCAAGTGGGTATCTGATTCTGATAGACACATTTTATGGATGGCAGTTTGAGCCAGTGAATCCTTCCCCCGAGCACCACCACCAGAAGCAATTGTAAACCTTAGAATGAAACATTTATTCAGAAAGGCTGGGTGTATGATGCCATGTAAGGAAGTGGAGATATTTGTGAACAAACTATGCCAGGGCAGATAAACCTATTGCAGTATTTTAACCTGCAGTATGTTTTCATGTTTTAGTGTGGTAGCATCAGAGAAAACAGATTTCACTATAAATAAAGCTACTCTTGATTGAGAGCTTGACAGGTGTTAACATGCAAATATTAACTAATGTAATTCTTAACAACATGGCAAGATGGGTCTTATTAGCCCCATTTTACAGACGAAGAAACTGAAGCTCTGAGACGTTTAATCCACTTAAACACATATAGCAAGCAAATGGTAGAGCTGGAATGCAAAGCCAGAGCTGCACTTTACGATTGTGTTGGCCTCCTTCCACTCCAGAAATGCCCTTTTCACAACTAAAAACAATGAATGTTGGGAGAAATACCCAGTCCTGCTTAGCCAATAATGCCCCACAGATTGACAAGGATAGAAAGCAATGCAATAGCACAGAGTTGTACAAATCTAGAAAAAATCAGTTATTTAGAGCCACATCCTCTGTCCTTCAATTGAGATGATAATGTGTTGATGAAAACGAAGGCTATGGAGGTTAATGCTCATATGAAATTATTGAATCACTGGTGATTATGAGATTATTAAACAAGTTGTCCTTTCTGTACTAGTCTCCTGCTTGTATGTCTGGTCAAGTACCCAAAGCTGAAATCCTATACGTAGCCCAAAGGAAGAGGCTAAGATGCCCAAGATCTCTAAGAAAAATGATTGCAGCAGTCGTGCAATGAAATATAAACTTTGGAGACAAATTTAGTTTTCAATGCCAGCTGTGGTGCTCAGTAACTGCGTGACTTTAGGCAAGTTATATAACCTTTCTGGGCCTCTGCTTCTTTGTAAGTAAATGGCATTGATAGTTACTGGCATGTGGTTCACAGGACTATTTTGAGTAATAAATGACAAAATGCAAAAATCACACTTGTGCATACTACTACTTGCTCAATATTATTTGTTATTTTAAATAGTTCTTTGTTGGCAAACAAAAATTTGAAATTCATTTCTGTCAAAATTATCTTCATACCTGAAATACCCAAATCCCTTTAACTAGATTCACTTTTTGTATTACAATGCTCTCATTAAAAGAGAGAATCTATGTTCTCTGGAAAAAGGACTACATTAATGATCACGCAAACTTCATTCTTCAACATTTTTTTTGTAAAATTTGTGTAGACCATGCAGGAAATAACAGCAAACTTAGTTGATGTTGCTTGGCATTATTATTTTAGTTTGATGATTTTCCTTGAAATGGAAAATTTTATAATAATATATTCAAGAACGTTATCATCTGGGCTCTAAAATTCCTTCAGTTTCATAGACCTGACAGGAAAGAAAGCCATCAGGAGTGTCAGATAAGTAAGAAATGGGACTGTGGCTTTAGAAGGTGCTTGAGTAATACTGTCTTCAGGGTTCTCAAGAATGAAAGGATGTGCACTGGAATAAAGACAACACCGTTAGAAGGTGGGGCATTTGCACTGCTGAGATGCCCCCCCCCGCACTGGGCCACCTGCTCTAGAACACCTTCCTGGGCCCTCAACAGCCCCAGGGAGGCACCTGGCTGTTCCGGGCTTTTGCAGCACTTTGTGCACAATTCAAACATAGCAGTTATCGCACATATGCCTTGTTTTATTTTGTTTTTGTTTGGGTTTGGTTTGGTTTATATTGCATCCATTGAGATTTTTTTTTTTCTTAAAAAAAGAAATCTAAATATGCTGCTGGCCTGCTCAAAATCTCTCTTGCTGATTTTAGGAGAAAAAAATCCTGAACAGTTCCACATGGTGTTACAAGCCATTACAAACGAGGTTGGCCATACTTTCTTGTCCAGCCTCATGGTTTCCTCTCTTCCCCTCCTCACCCCAGTGAACTGTGAACTGCTGCCTGGGTCAGGCTGTGCTCGTCCCCCTGGGCTTTGGACTTGCTGCTTCCTTGCTGGAATGCTGCCTTGGCCCTCCCACTCCCCCAACACCAGTCATCTGGCAGGCTGCTGCTAATATCACTTTCTCTGGAAAGCCTTCCCAGACCTTCCTCCCTCAGAACGGGGTGGGCTCTTTCACATTGACCGATATATACCCCAATATTACACTGAGGACTTGGAGTTGAAATGCCTGTTTTCTTGCCCTTCTTCCCAACTCAACAGGGAGCTCACTGAGGGCAGACACCAGGTCTGGCTCACTGGTGCAGCCCCGGATTCTAGCCCGTTGCCTGGCTCATAAAAGACTCTTAGCAATTATCTTTTGAAGAGATTAATCTTATTCGATACACTTAAATTCAACAATAACACAATATTATCTTTCAAATAACAAGGGATATATAACATATGGAGAAAACGCTATCTTCTTGGCAGCTGGTATGAGAATTCCTTTGTAGGAGAGGCTTGCTCTGCTATAAACAGCCTCTGATAGCCTGCTATGAGGTAGGAGCAAGCTTCCTGCTGGGGTCCAGGCTTTGTGCAGAAGAAGACCCTGCCTAAAAAAGGAGAGAGAGCAACCAGGTGCAAGGCCCAGGGCTTCCCCAGGGGAAGAAATCAAAGAAAAGAAGATTCTAGCGTATGGTCCAGCTAGAAAAAGACTTTGGGGAAAAAGGCACAATGAAGGCTTTATTATGTTGTTTCCTGTGTGTTGTGTGATGGAAACCTCTTCTCCATCCAGCCTAGTAAATCTTCAATAAGTCTCCTTTTTTTTTCAACTTTGATAATGAATGTTTTTATATAAAAAGTTTTGTGATTTTGGAAGCTCAACGAGGACAAGGGAGACATCAGCATATGGTTATTACACATTTTTTCAAGTACATTTCTTCTTGAGTCTCTCTACAGGCTTCCAAACAAGTCAGGCTTCCAAGGTCTGTAATGTGAAGACACCAGTGGTCAGAAGCCTTCGGATCACATAGATCTATCCTCCTTCCTTAGGAGACAGACTCCAGCAAGGAGCCGCTGCCTCACTTGGTTATATCTTGAGTAGATAAACCCATCCCAGGCTGTCATCCAGCCACGCTAAGTGAAATCTTTAGAATCGTTCATTCTAAACCTAGATTTCATTCTAAATCTGGCTTCGTCTCTGTTAGCTTTGTCATTTCATGCAATCAATTAACAAATTAATAACTATAAAATTAGGCTTTATGAATGGAAAATGTGTGTGGGAAATAATTGGAGATGGGGTTGTTATTCATGAATCCACCTACTTCCCTTCTGAGGGTTGCTTTGGGGAATTATTTCGTGCTGAGCACCTGCCTGTGGGCAGGCAGCTTTGGGGTTGCAGAAAAGTTTGGTGAAATGACTATGTATAAAGCACTTGGAAGGGACTGGGGAAGAGGGACAGGGTCTGGAAAGCTGAGCATTACCCTACAGGGGGAGGGAAGAAGAAAAGAAGAGGAGATACTCTGTGGTGTGTGTCTAGTGCAGGCCAGAGAAACTTGGGAAGAGAAGGCCTGGTGAATAGATGGTTTATGAGAGTATATCCCATGGACATTGTAAAATCGTCCTTCATTTCCTTTCCAAAATCTTTAGTAAATTTTACATTACAGCCTAATGTTTTGGGTGTGAGTGGATTATATCTGACACCATGGGTGTTTATAAGTGACTTGAGAGGGACTATAGAGAGGGGCATGAACTGTATTCATTCAATGGTTCTCCTGTGCTTCTTAGATTGCAGAAAAATCACTGCTGAAATTTCCCTACTTGTCAAGTAATTCTTTTTTTTTTAAATTTTTTATTGCATTTTAGGTTTTGGGGTACATGTGCAGAACATGCAAGACAGTTACATAGGTACACACATGGCAGTGTGTTTTGCTTCCTTTCTCCCCTTCTTAACACAGTTTCACAGGAGCTCTGATCATCATCACCCCACACTTTGCATGGGGCTGTTTCAGAAGTAGTGCTGCTCTTCCTCCCCCATGGAAATCCAGCACATCGGGGTGGCAGTCGGCAGACCTTTGATGTTGCAGACCTTTTAGGCACAGGAGATGTGGGGTGGGGAGTGAAGCTAAATAGCTTTTGCCTGAATTAAAGTCCGTGTTTCTGCGATATTTCTCCTAGCTTTCTCATACTCCAAATCCTCTGAAGAAGGAATAAAGTAAACACTAATATGTGTTAAGTGTCCATGAGCCTGATACCATGCTAAATACTTAATAGGAGTTAACCTCAGACCCACGTTTTTCTATAACTATGTATCAAGAAACAATGGGCTGAGAACTCTTACCTGATTATGGACCATCCAGACCACTGCCTGATTCTACAGCATCCCTGCCATAAGTATGCCATCCCTTACATATCTGTAAGCAGACTATTTGAGGCACAGGGAATAATCTTGGTTAGAGTGGTTCTAAACTCTAGAGATATCCTGAAGGACTCAGTTCATGTTTATATCAGTCATAGAGATTCAGTAGGGGAGAGGGGTTATATTTATTAAAAACTTCTTAATTGACAGTTATAGACTATATACCTTAAATATCTTTCAACCTGCCTTCAGGACTTTAATCAGGTTAGCACACTATCTGGGGAACAGAAAGAGGTTCACAGAGGAGAGCTAGCACCCCTCTCTCTTGAATTATTTGGAACCCTTAATTCTAGGATGAGGGAGGGATAACCTGGACTTATTTTTTTTTCTTCTGTCCAAGGACTTTCTTGAGTCAAAAGAAATTAGTTTGGATGATTCCAGATTGCAATGACTTGTACAGATTCAAAGCCAAATGGGTTTAAATTAAAGCATCCCAGAGTCATCAAGTGAGTAAATGGGTCACAGCAGGCCAGGACACACTCTGACCCTCTCTATGACTGCTAATTTTATTGGTACCACTTAGAAAGAGACAAACTGATACTCCAATTTAATGTTTTCAAGTATATGACTTCAGTGACTCATTCTATTAGAAACTAAAGTTTAGATCCAAAGCATATCTAGAAATGTTGAAAATCTTTTACCTTTCAAGATAAGAAAGAATTATACCAGGGTTAAAAGACTTATTCTTGGGGGAAATAGCATTAAAACATAGCTCGATGTTAGAAACAGGTGACCATTTACTTTTGAGAAAGCTGAAATGTAAATAGCTTTGTAATTCATTACCATTTTGGGCTAGTGGTGTTCAATACAATTTTCATTCATAAGGAAATGGAACACCAAGCCTCCATGATAAAAATAAAATATGACTCACTAAAATAGTGGTTTTTGTTTTGTTTTGTTTTTAGAATGGAGTCTCTGTCATGCCCAGGCTGGAGTGCCGTGGTGCAATCTCAGCTCACTGCAACCTCAGCCTCCCGGGTTCAAGTGAGTCTCCTACCTCAGTCTCCCAAGTAGCTGGGATTACAGGTATGTGTTGCCAGGCCCAGCTAATTTTTTGTATTTTTAGTAGAGACGGGGTTTCACCATGTTGGCCAGGCTGGTCTCGAACTCCTGACTTCAAGTGATCCGCCCACCTCCCAAAGTGCTGGGATTACAGGTGTGAACCGATATGCCTAGGCAAAATAGTGGTTTTATGAAACGTTATTTGTTTTTACTTTAAAATCTTAAGCACATTGTAACATTACCTTGAATAAACATTGCTATTAACCTTCAGCTGTAAAATGATTTTCAATAATGAGAAGAGACATAATATGCAAGAAAGTGTTCTAATACAAATAATGTTTAGAGAGACTAAATAAAAGGTTAGGCTGTTCACTGAAACCGGCCAAAGGAAGAAGCAAATTAAGAATTTACCCAAAATAGAGTAGGAACCCATTTTATTAGAAATAAAGCAAAATAAAGGCTTCCACCACCCGAAGTCGCACACCAGTGATTTAATTGGAAAGGTCTTTTCTTATAAACAGGATTAATTCCAATTAATGGAAAATTCAAATTATGTTTATAAACACTAACAAAACATTATCATTCCATAGCATATTACTTGCACAGCACCTATCCTATAAGACATTTTATGAAAGACAAAGGTTCATTAATTTTGCTAATTCCCTATTTTTATAGATGAAGAAACTGAAGCATAAAGCATTTAGAAGGCTGCAGGTTTCCAGAGAAGCTGAAGAAAATCTTTCCCTCAGTCCTTTCTTTGTTCAAGATACTCCTCTAAGAAACAAAATTAAAAGCAATCCCCATGTAGCACAAAATTTAAAAAGTGAAAGCTTTGTAAAGATCTATCACAGCAACCCTGAAGAGATGTGGAATGGAAAGTGAGAAATAAATATTTATAAATGCAAAGGCTTAAATTCCCATCTTTCTGGCCCTTCTAACAAGACGTGAATTGCGGGGTCCTGCCTCCTCTAGGGAAAGAGGTTCTTGATAAACAGCTCTTATGTTTGTAGCTCTTGACACCTTCTTTAGCACTTTGAGGACATTTAGCATCCTTGAAGCACAGAAAGTTCATACCATTGTTGACACTACCAGCCACAGTGTGACCTGGCAATGTGAGGTTTCCTTACCGAGGTCTGCTCTCAAGTTATACGGACAGGTCAACCCATGACTTGCTGCTCCTGGACTGAGAGCTCAATTATAAATGTCCACAGCCCAGGAAGTAGTAGTTCAAAGCTATCTGAGCAACCAGCAGAGCATTGTACCTGCTAGGATTCTCTATGAGCAACCCAGAAACCACTGGTGTCATTGTCCCAGGCTGTGTGTGGGACACAGAGAGAGAGGGAGAGGGAGAGAGCAAAATCAAGTCCCAGGGGACTTTGGTTGTTGCTGTCTTCTGAAGGAGCTGTTGTAGTTACCCAACAGGGCCCAGGGTGGGAGAAGAGCCGCAAAAGATGTAGTTGTAGAGGAAGGAGGGGCCTGTTACGAGGATCTGTACTGCTCTGCATAGTGTGGGGAGCTCAGATTTCATCCAGAAGGCATTTGGAGCCTGATGAAGGTTTTTAAAAGAGAAATACATTTTAGAGCCATTGTTCTATTCTGGCTGGCTGCAATGGGGAGTAAACTTAGCAAGGACTGCCTTGCTCATCATTGTAGCTCAGTGTCCAGTACAAAGTTACTAAGTAGGTGCTCAATAGATATTAACTAGATGAGTGAATGAATGAATGATTAAATGAATAAATTTAGTAGGAGAGAAAGAAGAGTCTGGAAGAGTTCCCTGTGCTGAAGGTTACCAACAGTATCTTAATCATGAGATGAGATTTCTTAATGTGTAAAAGGAGGATTACTCTATCTGCTTCATAAGATGATTATGCCTTTTCAGAGTGGGAGGAGGAGAGGAAAAAAAACCTCATAATAGTGGTGGAGGCAGAAAAAAGACAAACTATTAACGAATTATGGTTGGTATCATGAAAGAAACCAAAGGCCACTCTAGAGAATAACAACAAAGATCTATTTTGGAGAGTATAATTGAGAAAAATCTTCTTAGAATGTGATATTCAAACCGATCCCCAAATGATTAGAAGGAACTGACTACATGAAGAAGTGAGGGAAGAGCTTTACAGGAAGAGGAACAGCTTCTGCAAAGGCTTGGAGGCAGGAAAGAGCTCATTTTGTTCAAAAAATGATAAAAGTGGTGACTGGAGTTCAGTAACAGAGGCAGGAGCCAGATCACTCAGGGGTGGTGGATCGTGATCCTGTTCCAGCAGGAAGGCTGAAAGGAGTCTAAGCCAGGGAGCAAAAGAGATGAACAACTGGAAGTACAAGGGAAATGTCAGATCATGTTGATTCTAAACCTTCCCCAAAGGGATCACCACGGCTTAGAGGCACTCGAAAGGTAAAGAAACGTGTGTTGAAGACAGAGCTTTTCAACTTTGTCAAATAAGATTCTTGGAAAGTCTGATTCCTGGACAACTGTGCTTTCTCTTTCTCTCCAGAAGAATCACTAACCTGAGTCATGGCAAGAGAGGGGTTTCTTTGTTGTCTACTTTTCTTTCAACATTATAGCCCATTCCAAAGTAAAATTGACAACAGGAAACCCGTATAAGAAATGAGTAGGGAGTGGAAAAAGCTGCCAAGACAATGGAGAGAGTGGGGAGGTGGGGAAGCAAGTCAGCAAAGGGAGAATTGCTTTTTTTTCCTTCTGGCCCACTGCTACCCCTTCATCCTCATCCCAGAGGAGATGGGAGTGGCTCAGTGTGGGGTTAGACGGCCCCAAGGGAACACAGTTTTTACATCTTGTCCTCCCTGAACTTGCTGCATGTTAGATTTTTCTCCTGGACAAAGGCACGCCTAGATAGGAAGTTTACTTTCTAGTGGGGAGAACAGCCTTTTAAAAAATTCTCTTTGATAATTCTTGATTAAAGTTCTTTAGATTTTGCCTGCAACTTAGTAGTTCCATAACTTGTCTAGGAAGAAATATTTTGTAGCTGAAAGCAGATGGGATCCCAGTAGTAAGAGGTGGAAATGTGTGTCTTTCATGAACTGGAAAAGTCCGAGCTGAAGGGCTGGTTATATGTTGGGTACCTCTGACCACTGGGTGGGACTTCTCTCTCGGCTCATTAACACTCAACACAACAAACATGGGGTCAATTCTAGATCCACCCCTTATACTACTGGACCTTGAGACTATGACTTAGATGCGTCAAAAAATAAGTCTTCTATAACTGTGTTTTTCCAAAGTTGGTGATCATTAATGGACCATGAATTCAATTTATAGGATCAACAAATATTTTTAAAAAAGAACTAAGTAGTTCTTTTTAAAAATACTAAAGTGCTTTGCATATATGTATATGCAAGTCATATATGTAGTCCTGCTTATATGAATGCATGTGTGTGTGTATATATATGTACACACACACACATATACACACATACACACACATGTATTTTACTGATCATAATGTTAAATGCATCGTTTATCATGGGTAATCATCAAGGAAATTTGGAAAATACTGATAACTTAGTTCCTAGCTTCCATTCCCACTCAGAAGTAGAAGAAAAAGTTAAAATTGTACATTCAACACTGCTCAGCATCTTTTAGCTTCCAGTTGTCTATTTTGGGAGTTGTTATGTCCGTTCCTCTCCTGGCTTTTTACTTCCTTCTCCTTCCTGTTGGGGCACATTCCTCATCCTTCCTTGGGGCAATCAGTCTTTGTCTCAGTGGTATTAGAGCTTTGAGAAGACAAACCAACCAACAATAAGCCCCGAACTTCCCAAGACTTACCAAGAGGAGGAAAGACAGCAGGCAATGCTTTTAAAATTATATCCCATACTACACATATAACTTACCTGAGACTCAGTTTCCTTAACAGTTAAATGTGGTAAAAATTAGAATAACTGTTTAATATTTAAATGTTTGCAACACTTTAGGTACTGGATAAATATGAAGTCTTTCCCTCTTTAGGCTCTTGTGTTGTTTATATATTGTGCTAAAGGAATTTCTCCAAGCCAGCCCTTGCTCTCCGGGAACTTAGCTGGGAGATGGATGTGTATGGTACATGGAGACAGCAAAATGAAAACAAATCAATACATCAATGGAGTGGAAGGTATTTATATCATACTCAGTCAAGTGTGTTTTATGGCCCACAGCCAAGGGTCTAAGATACTTCAACTGATGACTCCCCTAAGAAACTCGTTCCAACATATTCAGATTGTTAAAAAAAAAAAAAAAAAAAGTACTGTTACCTAATTGCAACTGTGTGGGTACAGGCAGGGCCAACCACCCCTAAGCAAATTTGAGAATGGTGACATGTCTGCTCCCCAGCCCCCTACTTGCCTGTCCTGCTCCCTAGTTCAGGGCCTGGTGACAGTCCTCTGATTGAGAACTTGGTTGTCCTCATGCTCCTTTTATTTATTTATTTATTTTTTTGAGGCAGAGTCTCACTCTGTCACCCAGGCTAGAGTGCAGTGGCCGATCTTGGCTCACTACAACCTCTGCCACCCAGGTTCAAGGGATTCTCCTGCCTCAGCCTCCTGAGTAGCTGGGATTACAGGTGCACGCCACCATGGCAGGCTAATTTTTGTGTTTTTAGTAGAGATGGGGTTTTACCATGTTAGTCAGGCTGGTCTTGAACTCCTAACCTCATGATCCTCCCGCCTCTGCCTCCCAAAGTACTGGGATTACAGGCATGAGCCACCGCGCCCAGCCTATTTTTTATTTATTTATTTTTTAAATTGAGATGGAGTCTTGCTCTGTTGCCCAGCCTGGAGTGCAGTAGCATGATCTTGGTTCACTGCAACCTTCACCTCCTGTATTCAAGTCATTCTTATGCCTCAGCCTCTCGAGTAGCTGGGACTACAAGTGTGTCCCACCATGCCCGGCTAATTTCATTGTATTTTTTAGTAGAGATGGGGTTTTGCCATGTTTTCCAGGCTGGTCTCGAACTCCTGACCTCAAGTGATCTGCCCACCTTGGCTTCCCAAAGTATTGGAATTACATGTGTGAGCCACCATGCCTAGCCTCATGCTCCTTTTAAAACACACCCCCACCAACCATCCTGAGAAGATTCTAATGGCATGTAGAATAATTGACACTTCAACGAAAACCCAGTCCAAATCAAGGTAGCTGTGGGGAGAGTTATACATATATATAAAAATAGAGATTTTTATATAAAAATAGTAATATGTAATACATTAAATAATGTAAAATAAATATAAAAATATATTCATATATAAAATAAATTTTTCTCCCTTTTCTCCCTGAAGAATTAGTTTAGCTTCCTCAATGTGGTATAGTGGGTGAGTGAGGAATGGTTTAGAAGGGGAAGAGGGCCTGGCCAGGCGTGGTGGCTCATGCCTGTAATCCCAGCACTTTGGGAGGCCAAGGTGGGTAGATCATGAGGTCAGGAGATTGAGACCATCCTGGCTAATACCATGAAATCTTGTTTCTACTAAAAATACCAAAAAGTTAGCCGAGTGTGGTGGCGCACACCTATAGTCCCAGCTACTCGGGAGGTTGAGGCAGGAGAATCACTTAAACCCAGGTGGTGGAGGCTGCAGTGAGCCAAGATCATGTCATTGCAATCCAGCCTGGTGACAGAATGAGACTCCGTCTCAAAAAAAAGGGTAGGTGGGAAGAGGACTCATGGTCTGGCCTGCCCACGGGGCATGCCCTCTCTAGCTGAAGAACCCCTGACCAGTTCCTAAAGCAAGTGAGATAGTGAAAGATGCCTCCACCATAACTAAAGCTTGCCCATGCAACGGGCATTGAAAGACCTCAACCCCTAAGTTATTGTGCCCTAACCTGTCCCCTACTATTAGGGTTTTCCAAAGAATTAGAACCAATATGGTGTGTGGGGTGGGGGCAGTGGGAACGGTTTAGGTTAAAGAATTGGCTAATGCAATTATGGAGCCTGAGGAGTCCAAAATCTGTTGTGTAGGCCATAGAGCTGGAGATCAGGGAAGCGCGAATGTTGCAGGTAAAGGCCTCCTGCTGGAAGAATTCCTTCTTGCCTGGGGGACATCAGTCTTTGTTCTATTCAAGCCTTTAACTGATTAGATGACAACCACCCACATTTTGCAGGGCAATATACTTTACTCAAAGTTCAACAATTTAAATGTAAATGATATTCAAAAACACCAACACAGAAACATCCAGAATAATGTTTATTCATATATTTGGGTGTCCTGGCCCAGACAAGGTGACACATAATATTAACCATTACAGAGTAGATCAGCAAGATAGATGACTAGAGATGGCTGGCACTTGTTCTTCCGACAAGAAAGGGCCAAGGCAATGAATAAACAGAGAAGAGTTGACTGGAGTGTCAAAAGAAGTGTAGCAGAGGGCAGCAGGGGCATGGAGACACACCTGTGGTGCCTGGAAGTCTAGGAGGCCATTGTGGAGGCACCCAGCCTCTGCAGCACCGTCTTCCCTGGTTGGATCAGATCTACTTGGAGTTGGGAGGGACTTCCCACTGTGGGGAAAAGGTAAGCAGGAAACTCCACCAGCCCCCATTGCCACCACAAACACCCAAAGTCCCTACTACAGTAGAATCCTGTTGCCCTCACAAGCCCTGAGCTCAGTTTGAAGAGTTGGTGGGAATTCACACTGCTGCATTTCCCTGCATTTGAAGCATAAAGTATGCACTCCCCACTCCTCATGCACCCTCTGTGAGCCAGGCTGCTGCAGCATGGTGCCATCTTGAGACCAGAGCCACCTCTGGAGGCCAGTAGCCACCACCCCTCTCCAGCACGGGGGTTCCATATTCATTCCACCAGCCCACAGGTGGCTGAATGCCGCAATTCCAGCTGCATGGAGCCTGGGCCCAGGATCAGCTGTTATTCTGGTCCTGTTTAGCAGGGAAACCAATTCCCACCACCAGTTGGAGGAACAGTCTTCCAGTTGGAGAAACAGTCTAGCAATCCTGCCCAGAGAAAACCTGCCACTGAGCTAGCGAAACTGTTGCTCACTCTGTCCCTGAAAAGAAGAGGGCTTCGAGCCTAGCAACTGACATGCTCTTGGGTTGATGGAGTGACTACATGCCTCTGCTCAGGGCCTGGGAACCATCCCCACAGTGCCCAGTCCCCTGCAGACAAGCCCCCAGCCTGCCCATTGCCCCTTGCCAACAATGGTAATCTGAGAAACAGCTCCATGGGGCTGCCCCTGGAGGATTTACCTCCAGGCCAACTAAGCAGCCCAGGACCCACATCCCAGGCCCTAGAAACAGCCCCATGAGCCACCCATGGTGGGCACACCTCCAGGCCAACCAACCAGCTGTGTGCCTGAGAAGCGGCCCCACAAACCACTCCCAGGATAAATGCCCCCAGGCCAATAAAGCAGCCATGCATTTGCATCTTAAGCTTGGGAAGCAGCCGAGTGAGCCACCACCAGCAGACATGTCTCCATGCTAGCCAAGAAGCCCTGCAAACACATCCTGCACCTAAGAAACAGCCCCATGGTTCACCCCTGGCAAACATGCCCTTAAGCCAGCTGAGCAGCTGTGCGCCCATGTCCCAGGACTGAGAAATTGCCCCAGTGTCTGCTCCTTACAGGTATACCTCTATGCTGGCCAAACAATGGCATGCACCTGCTCCTGGCTAAGGGAACAGCTTTATATCCCCTAATGCAGCCCCAAGTTGGCTGACCCACTGTATTTATGCACACATCTCTGGCATAAGAAATAGCCCAAGCCCACTCCTGGCAAAGCCACACCACCCTCACCACAAACTATCTCATTATAGGCTACTGGGACACTTGAAAACATCACTAGTATGGATTACAGCTAAGGAAACTACATGGAGACTACGCCTGTGCATTCAGCTAGAACTCAAACCGATGAACCCAACCAAACCAACAATTTATATGCCTAAGTCTTTCCCTACAAAATCTACTCCATAAAACTGGAAGAGATGACTCTTTCACCAGATGAGTAGAAACCAACGTAGAGAAACATCAAACGTGAAAAAGCAAGAAATTACAGCATCTCCAAAGGAACACAATAATTCTCCAGTATTATTCAGGGTTATTACTCTTTCTCCTTTGTTTCTACCAATGAGTTTTATAGTTTTGCATGCTTTCATGATGGTGGTTCTTGTTACCTAATCATAAGGAGATAAAAGAAATGCCAGAAAATAATGCAAAATAATAGTCTTAAGGAAATTCAGTGAGAAATCTGAGAATAAAGATAAACAATTTAACAAAATCAGGCTAATTTTTGTATTTATATATTTTTTAAGTAGAGATGGGGTTTTACCATATTATCTAGGGTGGTCTTGAACTCCTGATCTCGTGATCCACCTGCTTCGGCCTCCCAAAGTGCTGGGATTACTGGCATGAGCCACCACTGAAATACTGGATTTAAACTGCACCATAGACCAAATGCATCTAACAGACATTTACAGAACATTTCACCCAACAGCTGCAGAATACACATTTTTCGGTAACATTCGCCAGAATTGTCCATATATTAAGACAGGGAGCAAGTCTCACAAATTTTTAAAAATAAAAATTATAGCTGATCACAATGAAATAAAACTTGAAATCAACAAATTTCAAAGATTAACTTTGAAACTATATACATACATGGAAATTAACATGCTCCTGAATGACCAGTGGGTAAAGGATGAAATCAAAAATTTTTTTAAAACAAATGAAAATAGAAACATACCTGTAGGACACAGCAAAAGCAATATTAAGAAGGAATTTCACAGCAGCAAATGACTGTGTCAAAAGACCAGAAAGACACAACCTAACAACCTAATGATGCACCTCAAGGAACTAGAAAAGCAAATACAAGCCAAATCTAAAATTTGTGGAAGAAAAGAAGTAAGAAAGATCAGAGTAGAAATAAATAAAATTAAGACAAAAAAATACAAAACATTAATGAAATTAAAAATTGTTCTTTGAAAAGAGAAAATTGACAACCCAATAGCTAGACTAATTGAAAAAAAAAAAAAGAATGAATACCCAAATAAATAAAATCAGAAATGAAAAGAGAGGTATCATAATAGATACCACAGAAACACAAAGGATCATTATTGACCACTATGAGCAATTACACATCAATAAATGGGAAACTCTAAAAGAAATGAATAAATATCTGAACACATACAATTTACCAAGATTGAACTAAGAAATAATAAACAGATTAATAACAGATCAATAAATAGTAATAAACAGATCCTAAACAGATTAGTAACAAGTAATGAGACTGAATCAGTAATAAAAAAAAATCTAAACAATGAAAAGTCCAGGACGCAGATTCACATGCAATTCAGCAATCCCTCTACTGGGCATTTATCCAAAGGAAAGGAAATCGGCATATTGAAGAGACATCTGCACATTCATGCTTATTACAGCACTATTCACAATAACCAAGATATGGAATCAACCTAAGTGTCCAACAACAGATGAATGGATAAAGGAAATGTAACATATATACACAATGAAATACTGTTCAGCCATGAAAAAGAATGAAATCCTATCATTTGTAGCAACATGGATGGAAGTAGAGAACATTATGTTAACTGAAATAAGCCAGGAACAGAAAGTTAAACATCACATATTTTCAGTCATATGTTGAAGATAGAAAAAGGTTTATCTCATAGAAGTGAAAAGTAGAGCACTGGATACAAAAGGACAGAAACAGGGGGGAGGGGAGGGACAGGAAAAGATTTGTCACAGGACACAAAGTTACAGCTACATAGGAGGAATAAGTTCTAATATTCTGGACTGCAGATTCCTCATCCAAACAAACAAAAGAATTAACATTGTTGGCCAGGTGTGGTGGCTCAAGCCTATAATCTCAGCACTTTGGGAAACCGAGGCAGGCAGATCTCCTGAGGTCAGGAGTTCAAGACCAGCCTGGCCAACGTGGTGAAACCATGTCTCTACCAAAAATACAAAAATTAGCTGCGCATGGTGGCAGACACCTGTAATCCCAGCTACTCAGGAGGCTGAGGCAGGAGAAATGGCTTGACTCCAGGAGGCAGAGGTTGCAGTGAGCCTAGATCACATCATTGCATACCAGCCTGGGCGGCAAGAGCAAAATGCTGTCTCAAAAAAAAAAAAAAAAAAGAATTAACATTGTGGGATACTTGCTAAGTGCCAGGCACAAATGCATAAATTATTTAATTGAAGCTTCATAACAAGCAGTTCTGTAGTGGGTAAATATTTAACCAGGGAGGACTGGTTCAAGATGCTAACATGGATGCACCAATATTGCAGAATGGGACATGGAGCCCCAGAATGACCCTCACCATCCACACTGACTCCTTCCTTCCTTCCTTCCTTCCTTCCTTCCTTCCTTCCTTCCTTCCTTCCTTCCTTCCTTCCTTCCTTCCTTCCTTCCTTCCTTCCTCCGTCCCTCCCTCTCTCCGTCCCTCCCTTCCTTCCTCTCTTCCTTCCTTTGCCAAAGTCTCACTCTGTTGCCCAGGTTGCAGTGTGGTGGTATAATCTCAGCGCACTGCAATCTTCACCTCCCAGGTTCAAGCAGTTCTTGGACCTCAGCCTCCTGAGTAGCTGGGATTACAGGCATGTGCCACCACACCAGGCTAAGTTTTGTATTTTTACTTATGTTGGCCAGGCTGGTCTCAAATTCCTGACCTAAGGTGCTCCACCTGCCTTGGCCTCCTAAAGTTCTGGGATTACAGGTGTGAGCCACAGCACCTGGCTTGATTACTTCTTTCTGATGAAGGGTGGCAGTTTGGTGTGGGATACAAATTCAGTACCCATTTTCCCCATAAGCCCCTCCACTGAATTAATAAAATTCTTTGATAATGTGTGCTGTGAAATATATACAAGAAAGTGTGATTGGGGTTAAATCACTGGTTTCTATTTCCACCTCTCCTATTCCTCCACTCCAGGACATGTGGGAGGGATGAGGGGAAGAGTTGGTATCTGGGCGATGAGGGGGAGGTAAGGGAGGGAAGTAATGTACCAGAAGTTGAGACACCTAATCTGAATTTGAATATTGGTGGATGGAAGTGATGTTGGATATATGGAAGTGAAATGGGACAGTTTAGGGCTGGTCCTGCTCATGAAGATTAGGGGTTTGGTGTTAGGATTAGCTTGCTGGTCCAAGGAAACCCTGATTTGTAGCCTTTGCCAATTTCCAAGATACAAAGACCTCCACCATGGCTATCTTTAAACCATTTAACCAACATTTGAACAAGCTGGGAAGAGATACACATGAGTGACTTTCAAGAGCCAGTGCCAGAGTAAGCTTCTTCTTTACACAGCAGAAGGAAGAAACCAAAGCCTAAAGAGATGAAAGAACTTGCCTGAGAACATATGAGCTTTCTAAAGCATAGTGGTTCACATCGTTTGGGAGGATTAAATGAAATAATCAGGCAAAAGGGCAATACTTGGCGCAAACCAGGTGCTCCATAAATGCTCCCTTATTATCATTGTTATTATTGCCTTTTGCCTCTATACCTAAGATGCCTTTCAACTCTAACTTGATACAAGGTCTATTTCTAGGAAGTGCCTTACCTAGAAGTGCATTGGTGTCTAATGTGCTGTAAGGATATATAATTTGTTTCTAAAGCCATTATTTTACAACAGTATCCCAGAGTTGGAAAGATCATTCTCTTCTGGATTTATGTCTTAATTCATCTAATCATTCCCATAAGATTCTGGATGAAGCCAACTTTAGAAACTAATGTAATTGTTCAAAGAAACTTAGGAAGACTTTGACTAGAAATTCTTCTTCTAGGACTCTATTCCATAAAATATTCTGGATAAATTAGGCAGAATACCATAAAAAATTAGGCAGTAATACCAGTGATGGCAAAAATTTGGAAACACCCAAAAGTATACCAATCAAAAAATGGTTATATAGATTATTATACATTTATAAAAATAGAATATTATAGAGCTATTAAAAAGAACAAGGCACTTGTCTATACATACTGACATGGAACTGTCAAGGTTAATCTGATAATATTTTGGATTACCTCAGTCACATTAAAAAAAAACAAGAAAAAATTTATGTATAAATTAACTGTATATAAACAGTAGAAAAAGGTCCACACAGCTGTATGACTGTGTGCAAACTATAAATGATAGTTTATTTGGAGGGAAGAAATAAAATGGGAATGAAGGTGATAAGCAACTTTTATTTTTAACTGTATATATTTCTGTATGTTCTAATGTTTTTTATGGTGAGCCTGTAATTGGGCATTTCTTGTATAATTTTAAATAAAATGCTTTTTAAAAAGACTCTGGGATGTGATTAGATATATAGTTATATAGCCTTTACATACGTGATTCAAGGTTTTGAATACCAGACTTTGGAAGGGGTTAGCAAGTATCAGAAAAAGAGGTTGAAAGAAGAAAAGACTGTATATTGACATAGTATCTTCTCTGTCAGGTCTCTTAGCAGTTCTCTTTTCAGATAATTTTTCTCCACTGGCTAAACTTGAGTTATTGAATATAAATTGTCCTTTATTCTATGGCTAATTGGAAAGACCAGTAGCTCTTCAAGTAGACTATATTAAAATTAACCTTGAATCCCATATATAAGCCAAGGCTCACGTCTTACTTTGTCAATACTTCCTGAGCCACTTAGCTCGATTGGTGAAAACTGGGGTCAGCACAAAGTAAATTTCAAATTGTTAACCTCTTATTCTTCAGGGATGTGCGTGTGTGTGTGTGTGTGTGTGTGTGTGTGTGTACGTATGAGCTTGTGCATATGTCGGAATAGGGGAGCTTTTGGTGACTTGGGCTAAGTATAAAAAGGCACCCTTCTAAGATTTTTTTTCATATCTTCTACAAACTAACAATTAGCTTGAGCTGACAAATTCTTCTTTTAAGAGTGAGAATCATCAATACCTTAGCATAAATTAATTTAGTTAGGCAATTGTTTTTCTTTTTTCCTGACAACTAAGATATAGAGAATAAGAAAACTATTAAGGGAGAAGGGGGAATAATTTGTAGTATGGGCACTACATTTTACATGGGGACGGATTTCTAGAGGAGCATGTGAGAAAAATGGAAGCCTTTGAATCTGGGCTTTGTCATTTGCCAAATTCTGCTTCCTAGGACAAACTTTTTTTTTCAGGTCAGATGGGTAATGTGCCGATGTAAAGGGTGGCACATCTCACACAAGTGTGTGAACACCCAGTCATCATGCTCATGAATTACACAAGGATCAGGACAAACTTTTTAACCTCTCGGATGTCAAATTTTCTCAACCATAAAATAGGGATTGCATAGTTGCAGTACTGTTGTAAAGACATATACTTAGAAGCACTTAGCATAGAGACTAGTACAGAGTGACTGTGTAATAGATTGTGGTTATAATTTGGATATATAATTTCAGAAAGAAAGGGTAACCAAGAAGACTTGAAAGAAACTCTATGAATTGAAAGCCATTTAAATAAGTGTCAATAAATAAATAAGCTTTACTTTAAACACCTACAATTTGTAGGATCACACAGGTGTCAAAAGTTTGAGCCAGCCACTTTCTGGAAATGGGTTGCTTACTAATAGGCATATCAGGAGCTGAGGGGTACAGGAAGGGATGTAGAAAGAAGCCAAAGGAAAACTATTCCACAGGGACAGAGGGGCACTATAATACCTGTTTCTCAAATGTATTCCTGTGGGCAGGATGACAGGAGAATATGTGTGATGGCTCATCCCCATTCTCTTTAAACTCAGCAGACAACCCCGGTGGGCATGCTAGGAAAGTCAGTCCCCCATGCCATCTTTCTAGAGCAAGAACCTGGCACGTTAATGCCTACTGTGTCTCACCCATAAATAGCAATGATGCTGCAAATAACAAATTAGATGAGGGAGGCCAGTCCGCTGATGGAACTCTCAATTTAAATAGAGGGCATTTACACTGAGAATGGAATTTGAGAAAGGCAGATCCAACCGAAAGCAGGGAAGGAGATTAGTTTCTGTCATCAGTCATCGCTGACACTGGGCATTTCTGAGATTGTTGTGATGGTCAAGGAAAAAGCCTTAGAGGAGAAAATGAATCTTTCAGAAAGATATGAGGTCGCTTCATCTGGAAGACAGAAGAGGGGTATGAAGGAGGAGAATAGACTGGAGTGAAGGGAGAGAAAGGTTACTTGAAGAGGATTTTGAACTGACTGAAGCAAGGTGAGGAAGAAAAATGAGTTTGCAATAATTGAGATACGACTTGACGCTGGTAGAGGTGGTGGTGGTAATGCTGACGACAACGATTACAGAGATTATCAAGATTCTCACATTAAACTGCCCTTACAGTTTACACATTACTTCCACACTTATTCTTTCACTTAATTCTCCCTGTGATGCCTTGGGGGGATAAAAGATGGTAAACAAATCATCAGAATTCACTGATTGAATTCATTTGAAAAGCTGCCAGTATCACAACTGGGGATTCAGATGCTATGTTTCTAAATTATTTCAGACTCATCACAACTTTAAATGTGTTCTTAAGTTTCTGGCAAATCAAAGATTTTGCTATTAAACAAATGAACTATCCTGCTTTTCTAGGACTATGAATTGACCATCACAAAAAGTGCCTTATTATCGATCAGGTAGAAACTTCACATTCCACATAGCAATGGTGAAAAATCTAAACTACTCAAAAATGGTCATTCAACCTAGATGAACTTTCTGTACACTCTGAAAAATTTTCCCCTCTAGTAAATATTATTGTAAAATACTTGAAAATTTAAATTGAAATAGTTTCTATAAGAGCAGAGATAATGGATTAAAACAAAAATGGCAAGGACAACTGCAAACAAAAGCATTGTAGAGTCCGCAAATACTACGTTTAACCTCACATTAATTCTCGGAAGGAATTTAATGCAATTTCCTCCATTCTAACTCAAAAATTAATTTCTGTATATTGTCCTTGAGATTTGGATTGGGAATGAAAAAGAGAAAACTATTGCAAGTATGAAGATTTGACATGAATTAATCAGCCAAGAGTTCAGACACTGCGGACTGAAGATGAAACTTTATAGTTTAGAAACCCAAGGGCAGTACTTTTTCTTATGAGTGTACCTCACATCAAAAAAAAAAAACCAGAATCTTTACTAATACGTATATTTCATTCACAACATTCAAGTGAAGAGGTAATCTTTATGGCATTCCAAAAAGATGGTACAAAGAGATTAAATAATTTATAGAAAAGCCAAGGAGGTGTCAACGCTAGAACAAGATGTCCCCAATCCCAGCATGATCTGTCCTCTACCCATTCATGTGAAAGCCTTTGAGACATTTCAGCCTTAAAGACTCAGAGAAAGAAAGTTGTCGTTGTGCATGGGGTTTTGGCATTCAGAAAGAAACCTTGAAGGCTTTAGCCATTGCTATGTTATTCCAGGAGTGATGGTGGTTGAACAGCCCTATGATCATCTCCATCCACTGCTGACAGCCTGTTGAAGCTCTCAGTCACTGCCTGAAAGAATTCATTCCAGAAGATAAAAGTGTGAGGTTTGCATGTAGGTTCATCTGTCCTGGTCTTCCCCAGGGAAGATGAACACAAGTACTGTACGGGGCTAACATTCAATTTAGCCTGCCTGCCTCTGTGCAGAAGAGCTTAGTTTGTAAAAGTTGCCTATTCCAGATATACAGGGTGTCTGTGCCTTTTCCAGAGAATAATCTAAAAAAAGTGCGAGCAAATGAACCTATAGAATCTTCCAGCCTTCATCACGTTCAAGCCCTAGTCCACTTACAAAACAGCCTAAAACACCACATGCTATGTTTAGGGACTGGATTCCAGATCTCATAGAGATGAGCAAACTTTTCATTTTTGTCATACAAAATCAAGTTGGTACATTTGATGTAAAAGGGAAGCCAGGGATAATTCACTCTATGCTAGACTTTAAGGCCCTTGAGGACATGATGATTTTGTTTCTCTCCACATTTCTCTAAGACTCTCATATTGCTTCTTCTGTGGAAGATAGTCTTTTTATGTGTTCAGTCAACAATTATTACATACCTCCTGAGTGGGTAACCAGACTGGAAAATAAAGTATAAGAAACAGTCTTTGCCCAAGAGTTAGAAAATCTGAACTTACAGGAAACAGCTGAAAGCATGGGCAATGTATAACATTACACCAGGAAACTAAGCATGCACCTAAATGTTAAGGGAGGGTCAGCATGACTGAGACTGGAAACCTAAGAGAGAACTTGCTTGCTCTGTTCTTTGGAGCTTTCCAAATATTCCATTCCCTCATTCTTCCTATTAATGGAAAACCCCAAATAAAACATAATTTGTTCACACTTAAAGATGTGATTTCCCACTTCCGGGACGATGGAGTACGTGTTCTTTCCCTATTCCTCTCACTAAGTACAACCAAAAACCGCAGACATTGTGTATATAACAAACCTAAGAACACTCTGAAAGGTGGTGAGAAGATTGAGTAGGGATTGAGTAGGGACCTCAAGATCTAAAGATCAATATGGTGGTGAGTGTCCTGAGTTTTCTTTTTGCTCACTTTTCCCAGACTTGGAACTAGAGAAACCAGCAACCCAGAAACACCAATGGGCACAGACGAAAAACGTTCCAATGACAGCCTGCTCTCTAGCCAAAGGACGAAGAAAAGGGCAATCAAGCACAGAGAACTTTTAGACAATAACTGCTCTACTCCAGCCAAACACCAAAGAAAACACTGTGGCTCTGCCCATACCCACCAGCAAAGGCCCATAGGGACCCTAAATTTCCAGCCTGATGAGGCTGTAATGAGGCACCCCCATACTTTCATTGAGGTGGTGTCAGAAAAGGCAATGTGGGGAGCCAGGATTTTGATCCCCACCAGCTGGTAACGAAACCTCGTGATAGAGTCCTGTCTTATAAGATGTAACCTCATGTGCCCTAGGTAAAAAGTACACGGGGGCCAGACACAGTGGCTCATGCCTGTAATCCCAGCATCTGGGAGGCCAAGCTGGGCATATCACTAGAGGTCAGGAGTTCGAGACCAGCCTGGCCAACATGGTGAAACCCCGTCTCTACTAAAGATACAAAAATTAGCTCGGCCTGGCAGTGGGTGAATGTAATCCCAGCAACTCAGGAGGCTGAGGCAGGGGAATTGCTTGAACCTGGAAGGCGGAAAGTGAGCCAAGATTGCACCACTAACTCCAGCCTGGGCAACAAGAGCAAAACTCAGTCTCAAAAAAAAAGTACACAGGATCTCTCTGCATTATTTCTTACCATTGCATATGAATCTAAAACTATCTTAAAATAAAAAGTTTAATTAAAAATGTAAAGGAATTGAGACATTTGTGACCACTGAAGTGCCTCTACTGGGAGAGAACATTTCCTTCCAGGGTAGTCCACGTGGTAATCTTAAAGTTAGGAGTGTGTAGTCGTTTCCTGTGGCTGCTCTAACAAATGACCACAAATTTGGTAACTTGAAACAACAAAAATTTTTTTCTAGAATAGTTTTGGAGGCCCAAAGTCTAAAATCAGTATCACTAGGTAGAAATCAGGGTGTCCAGATTCTGGCAGCTGTGACATTCTTTGACTTGCAGTTACATCACTCCAATCGTCAAGCCTTTTTCTGCTTCATCTGTATATTACCTTCTCGTCTGCGTGTTTGTGAATTCTCCCTCTGCCCCTCTCTTATAAAGATACTTGTGATAGCATTTAGGACCCACATGGTAATCCAGAATAATCTCTCTTTCTCAAATTCCTTAATTTAATCATGGCTGTAAAGGCTCGATTTCCAAATAAGGTTTTCTAATGTTCTAGAACATTTACAGGTTCTAGAAATTAGGACCTGATATCTTTGGGCAGTCACTATTCTGCTTACCACACTGTGCTAAGCAGTCCATTGTGTAAATGTGGTGTAATTTATTTAATAACTCTACAATTGGGGTGTTTTGTTTTCTTTACCATAAACATGAAACAAGGATACTTTTGCATTAACAAATAGTTTTGGAATACCTATGCTGTGTCAGCATCTCTTTTAGGCACTGGGGATAAAGCAGTGAAGAAAACAGACAAAAATCTCTCCAGTATGGTGATTATCTTTTAGTGGGAGAGGGCAGGCACAGACAATAAACGAATCAGTAAAATATATTGGATATTAGTTAGTGATCATTGTCATACAGAAAAATGAAGCAAGGAAGGAGGATATGAAACACAAGGGATTTGCATGTTGCAATTTTATTTTTATTTTTTGAAATGAGGTGGCACTCTGTTGTCCAAGCTCAAGTGCAGTGGTATGATCATGACTCACTGCAGCCTCTAACTGCTGGGCTCAAGGGATCCTCCCACATCAGCTTCCCAAGTAACTGGCACTACAGGTTCATGCCACCACACCCGGCTAATTTTTGTTTTGTTTTGTTTTGGTAGCGATAGGGTCTCCCTGTGTTGCCCAGGCTGGTCTCAAACTCCCTGGGCTCAAGAAATCCTCCCACCTTGGCCTCCCAAAGTGTTGGGATTACAGGTGTGAGCCACCATACCCAATCTGTGTTGGGGGATCAGGAAGACCACAGTAAAAGGGTGACAAATAAGCAAAAACCTCAGTGGGAGGGGAGATGAAATCCTCTTTGTTTATCTGGAGGCAGAGCAGTGTGGACAGAGCAGTTTCAAGTGCGAAGGCCAGAAGAACAGCACAGAGTCTGGGTGACTGAACAGAGTGAGGGGAAGAGTAGTAGGGACTTAGATCTCTTAGAACCTTTCTCTGCTTATTTTCCGATGGGACTAGTACAAGGATTACTAATTTATGAGTGATTCCTTTCTGTACCTCCACAATAGTTTTGGTCTCTCCTTCTCCTCTACCTTTGGGAAAGATACATTCTTGGTCCAAAGCAGGAGAGCCTGAATTGGAAGAGGAGGAATATTTTGGTAGAAAATGTTTGAGGAACACATCTACAATGTACAGAGGTAGTGACCTGCAGGAGAGAATGAAAAGGGGCCTAATATGGTATGTAATTCTGTGAGCCCATCTGATATGGTTTGGACTTGTGTCCCCACCCAAATCTCACATTGAATTAGAGGAGTGGCTTAGCGGGAGGTGACTGGATCACAGGGGCGGGCTTCTGCCTGGTGGTTCTCAGTGAGTGAGTTCTCACAAGAGATGATGGTTTAATAGTGTGTGACACTACCCCAGTTTCTCTTTCTTTCTGTCCTGCCACCATGTGAGGAAGGTGCTTGCATCCCCCTTGCCTTCTGCCACGATTGTAAGTTTCCTGAGGCCTTCCAGTCATGCTTTCCATGACTCCTGCAGAACTGTTAATCCTCTTTCCTTCATAAATTAGCCAGTCTCAGGTAGTTCTTTATAGCAGTGTGAGAGCAAACTAATATACCATCCTTTCCATGGGTAAGTGCTTGAGTTATTCTGAAATTACTTTGAACTATGAATTTGCTTCCAGTTACATGAACTGTATATTCTCAGATACCATTTGGGGCTGAGCTTCATGAGTCATGGTGTTTGTTCAAGATAAATTCTGACAAGCAAAATTGCTGAGCCAAAAGGAATACTTTCCATTTTGATACAGAGTATCAGATTTCCCCACTCCCCAGCAAGGTTGTATCATATTACATGCCCAGCAACAACTTGCTCTCCACAAGCTCACCCCACAGAGCATTAACCCTCTTTTTAATCTTTGTATGTTATGGGAAAAATGATTTCTCAACAGTGTAAGATAAATCTGCATCTTGGCAACATGAGGGCAAAGGCCTTTTTCTATACTTGTTTGCCATTTGTATTTCCTCTTTGGTGAATTGTCTGTTCCTATCCTTTGCCTTTTTTCTATTGGAATATGCATCTTTCCTTATTGGATTTGCTAGAACCATTTATATTTTCAGGATATTTCCCGTTTGTCTGTAAAATGCTGCAAGTAGGCTTCCCGGTATGTTGTCAGGGGTTCTTGGATGTATGCAACAGAAAGTAACTGGCTCATTCCAGCAGAAAATGAATGTATTGCAAGGATATTTGGTAGATCACAGAATCACTGGAAAAGCTAGAATTCTAGACTTTGAAAATAGAGCAGCACCAAAGGAAGCAGGGCCCACCAGCAAGCCCAAACCACGCTGTAGCCACCTGTCTGACGAGGACCCTGCCAACACTGATACTGGATGCTGAAAGCCACTCCTGGCACCTCTGCCCACCTGGTCTTTGAGATTTGATGCTGAGGCCATGAAAATGGACTCTCCTCTATCTTGACTCAAAGTCCGGGGCCAGAGCGTCTGATTGGTGAAGCCTCCATCACAGCCTACATCCCCGTTTCAGGGAGCAGGAGCAGACAGACAGAGTGTCTATCAAAACTGTTCATTTCCAGCATTGGAAAGTGGACCTTGCTCTTCATCCACAGTCACACAGTGGAGAATTCCCCATATGTAAAAGGTGAAGCGGAGGCAAGGCAGAAACTGACAGAGGCTGAGAGCCCTATACTTAGCTTGTTTAAATTTAAATTTTGTTTACAGTGCTTTTAGCTTCACAGAGAATTACATTTTCTGGGTGAGTATAATATGAAAACATTTCCTTTCTGATTTCTGATCTTAACAACTCTGCTGTCCCTGTACCCTCTCCCACCTTCCTGAATTTTCCCAGCTGAACCAAGTAGGCCGATATTTTTTTTCTTTTCAAGGATACTCTGAGCTTGTATTAAGGGCTTTGCAGACTATCCTTTGAGTTTTAAGGCAGCTCTGGTGCCCCGGGCCTTCCTCTCATGTCAGAGATGTCCTTGACCCTGAGACATGTGCTCTGGAGGCTAATTATCTCAGGTGGTGGCCTGTCACCTTCTAGTTGGAAAATCTACTACCTCTGAAAATGTTTAACTTTCAGCCTTTTAGACAGGGGGCTTTTTCTGACCTGTTCATCAAAGTGTGTTTTCATGACTAAGGAGTCCCCTAACTCTCCTGCTGCTGTAGGCATATTTTATTACTCAGTTAATTTCATTTGGCCTAGTATCGTGGAATACTTGACATTTCGATATCTTAGGCATTAAATTGAAAAACACCTAGTTGGTCATTTTCACACAGTAAGTTTAAGTTTCCCTTTCCTACTCAAAAGAATGCAGCATAGTCTCATGGACACTTGACTATTTTCTACTGGTCTTTGAGGGGCTCAGTCATCTTTGCTCTTCTTGTCTATGTGGTTAGAAACCTGTCTGCACATGTTGAGCAGACTGGTACGCTTATCACATGTCAGGAGTGTCTGGAGGGTTCTCTGCCTGTTCCGTGTATTTTAAGAAAGCCCAAATGCTGGCTCCCTATCCATGGCCCTCATCCAGACTGAGCTGTGAAAGGGGGATGGAGGAGGCATGAAAACAGTGGGGCCACACTCTTCTACAGCCAGCATGCTCCTTGCAGAGAGAAGGCCCAGCATGGCCTTGTCAGGAATGAAGCCTAGGCCCTTGTGCTCACAGCTGTACTGGAGGAGCTGGAGCCCAGAAGTGGGACATCCAATAAAGGCAAGCAAGAAGCTTGGATACCAAAGTCCCTGTCAGTGATGGAGGGAACCTCACTAGAGACATGCTCAGAGACAGGCATTAGGTAGCAGCCCAAGGAGGAGTCGAGGGCAGAGAGGCCCAAAATCAGGGAAGGGGGAAGGCTCCTGGCCTAGGGATGGGGTCAGGGCTCCAGCCCCCGGGAGGTCTGTGGTGAGGACCTGTGGCCCCAAGCATCACCATAAGCAATCAGGCAGACAGAGTAAGTCAAAGATGTGATCTTTAGATTGGGAGAACAAGCTAGGTCTGAGGCAAAGAATGAAGGAGAAGCCTACTGAGGGGAAAATGGTAAAGTACAAGGCCTGTCCAGCCAGCCTTCTTTGGGTTCAAGTCCCCATTCTATCACTTATCACCTATGTAACTTTGGTCAAGTACAAGTAACAGCCTTCCTGTGTTCTCATTTAACTGCTGTTTCTTGACAGCAGTTTCCTCCTCTATAAAATGAGAATAAACACATGTAACCTCAGCACTTTGGGAGGCTGAGGTGGGCAGATCACTTGAGTCCAGGAGTCCAAGACCAGCCTGGGCAACATGGCAAAATCCTGTCTCTAAAATATATACAAAATCTAGCCAGGCATGGTGGTGCGTGCCTGTAACCCCAGCTACTAGGGAAGCTGAGGTGGGAGGATTGCTTGAGCCTGGGAGGTCGAGGCTGCAGTGAGACGCGATTATGCCACTGTACTCCAGCTTGGGTGACGGAGTAAGACCCTGTCTCAAAAAAAAAAAAGAGGGAGAGAATAATAACAAAGCCTACCTCATGGGATTTTTATGAGAAGCAGATGAAATGATATATGTAAAGCAGTTAGAAAAGAGTAGGTATTAAAATGTTAGTTATTATTAGTTAATATTATTATTACAACAACTGACATAATCAAAGCAGAAAAGCCTTAAGGCAGTCTTGATATGAAATCACCAAAATGGTCGAGTTATTTTTCAGTTCCTTCTAAATATGGACAAGATTGGTCACAGATCTGGGGCGAGGCTAAACTACAGACAGGGCTCAAGTGGTAGAAAAGAGCTGCAGAGGCGAGGAGCCAGGAAAATTCCTGCCAATGCAGTTGGGAGAATAACATTTTATTTTCTGGCAAGTCTAACACATAGTTATTGTGCCCTATGGCCTGTCCAGAATCTCTGGGCTCCGAGGGGCTGGTTACTAGAGATGTAAGCAATGAGAGAGAAGAGTCTGGAAGGCCCTCTGCTCTCCTAGGGCCTCTGCCGTAGGCTGACTCCTCTAAATCCCCAGAGTATGCAGTGGCCGTGAGAGACAGCATGCACCCCCAGCCTCACACCAGCCCTCTTCGTGGACCTGCAGGTCACCAGCGTGCAGCTGGAGTCTGGAGCATCAAAATACATACCCTATTTCACAAGCCATGTCCCCATCAATCCGTCTTATACACATAAATACAAAACACGGTTTTAAAAAATAGTTATTTACTGATAAGAACTTACAAACAAAAAGAAATAAACAACAGACACTTGGGTCTATCTGAGGGTTGAGGCTGGGAAGAGAGAGAGAAGCAGAAAAGATAGCTATTCGGTACTAGGCTGAATACCTGGGCGACGAAATAATCTGTACAATAAACTCCTGTGATATGAGTTTATCTATGTAACAAACCTTCACGTGTACCCCTGAGCCTAAAATAAAAGCTAAAAAAAGTAGTTATTTACCATCGTAATAATGACTACCATCATTGGCAGCTTAATTAGGTGCCACGTTCAGTATTTAGCTTAGTGCTAAAATATTGACTGCTTTTCTTGCTCAGTTAATTTCAGTTGCTTCAGTTGGTCTTCACAGCAACCTTAAGAGGTAAGTTACTCTTCCCGTTTTGCAGATGAGGACACAGACTCAGCAGGGTTGAGTAACTTGACCGAGGTCAAATGGCCAGTAAATGGTAGAGCCAGAATCCAACTCAGGTAGGTTAGTATGGAGCCTGAGCTTTTAAGAAGAGGGGAGGGAAATGCTTTGGAGTAAGGTTTCTAAAGAAATACTGCATTTTTGACAGAAATGAAATATGTACTGTCTGCTCCCTTCCTTGGTGAGCTAACACCAACTTGAAACAATTGCTCCCTCCCCGGGCATCATCTGTTTTGGTTCTCCAAGGAAATTGATTCACTCTGTGGAGACTCTCTTTGGGAGAGGCCAAAGTTCCTTATAGCTTCTGGGATCACAAAACCCTTTTCAACAGGATCCCTTAGGCCCAGGCCCCTAAAAACGATGTAATAAATTCACCATCAAAACAATCTCACTCGATCCCTCTGAGACCATCATGCTACAAACAAAGGTAACATGATATTCCAATAAATATTTCTCCTATGAAGTCATTAGAGGTTTTTCCCCTCCTACACTGAACTGTATTCTTCAAATTTAATATAATTTCATCGTTCCCCTAAATCATTCATGGGTATATATACAACATTCAAGTGCTCTACATGCTATCATTTGAATAAGAATGATTATTAAAGTTTAGGCTGATTCCAAAATGCAAAAGTATTTTACTGTTTTTCTTATTAAAAATGCCATAATGAAATATTTTTAAATGTTATAGCAATTATCTTTTCACTGCACAAACCTGCATTGTCAACGATGCCACATTAAAATGTTAAATCACTATTTTAATATCAAATTACTGAAGGAGAGAGAGAAAAACCGCTAAAATTCATCGTCTGTGTGGTGGATTTCTCTATGTCTTAGTACCTGTGATCTGTCATGGTTGAGAGGTGCTGCCTTATACAGGAAACACTACAGATTTTGGAGGTCTTAGACTTGAAATAACAGGGCTGACTAGGGATTGTGTATTTCTTCATCATGTAAAAAAAGTTAGGATAATCAACTATTTTTCTGGTTTCCCAAATCCAAGACTGCAAGACATTAATGGGGTGCAAGCAACCCTGAGCAGCTGGGTTTACAAAAATAAGATGACTTGCAGAAGCCATAATGTAGGCTGTGTGCTTTGGGCATCAGTGACTTGGTCTCCTCTATTCCTGCTGGGCCAGCTGCACTGGACTCTCAGTGACAGAGGTAATGGTAAAACATTAGGGCAGTTCTTGTTGCCCTGGACAAGTGTTAATGAGGAAGAGGTGTGGAGATGAGAGATACCATGTTCAGGCTCTTACCTCTCACTGAATCATGCACAGTTCTCACAATGTTATCTATAAAACACAGCTGAATGTCATGGTCACACTGAATATAACCGTTACACAGAGGACTTTGACCTGTCCCATTAGATGATTAAAAAACAAAAAGCACATTTTTAATAGATTTCATAAAGACCCAATTGTATATGACACTCTGGTTTAAGGGAAACTATTAAATGAGGTCCACGTTGGGTCAGTTACCTCACTTTCAAGCCCTTGAAACTGCAAGGCCTTATTATCTATGAAATTTTCAGAAATGAGCTTGTTAACATCAAAACTGAAAATCCTCTAAATGGTACTCCTACAGTTTGGATGTTTGTCTCCCCAAACCTCATGTCAAAATTTGATCCCCGTGTTGGAGGTGGGGCCTAATGGGAGGTGTGTTTGGGTCATGGGGGTGGACCCCACTTGAATGGCTTGGTGCCATGTTCACAGTAATGAGCCCTTATTCTATTCATTCCCACAAAAGCTGGTGTTAAAAAGAGCCTGGCACCTCCCCCTCCCCTGCTTCCTCTCTCACTGCTTCATCTCTGCACCCACCAGCTCTGCTGTGCCTTCTGCTGTGAGTGGAAGCAGCCTGAGGGCCCTCACCCATGCTCAGTCTTCCAGCCAGCAGAACCATAGCCAAATAAACCTCTTTTCTTTATAAATTACACAGCCTCAGACATTCCTTAATAGCAATACAAATGGACTAAGACCAGCACCAACAGGTTATATGATAAACAAATTGCATTGCTTCTCAGCCTTTTGGCTAAGATCAAGTGTGTAAATAAATTGCACTATTCATGAGGATTTTCAGTCAGAAATGAGTTACCTAATGGGTTCTTAGTAAATATTTGACTAACTGATTTCTGCTGGTGTTATCTCTATTAATACATCAAATCAGCCTTAAGGGACACTACAGATTGAAGGGCTGTAACCTACAATAAATTTACTTTGTATTAAGGTGGACTTAAAATAAAAGAAGTAATGCTGTGAAATTGTTGGTGAGAATGCAAAATGGTGCAACCACTATGGAGCATAGTATGGAAACTCCTCAAAAATGTTAAAGATGGGACTACCATGTAATTCAATACTCCCACTTCTGGGTGTATACTCAAAAGAATTGAAATCAGGATCTTGAAGAGGTACTAGCAGTTCCATGCTCACTGCAGCACTATTCACAACAGGCAGGAAACAACCTAAGTGTCCATCAACAGATGTATGCATAAAGAAAATGTGGTATATGTATATATACAGTTGAATACTATTCAGCCTTTAAAAAGGAGGAAATTCTGCAATATATTTCAGAATTTCTGCAATATATTGGGTGGACCTTGTGATGGTTAATATTGTCAACTTGATTAGATTTAAGGATGCAAAGTATTGTTCCTGGGTGTGCTTGTGAGAGTGTTGCCAGAACAGATTAACATTTAAGTCAATGGACTGGGAGAGGAAGACCCACCCTCAATGTGGGTGGACACTATCCAACTGGCTGCCCATGTGGCTAGAAAAAGCAGGTGGATGAAAGTGGAGTAAGCTGGCTTGCTGAGTCTTCTGGACTTCATCTTTCTCCCATGCTGGATGCTTTCTTGAATATCAGACTCCAGGATCTTTGGGCTTTGGACTCTTGGACTTACCAGTGGTTTGCCAGGGGCTCCCGGGCCTTCAGCCACAGACTGAAGGCTGCACTGTGAGCCTCCCTACTTTTGATGCTTCGGGACTTAGACTGTCTTCCTGTCTTCTCAGCTTGCAGATGGCCTATTGTGGACTTCATCTTGTGGTTATGTGAGTCAATTCTCTTTAATAAACTCCCTTTCTTTTTTTTCTTTTTGAGACAGAGTCTCACTTTGTCATCAGGCTGGAGTGCAGTGGCCTGATCTTGGCTCACTGCAACCTCCACCTCCTGGGTTCAAGTGATTCTCCTGCCTCAGCCTCCAGAGTAGCTGGGACCACAGGCACATGCCACTATGCCCAGCTAATTTTTTTGTTTTTTGGTACCGAGTTTTGATCTTGTTACTCACGATGGAGTATAGTGGTGCAATCTCACCTCACTGCAACCTCTGCCTCCAGGGTTCAAGCTATTCTCCTGCCTTAGCCCCCCAAGTAGTTGGGACTACAGGCGTGCACCACCACACTTGGCTAATTTTGTATTTTTAGTAGAGACAGGGTTTCACCCTGATGGCCAGGATGGTCTTGATCTCTTGACCTCATTATCCACCTGCCTTGGCCTCTCAAAGTGCTGGGATTATAGGCATGAGCCACCACTCCTGGCCAATAAACTCCCTTTCATATTTACGTATATCATATTAGTTCTGTCCCTCTGAAGAACTCTGACTAATATAGACCTTAAGGACACTATGATAAGTGAAATAAGCCAGCCTCAGAAAGACAAGTACTGCATGATTCCACTAATGTGAAGTCTCTCTAATAGTCAAATTCATGAAGTTAATGACTAGAATGATGGTTACCTGGGACTGGGGGAGAGTGAAATTAAGAGTTGGTATCCAATAGGCATAAAGTTTTAGTTACATAAATTTAGTTAAATCAAATCAATACTTTTAGAGATCTGCTGTTCGACATTGTATCTATGATCAATAGCAACATATTGTATAGTTTTGGGGTATCCTAGGTTTAACTCCTGTGGAAACAGATTGAGATAAAGACACACTGCCGCGATTTTATTAGGGTGTGCTTGGAAAAACAACACTTGTTGGTAAAGCAAGCAGGGCTGGGCAGAGGGAGCTGTTGAGCTGCGATGTTGCTGCGGCACTCAGCCAATCCCACTGGGAGTCTGAGGTCAACGCCACTCAGAGAACCCCTGAACTGATGCAAGGGAGCCAGGACTTGGTATCCCTCATCAACCAGTCATTAATTGTGACCTACCCCTAAGGAAAGAGAAATAACACTGGGCAAAACACTTCCTTTTGTCTGAGGGTAATTCCTGGAGAGGGCCTTAGCTATGAGCCTCAACAGGTAACACCCTAATAGCTGGGGGAGAAAGTGCCTTGGTCCCAAATGTGGAATTTGGATGGCATATGACAGAGCGCACTACACTGGATCACACCACAAGTTCACCATGCGGGAACTGAAACTCAGCCTCCTCTCAGCAGGTTAAAAATTTTCCTTCTGACTTTCCTTTCTTTGTTATCACCATTTTTCCTTTCCTAAGGTAGTAGATGAGAAATCTAAAGATTTCTATAAATTGCCTTGGGCGATTTTTAACAGTCTGTCACATTTAATTTCCAGCATATTTATCCTTTTAAACAATTTTAAATAATTCACTACAAAGTGAAACCTGGCATAAGTCCTATCTGTCTTTTACTCCCTGAATTACTGAAGAAGCCAAGACAACAGATTTCTAGGCAGTTTTTAGGGCCTGGGTTGGGGACTAGTGATATAACCAAGAAACGAGGAAGTGGCTGGTCTCTGCTGTTTTTTCTATTTTAGAGAAGAATGCTTGAATCATTGGTTGGGCAAATAAATATTCAACTATTCTCTGGAAAATCCTACTCTGTTTATAAGAATGCAAATGAATAACCTTGAAAAAAAAAGTTTTGTTATTTTATGTAAAAAAAAAAATTTAACATGAGCTGAATGTTTTCAGAGATGTAGATTAAAAAAAAAAACCTATCTAGTACTTGTGGGTGCATCCCCATTGTCCACCAGTGTTAGTATTCCATCAAAGACCTAGTTGCCTTTCTCAAACACTGTCCTCAAAGCACTCCCAGGGAAACACAGGAGATATTAAATTATAGTGTAATTAAATTAAATTATCACTTTGCAATCCCACCAATAAGGCTGAGACGGCACTTCTGTTATGAATCTTTCCTTGCAAATCCTTATACTTTGGGATAAGAACTCCTTCCTGGCCGAAGTACTTTGGGCTTAAAGGTGAAGTCGTGGATTAGATGACTGTACAAGGGTTCTTGCACCCAAAAGATTCTAATGACAAAAATTTAAACTCACTCGTTTTGAAGATTTTTGATCTTGGGCTTTTGAATAATTTTACTTATCTGAAACATGAGTCTATATAGTGTATATTGGATAATTTTTACATTCTAAATATAAAGCTTTTTTGAAATCTAAAAACATTTTTTTTTTGTTGAGTAGTAAAAGGAATATTTTAATGTTAGAAAATGTTGGATATGCAGAGAAAATCGCTACTTCTGAATGAATGGGCCAGAAACCAGTACTGAGGATCTGAAACAAGAGCTGTAGGGTCCACCAGAGTTTATCTTCTCTACACCTACTGTATACACAGCACTTATGAGATGCCATAATGATGTTCACAGTGTGAAGAAAACAAAATCTCAGATTTTTAACAATATAAAAAAGAAAATAAGGCAGGAAGGCACTTGGGACTCAGTGTTCCTCTTTTTAAGCCTTTAAGGTTCTTAAGCAAGTCCCATTGGATACATGGGGAAGATGAGCTTCCCCTAAGCACCACTCCTAAAGTCTCTGTGGCCACAAGGAGCCTGCGAAGCTAAGACACAAAGAAGGGCCCCCAGTATATTTTAGATACATGTGTTTCTGCCTGCACATGAAAGTGCACATTCCAATTGTATTAGATTCCTTCAGAAAAACAGAACAAGTAGAGAGATAGATAGATAGATAGGCCGGTAGATAGAGATATAGAGGTATAGGAATAGATAGAGAGAGAGAGATCCATAAAGAGACCTATATGAGAAACTGCTACACACAGTTATGGAGGCTAAGTCCCATAATCTGCCATCTGCAAGCTGGAAACCCAGGAAAGCTGGTAGAATAAATCCCTGACCAAGGACAAGCGAAGACTGCTGTCTCAGCTCAAGGAGGCTGGTAGGAAGCAAAAGGTGTGGTATGAATTCCTCCTTCCTCCATCGTTTACTTCTATTCAGACCCTCAGCAGATTGGATGATGTCCATACACACTGGAGAAGGTGACCTACTTTACTGAGTCACTGATTCAAATGCTAACTTCATCTGAAACACCCTCATAGACATACTCAGAAATAATGTTAAATCTGGGGACCCTGTGGTGCAGTCAAGTTGACACTATTGCACTCATTGCAGGAGTACATTGACATGAATGAACCATACGTGAAGACCCTATGGAATGGTTTCACCCACCCTCCCCTTACCCTTCAAGTTCTCCTGGAATTTACTTGGAGAACCCACATGACATCCAGGTGGCAGTGGATGGATGCACAGCGGCAACCACAGGAAGCCTGTTGAGACACATGTGATGATAGGCCAGCATCCTTGGCCAAGAGTCTTTACTCAGACATGTTTTGTAGAAACCAAGTAAACAAGGAACTGTTGAAAGAATGGCTTAAAACAGAAATTATCAGCCGGGCGCAGTGGCTCACGCCTGTAATCCCAGCACTTTGGGAGGTCGAGGCGGGTGGATAACCTGAGGTCAGGAGTTCAAGATCAGCTGGCCAACCTAGTGAAACCCTGACTCTACTAAAAATAAGCCAGCCGTGGTGGCAGGTGCTAATTGCTTCGACCTAGGAGGTGGAGGTTGCAGTGAGCTGAGATCACACCACTACATTCCAGCCTGGGCTACAGAGTAAGACTTCTTCTCCAGAAGAAAAAAAAAGGCAGAAATTCTCAAACTTCACCCTGCATTAGAATCCCATGAAGGTTTTGTTAAAACATGGATCCTTGGGCCCCCATCCCATAGTTTTTGATTCAACACATCTGGGGAACGGCCCTCAAATTTGTATTTCTAACAAGATAATGCTGATACAGCGGGTCCAGAGATTCTGCACTGAGATCCTGTAGTATAAAGAAAAAAGAACTTCAACGGTCTTCTTTTGAAGTTTTCAAATTCATTCAAATTGTTGGGCTCAGTGGTGAGGATGACTCTCAGGTGGAAGTGAGTGACTGTCCTCAGGTAAATGATTTAACATCTTGAGATGAGCCAATGATCTGAGGTAGGAGCAGGGATTGTGGAATAGGTCTCCCCCAGGGCCCTTGGAAATGAGGAACAGAAAATTGATTTGCTTCTCTGCTTCTTTGTAAACAATACAACCAAGTTGTATAGCTACATCTGGTCATATATGCACCTCTTGTCGTCTGCTTGCTCCTGTTCCCTTGGGGAACTGCTCTTCCCTTGCTCCAATCATATATTTCAGGCGAGCTTAGAATCATAGCACTACGCTCCCGGGCCACAGTGGTAAGTGTGCAACCTTACTCCCTTGGAAATATTCCTTTGGTATTTGACCAAAGCCTAGCCAATGAAAGTTCTTCCCCAGGAAATTTCTAAGTTTTATTGGTGGGGAGAGTTCTCATTCATTTCCGATCACAAAGCTTTTAAGAACATGTTCAACAGCTGCTGTCAGTCATGCCCTTCACCAGGTAGAATGTGTGAGAGAACGAAAAAGACAAAAGGCAGAAGAACAAGAGCAATCAAACCTTTTCAGCAGTAAGTCTTTTCTTCTAGTCACTGAAGGCTTGGAGCTACTTGAGTTCTGCAATGATTTCTTCAGTTCTATTTTTTGTTTTATGTTAGCATCTTTCAACCCCTACTCCTTTCCCACCTCCCCATCCTGTTCCTCACCCTCCCTTTTTTTTTTTTTTTGTTTTGCTTAACATGTTTTAGTTGGATTTCTGTCACTTGCAAAGGAAAGAATCCTGACTAGTGTGGATTAGTCCTCTAGTAATTAAACCCATAACAGCAAGGCAGGTGGAAGCGTGGGGTGAAGAGAAGCCATGAAAGTGTGTCTGTGATGGGATCTCATAGGTACCCAGATGACAGGCTCTTATAGCTGCAAGGAACAGAGCCTCCCTCAGGTTTCCTGAAAGAAAATGGTGAGACTAAAAGTGGAAATCACCAAAAACCTGAGATGGGCCTTGGGGCCAGCTCCGGTCTGGCTCACGCTCACTGCCTCTTCTCCATGTAATCTCTGCTTCTCAGAGTGTATCTGTTCCATTCTCCCTTTACTCCTGTATGGCCGATACTCTCCCCATTTTCTATCCAAATCCCAGGAGGTCAGCTAATTATACTGCTGTCCCCATTGTTCAGAGTTCTTTGTTCTTGACCTTTGTGGGTTACCAGATAACCTCTTTGGATGAGGCACCATCTCTGGGCCTATCAGGGCTTCTCCAAACAACAATGGCAAAGGCTGAGGAATATAGGTTAAGGCAGACACTCCATTGTGTCAGGGAAGATGTATGTCCCAGAACACCAAAAAGAAGAGTCAGAGTGTGACATGTCAAACAAATACTAAATAAAAACATTCACCAGAAAGTCTAAAATGCATCAGAAAGGGGTGGGTGCAGAGAAGTTATAGGACTTTCTGAACTGGTCTGCTAGAGCCAAGGGCTTCAGGTCTTGGAAAAGCAATGTTACACAGATGGGGACTTTGCAGCTCAGAAGCGCAAGGCCCCTCAGCCACAGTAAACCCATAGGCTTCTGTTTGGCTTGACTTCTACGACTTGACTGGGGGAAATTTGGGAGAGTCCACATGTTCTACACTTTGCACCATGATTCCAGAAGGACTGATAGGTCACACAGACCTAGGGTAGAATCCCAGTAAATGGCTTCGAGCAAGTTTCTTTGCTTTTGAAGTCTCGGTTTCCTCATACCAAGATGAAATTACCTGCTTTCACAGAGTTATTATGAAGAGCAAATAAGACAAGACCTGTGGAACACTTAGCCTAGCTCCAGGTACAGATAAAGTGCTCATTAAATGCTAGTTATCATTGCTATATCATCATCATCATCATCATTCTCATCATTTTCATTACGATATTTTCAAGGTGAGTGAGTGCATTGTGCCTCCAAGGATACGTTTGTGAACAAAGCTTATCTCCCTACCTGTTTGCTGATACTGGTCATTTTTCTAACAAATATCCCCACTTACAAATAAAATTAAAATCTAAATGTATTTAAACTGTAAAGCTGTATGTCCAAACTGTTAAACAATTTAGAAGATTTTTTTTTGTTTGTTTTTTGTTTTTGTTTTGTTTTGTTTTGTTTTGTTTGAGATGGAGTTTCACTCTTGTTGCCCAGGCTGGAGTGCAGTGATGAGATCTCAGCTTACAGCAATCTCCCCATCTCGGGTTCAAGTGATTCTCCTGCCTTAGCCTCCTGAGTAGCTGGTATTACAGGCATGTGCCACTATGCCCTGCTAATTTTGTATTTTTAGTAGAGACGGGGTTTCTCCATGTTGATCAGGCTGGTCTGGAACTCCTGATCTCAGGTGATCCACCCACCTCAGCCTCTCAAAATTCTGGGATTACAGGCATGAGCCACTGTGCCTGGCCGGAAGGTTTTTATTTTAAAAATAAAGAGATGAAGAAAGGAAGGACAAATGGGAAGAAGGAAGGAGGGGAGGGAAGGAAGAAGAAAGGGAAGGAGAGAAAGAAAACCCTCTCGTAAAAGTTCTCTTCCACGTATAAGGTTTTATATTTCATTATAAAGGAGTTTTTTTTGGTTAATTAAGGCATCAGTACAACAATAAAACCAACAGAAAAAATACCTAAAAATCTTTTCATTCTGTACAACAAATATCTGGGTATATTTACCTTATGTAAAATCATTCATTTGTTCTAACATGCCAGTATAATTATCAAAAGTTTACTTTAAAAAGATATGAAAAGGTTGGGAGGGTGTGGCTTAAATATAATCTACAATTTTAAAATTTAATTTCACATATTGCCATGCTGCTCTATTACATATGCAGGAAAGGAAAGGCAGTGTTTTTCAGGCTTGAAAAAAATTAATCCACGTTTCTTGGCATAGACAACCAATGTTATATTTAAAATATACATATATAATGTGAGACCCATTATCTAATAAAAATCATGAAATCTAGCTTATTCAGTTTGTAACTTATAATAACTGAAAGTTGATCAAAGAAAAGTAATTCCATTTTTATTACATTGTTCCTTTTTTATGGCCAAAATTTAAAATGCATGATAAAAATTCAATATACAATAATTGAAACATATAGTCTGACCTCACATTGCTCTGATAAATCTGTTCATTTCTGGCCATTTTCAGTGTTGCTATAGTGAACGGTGTTGACAAGTGGATGAAAAAAGCTTATAAATGGAATTCAGATCATAGATAAAACTGAACATAAACTATCTCCCCACATTTCTGCATGTTGGGAGGCCCGGTTTGTGCCACAGATGGCCATCTCCCAATAATACATAAAACATTTCTTGCTGGAGCTCAGCACACATTGTTGAATGCACAGGTCATTTGAACAGAACAATAATTCAATTCACTTAATAATGACCTCACTGGGAACAAACACAGACACAAGATGATGCTGTTAGGAGAACAAAATTGTACTAGAGTTTTAAAAATGAAATTCTTAAATAGCCGCCATGCTCTCTTGTCAAAATAGCACTTAAATGTATGCAGCGTTTAGCGACCAGGCAGGCTCACTGAGTTTATTTTAGTCTCTTGAATTTTACTGCTGTGTCTCTGTGCCATGTTTCTTCAGTTGTCACGCTGGTAGCTTTCCTGGGAAGGTCAGTGGTGCTCACTGAACCCTCGATTAGCTTACAGGCTGAGCTCATTGATGAAGAAGGCTTGAGTTCATCATTTTTTCTTCTCTAATAGCTGAGATGGCAGTCAATGAGAATGCCTGCAGAAAGTTTCAGAAGGACACATGGGAATCATTTAACCAGGCCAATAAAATCAGCTATTTATGCAAGTAACAGTTATTATAACCTCAACCATCAAGGCTGTATTTCTCTAGAATAATTTTTATTTGGGGACTAATTTTATATCTAGCTTGTAATGTTTAAAATTCAGGATTCCTTACTTTGGCAGTAATGAATGAACTCAGGTAGCAGAAATCAGGATCCAGATGCTGTCTTTTTAGCATTTAGACGCTGACATCACTGATACACATGTGTTCAGGTACCACTTACCTAGTATGTTTAGCCATGAGGTTCATTTTTATATTTTAAAACTAAACCCAAGTGCTGTTGAAATTAGGCACCTTAGGCTGGGTGCCATGGCTCATGTCTGTAATTCCAGCACTTTGGGAGGCTAAGGCGGGTAGATCAAGAGGTCGGGCGTTTGAGACCAGCCTGACCAACATGGTGAAATCCCGTCTCTACTAAAGATACAAAAATTAGCTGAGTGGTGGTGTATGCCTGTAATCCCAGCTACTCAGGAGGCTGAGGCAGGAGAATCACTTGAACCTGGGATGTGGAGTTTGCAGTGAGCTGAGACCATGCCATTGCACTCCAGCCTGGGCAACAGAGCAAGACACCATCTCAAAAAAATAAATAAATAAATTAATTAGACATCTTATTGCCATAGGCTTAACTATTAATATCATGTTCTCTTTTGTCACTCACGCTTACTGTACAAGCACACTTAATAAACAGCAGGGACTTTAAATATGTTTTATTTAATATATTTTATTTAAAAGATCTTTAAGTTTTAGGATCAAATAATAAACCTGAAGAACAGAGGTGATAGAAAAATAAAAAACAGAGAATTGATATACAACCTATTCAAATCAAGATTAATTTAATGATGGAGAGCAAATATTTAGGAGTCTTGTTAACAATTGTTTTATAGTTTAATTATTTTATTCTTTATTCTTCTTTTTCCCTTCCATCTGTCTTAGCAGGGCTGAAAAGGCTCAATCTACTTTCCCACGAAATAGTGCTTTTATGCTTGGGAAACACATTTCTCTAAAGAACTAACCCATTAGCTTATTTCTGTACCTGCTTCATCAATATCAGCCGGAATACCCTATAATAGTGGCAATTTATTAACCTCTGTTGTAAAAGGCAAAAGAAAGAACACTCATGCTATTTTTCCATGAAAATGGTGGTCAGGGGAAAGGGTGTTTTAGAGAGGAAGTGATACCAGGGAGGGGAGAGGCGAAGGCATTAATAAGCAGAGTACACTTTCCACTGACAAATATAAAATTCTCAAGACTAAAGAGGTGTCTATAACCCAAACAGGACACCCCTTCTTCTTCTTCAGTTTCCCCTCCCTCCTTTTACAGACACTTCCCCCAGAAGACACAGTCCTTGCTTCACTGAAGCAGAGAAAATACAAAAGGTAAATAGATAATATAAAAGACAGCGGGTAATTTAAGGACATATTGATATTATAAGAGTTCAGAGAAATTGAGATTGGGAAATTGAAGAAATTGCAAGGTGTGAATGCAGACCCTCGCTCCTGTGAGGCTAGAGGGCATTTTCCTTCCTCTCATTGCCCCCAGGATGCTACGTTCTTGTCCATCTCCCAGTATGAAGGAGATCCTTCTGCAGCGAAGTCCTCCATAAGCTGAGCCCAGCAGCTCAGCTTCTGTTTTCCTGGCACCTGCCTGAGGGCAGGGCAGGGCTTGCAGGCTGAGCATGATGCTGGGCATCCACTCTACCTTCTCAAGGGAAAGAGAGGGAGCTGGGGTACAGAAAGCCATACTCCTCTCCAGGTGGATGCCCTTGGGAAGTGGGAGCAGTAGGGAGGAAAAGTCCATTGCGTGCTGCTAATAATCACAATAGTAACATTAAAACAGCACTTACAATGCCCAGAACAGTTCCAAGCAATTTACGTGGGGTATTAACTCAGGTAATCCTCACAACAACCCTGTGAGGAAGTACTGTTCATATCCTCATTGTACAGATGAGACACAGAAAAACTAATGAACTTCCCTAAGAACACACAGCTACTTGATTGGCATAATTGAGACTTGAGCCCAGATACAGCCCAACTATAGCACTGCTGTCATACAGGGTTCACAACTCAGGCTGCACATTAGAATCACATGGATAGCTGTTAAACAATACAGATACTTGTCCTCAGTCCCAGAAATACAGATTTAATGGATCTACAGTGGGGCCCAGGGCATGAGGACTTTTTGAATGTCTCCAGGTGATTCAAATGTGCACACAGGACTCTAAGCCATCTGGGCTCTCTCTGTACAGTTATCTCATGACCTCAGCACCTCTCCTTTCCTCCGTTACTCCGAATATTACACCCTGATCTGACACCCTGCCACTCTCCACTTTTCTTACCTTGTGGTGGTTTTAAAATATGTCCACAAATTCTTGGACACTCATCTCTTCAAAAGGTCGAGATAACTTCTCTCCTCTTGAGTAGTGACTCGCTTCTAATGAATGGAATTTAGTAGCCATGCGGGTCTGTGACTTCCAAGACCAGATCATAAAAGACCTTTGCAGCTTCTTCCTTCCTGGTAAGCTGTGGATTGCTCCCTCTGGGGGAAGCCAGATGCTGTGTCATAAGATCACTGGAACAGTCCTATGAAGGGGACCTCCTGGTGAGGAACTGTGGACTCCTGCCCACAGCCAAGGAAGAATGGAGGTCTTCCAGCAAGTAGCTACTGAGTGAGCCAAATTGGGAGTGAATCTTCTAGACCCAGACAATCCCTGAAATGACTAGCACCATGGTGGACCTCTTGAATGCTACCTCATGAAAGACCTCAGCTGGAACCACCCTGCTAAGCTGCTCCCAGATTCCTGACCCTCAGACACTGTGCAAGATAACAAATGTCCATTACTTTACACTGATAAACTGTGGGGTCATTTGTTATGTAGCAATAGATAACTAATACAGTCATCTTCAACGCCCCTCTCCAACTCCCAAGTCCTTCCATATTGACTTGAAGCTGGGAAGTTACCAGTGCTGCAATAGAAAAGTGTCTGACAGCCCAAGGTGGAATTCTGAATGCATTTACCGTATAAACATAGCTGCATGAATATTTATATATGTACATAAATGTATGCAATGCATAGAAAAAGTCTGGAGGAAACAAGTCAAACTGTTAATTGTTGCAGAGCCCTTGATAGGAAGGGGAGTGGAAGCAGGGGTGGGGGAAAAGCCAAGGGGAATTCTTCTTGCTGCTCTGCAGGCTACTGCATCGTTTGGATGTTTCACACCAAGAATATATCCACACATCACTTAGGTAATGAAACATATTTTTCCTGCACAAAAGCGAGGGAGGAAAAAAATAAGAGCAGCATAATCATACCTGAGCCTGGGTTCTGTTGGAAGTAGAATACTAGAAAGTTCTGCAAGTACATTATGGATACAGGAGTATTTTGTGGCCCATCCTGAGGGCTTTAATACCAGGTAGAACACTGTGAGACTAACAGGCCTTGAATCCTGATGTCCACATGTGCTTAATTCTTGACTCTAACCCTAACCAGCTTGGCAAGTTATGAAACTGTTCTGAGCCTGTTTCCTCATCTGTAAAGTCGAGATAATGATTTAGGAATTAAAGAAGCTAAATATATACATCACCTCACACAGTGAATGGTCAAGAGGTTGCATTCATCAAGTGATAGCTGTCATACTATGGGGAAATATGCTCCTACTTCCAAACACGTACATTTTGGGATCATTACCTGTAAATCAGTTTGGGGTTCTATGAATTATATATTATTGTCAATTCCCCTTTTTTGGGGAAGGCAAACAAATTCATGACAAAGTAGACTTTCAAGACTCATTTACCACATGAATTTTGCAAACATTCCAGAGATCAAATATTTGTTTTCTATTCAAAGTGATAAAGGTCTGAAAAAGTCATATTCCTCAGCTATAAGAGAGAAACTGGGTACAGTGGAGGTGAGAACAAAATCCCCAAAACTTGGAGTATGCTGGATTTGGAGTCTACTGGATGTTAGTGCTGGAGAGTTGGACTGTCCCATCCTTTTCACATGTTAGAGGTCACACACAGGGAGCCCACCAAGCCCAGCATGCCAATAAAGGTGTTTCTTGTGACCCATACAATGTTTCTGAAAAGCATTTGAATTAGTTACCCACATTTAAATTTGAAAGATTTCACATAAAAATAAAGATTTCATATTAATCTTTAAAAAACTGACATAACTGGCTGTCATGGGTCAGCTGGCTAGAATTGAGTCATGGATTCCTCCTTAGTTAGGATGAGGGTTCAAGAAGCCATAAAGCCCACTTGGACTGGCATCACTTGTTACGGTTATCTACTTGTCCTTTAGGCATTCAGTTTGCTCCATTGAAACTTTGGATGTTTATTCCAATCCAGCAAGAGTGTTTCTGGGATGGGATGACCATGCTTCTATAGTTGTGAAAACTGCCCAACCATGCGTGCAGCGTAGAGATCCCAGAAATGGAGACTGTCTTTCTCTGTTTACTTTTTAATGAACCAAAGAAGAGGAATGTGGAACTCTCCAAAATGTTTCTGTGAGGAAATGAAGAGCTGCTATTTATAATCTACTATACTTCTACAGTGAGCTAATATTTATCAGGAAAGCCTCCAGTCTCTCAAATTTTCTAAAGTTGTGTGTCATCTCAGCCAATCTATCTGCATCATCTTTTCCATTTGAGTAGTCTGGGATTTTTGCCTCTGCACATGCTCAAATCCTACAACTGGAAGAAAATGCTGAACTATGACCCTTGTCTTTGATATATACAGAGAGATACTTATCAACTTTGGTGATATTGAGTTCATTTTTAATATCATGGAGTCACTAGTGAATCAATACCTGTCCAATACTTGTCTAATAAATGTTCCTGTCTGACAGTTATTAGAAACAAACAAAAGTAGGTTCTATTTCCTTAACTCTGCTTGAAGATCTTTCAATAGCAAAATTGTCCCCCATAATTAATAAAAGTAAATATGAATTTGCTTTTAAGACTCATTTGCTGGTAATTATTAAAGGCTAGGTCATTTCTGGCCTAGGTTATTTTTTAATATTTTATTTAAAAATTTTTCAGATGTACAGAAAAGTTGAAAGAATGGCACAGTGGACACCCACATATTTACCTCAAGATTCGACAATGAACATTTGCTATATTAACTTTATCACATATTCGTTTACTCTTCTTTTAACCTATCAATTTTGATACATTTCAAAGTAAGATGCAGACATCAGTACATTTCACTCCTAAATACTTCAGCTTTCGTATCACCAGAGTTCAACATTTGTTTATGGTTTTAAATGTTTTTACTCTGGTAAAATATGCATAAATAGAAGTCACCTTTTTAATAATTTTTTAAGTGTACCATTCTTCCTTCCTCTCTGCTCTTGAAAACTGCCATACTACTCCCTGTCTCTGAATTTGACTACTCTAGATACTTCATATAAGTGGAATCATATATTTGTCCTTTTGTGACTGGCTTATTTCACTTAGCATAATGTCTTCAAGGGTCATCTATGTTGTCACATGTAAGAATTTTCTTCCTTTTTAAGACTGAATAATATTCCATTGTATGTACATATCACATTTTGTTTAACCATTTATCTGTCAGACACCTGAGTTGCCTCCACCTTTTCTTTCCAAGACTTCTTAGAGCAGATTTAGGTTTCTTCCACTTTCTGACTATTGGGAAGAATGCTGCTGTGAACATGTGTGTGTACAAATATCTGGTTGAATTCCTACTTTCACTTCGTTGGAGTATATACCTAGCATGGAATTACTGGAGCATTTGCTAATTCTATGTTTAATTTTTTTGAGGAATCTATGGTTTCTTTTTTATATAACATTTATACCTAGTGAAATGCACATATCTCAGGTATATAATTGGATAGATTGTGACAAATGTATATTTCAGTGGATTATTTTTCTTTTCTTGTTAGGCCATCAATATGTACATATAAGAATTTTTCTATTAGAACGCTACACATTCAGTGGTCAAAAGCCTGCTGGAGGGCCGGGCGCAGTGGCTCACGCCTGTAATCCCAGCACTTTGGGAGGCCGAGGCGGGTGGATCACGAGGTCAAGAGGTCGAGACCATCCTGGTCAACATGGTGAAACCCTGCCTCTACTAAAAATACAAAAAGTTAGCTGGGCATGGTGGTGCGTGCCTGTAGTTCCCGCTACTCAGGAGGCTGAGGCAGGAGAATTGCCTGAACCCAGGAGGCGGAGGCTGCGGTGAGCCGAGATCGTGCCATTGCATTCCAGCCTGGGTAACAAGAGCGAAACTCCGTCTCAAAAAAAAAAAAAAACAAAGCCTGCTGGAAAGTGTGGTCTTAGATGACATCAAGACATACAGTTTCAGGACCTACTGGCCTTATCTTTTCACATATTTTGAAGTCTAAAAAGGATCTCACTGTCCTGAAATCAGAAATTTGCAAAAATCATCATCTCCATCTTCTACTACTGACTATAAACATTTTACCTTGTGTAAGCAATGACCACAATAGTTTCAAAGAAGCAGTTTTAAACAAAAGAATGCATGTGGGCTCAAATTTTAGCTCCCACCGATTACCAGAGAGAGATGATCTCTCCTGACATCCATCATGCAGATTTTCCAGAGTCTAAAAATTCTAAGCAGGTAGTTGCAAAGTTTATCATACAGATCAATAGTTTATAATATTGAAAATGAAAACAACAATGAACATAGCATATTTTTGCTATAAGATTGACAAAAAGTGATAGTTTCATAGGGAAAACTGTGGCAAAACAGGCATTTGCCGATGCTGTAGGTGACATTGAATAGTAGGGCAATTTGCAAATAACCTGTTAAGATTTTTAATATACGTTATTTGTAACCCAGAAGTTTCACCTCTAGGAATTTTCCTTACAGAAGTACTCATACGGGTGCACCAAGGTATATTTGTACATGGTTGCTCATTACCACGAAGCTTGTAGGAGCAAAAATTGAAAAAGACCCAAATATCAGTCAGAAGGTAGCCGCTAAAAATAAATCCTGATATACACACATTTCACTGGTATAACTTGCTTTACCAGCTTGGACACAATGAGGTTACATCTTTTTTATTTTTTCAAATTACATTAGGCCCAATCATCTATGTGCCAGATTAGTGCCAGAGGAAGTCCACTGCCTGTCTCCTCTCTTAAGGCCTCTTCTCTCTCCCTGAATTGCCCAAACACCCTGGGGCTTTTACTCCTTGCAAAGCAGCCAGTCTTGCTTCTAAATGCCTCCTGGAGAGAAAACTAGAGAATCTGATTAGTCTATTAGGAGCCTTATTTTCAACGTCTGTTGCTTCTGTTTGCCATACTGTGACTGTTGAAAGCTGCAAAAGTAATAAATAGGGACTAGTGTTGCAAAATAAAGATGGAAAAAAAAGGCTTGACTGAGTCTGTTTTGAAAAATAAAAGTAAAGATCTTATTTGTATTTAAACATAGGGCTATCTTTGACTATGTGTGTGTGTGACATGTATCTTTGACAGAATGTGTGTGTGTGTATATATATATACATAAATTTCACATATACTGTAGTTACAACCATGCTTTAATTTTTCCAGTAAACAAAGAATGAATCAAGTATTGATTTGGTGCTTGGTGTTGGGGGGATAAATTTTCTAACAGAATTATTTGAAAGCAAATTTTGACACCCTTCACTTTACTCTGACTTTTATATATAGCAGAATGACAAGGGTCACTTTGAGGAAGATGTGAGAGCTTAGTCAATTTCCTGAGACCCTTTGAATTCTTTGATATTCAAGTAATTCTCCTTTTGAAAAACTTATCCTATTATCATCCTCGTTGTTTTTCTCATCTTTAGTTGTTACCAGGTCTAACACTGCTAGATACTCATTTGCTTATGGAACAGTTCTCCAAAATCATTTCCAATGACTTTATAAAATCATGCATCTTTTGCAAGAGTAGCAGTTTTACATTGCAACTGAAATGCATTTTATTTACATTATATGTGGGATGTTTATAACATCTGCAATCAGCAAAATTGACTGGCTGAGTGGGTATAGATGCTGATATTAAGTTGGGAGGGCTATTTAAGTGAGGACTAATTTAATAAGCGGTCAGTTCATTAGTGGATATTTTCCTGTTATGACCAATTTCTGCTTTTCTACACAACTTAGCAACTACTTGGATTCAGATAATAATGAATAGCTGGGTAATAAGAAACTTCGGTACTATGCAGTACTAGAAAGGAATTAGGTGTGTATTGACGTGGAAAAACATTCACAATGCATTGCTTAATATAAAAAGCAAGTTCCACATGAATAGTATAACCATGTTTCTATGAAATAATAACAAGTGTTAGTATATGCGTAAGAAATATAAACTAATAAAACAACCTGGAAAACACTCCAAACTATTAGCAGTCATTTCTGATGAATGTGTGGGGAGTGGGGAGAAGTCTATTTTGGAAGCTTTATATTTTAATGAATTTTTACTATATTTTTGAATATGATAAAACCTAATTTAAAATATTTTTAACTAGTGGACCAGGTATGGTGGCTCACACCTGTAAACCCAATTTTTTGGGAAGCTGAAGCAGGAGGATTGCCTGAGGCAACATAGCAAGATGTTGTCTCTACAAAAGAATTTTTTAAAAAAATTAGCTGGGTGTGGTGACACATGCTGGTAGACTGAGCTACCAGGAGGCTGAGGTGAGACAATTACTTGAACCCACAAGTTCAAGATTATAGGAGCTGGTATGATCACACCACTGTACTACAATCTGGGTGACAGAGTGAGATGAATATACATAATATACAAATATTTAAACTAGTGTAGCTGAAATAGAATGAATTGAAGAAGAAGGAAGAGGAGGATGAGGAAGAGAGGAAGGAAGGAAAGGAGTAAGGGAGGGAGAGAGACAGGAAGGAAAAAGAAAAATGGGCTGTGATTTGATTAGTGTCCAAACGGGATACTCCTAGAGTTTTTATTAGCCCATTTTGACGGGATGTAAAAGGTTTTTTCAATTGCAGCCTATTGTGTTATAAATAGCCCAGAGCTCATTTTCAAAATAACCAAATCACAAATATTTGTTGAGAATCTGCTGTTTTCAAGGTACTATGCTACACTTAGTGCTCAGAGGAATTCAAGAATCTGTAAGACTTCTAGTCTTTCTCAAAAAGCTAACAATTTAGTTAAGAAGACAGGAAAATCTTCACTTGAGATAGGAAACTACATCCAGCCTTCAGTGACTAAGGCCTGAGCAAGATGGCACAGCTGTGTGATGGTGCAGAAACTGACTAGCGGACGCTCAAGTCTTTGCTGCTGCCTAGGATTCTATGGGTTTAAACATTAGAATCAGGACTGAGTGCAAGATGTTTACCTTCAGAGAAAAACTGTAATTCTTATTTTTCATGGGAATGGAAACCCACAGATTGGTTAAAAGGCCAGGTAGAGTTCCATTCAGATTTTATGAGAGTATCAGGGGGCTTTTGACATTGATACTCATGAAGTGTGATGGTGAACAGTAGGATATGTATTATTATTATCTCTGCCTCATTTTATAAACAAAAAACCTAAGATTAACTCAGGTACATTCTGCTAAGGGCAGAATTAGGATTTAAACCCAGTACCTCTGACTCCAGAGCCTGCATTCTTAATTTTTTTTGGATCACTTCTTTATCCAAATGTACTGTGTTACTGCTAGGGTATGGGTCTTGTGCAAGGAAGAGATGTTCGGCATGGCACTAATCAATGTGTATATTTACTGTGTAGTTTACCCCAGAAGAAAGAGGAAACCAGCTGCGTCAATGGAATTTGGAGGATGGTAATACCTCCTGCCAAACAACATTACTACCCGTGAAATCTCTCTACTCTTTCTGGATAAGAGGTTGCCAAGATTTCCGTAGACTTGGTCTTCCTTTCCACTCCTGGAAATAATCCCCTTAGGGCAGAATTGAAGCACATTGACAGAGTAACACTTTCTGCCTTTGTTCTTGTTGTAGAGTGAAAAGAAGCTGGGCCTTATATCCATTCTTGGGGTGGTCCATGAAATGCAAACTACTCCTCTTTATAGAAAATTTCTGGAAGTCATTGCCTTGAAAAGTTTTTAAACAGTATTCTCAACATCCTAAAATAATGGAAAAGAACTTGTGAATAATCAGTGCTATGGTTCAAATGTGTCCCCCAAAGAACATGTGTTGAAAAGTTAACCGCCACAGCAATAGTGTTGAGAAATGGGCCTAATGGGAGGTGTTTAGGTCATGACGGTGGCATCCTCATAAATGGATTAATGCTGATTATAAAAGGACTTGGGGCCGTGAGTTTGATCTCTTCCTCTCTCTTGCCAATGTGATTCCTTCTACCATGAATGATGCAAGAAGAAGGCCTTCACCAGATGCAGCTCCTTGAGCCAAATAAACTTCTATTGTTTATAAATTACCCAGTTTGTGATACTCCGTTATAGCAGCACAAAAGGAACTAAGACAATGAGCTGTAAATTCCTTTTCCCCTTCTTTGCTCTTTTTATCTCTGAGAATGTGAGGCCTTAGCGTTGAACATTGCAATGATTTATGGACAATGTCAAAGGTCCATGAAAAATAATAATTTGTGGTTTTGCTGAGGCAAGCATCAGAATCCTAAACATTATTGTCTGAGAACAAATCACTTGATTAGTGAGTGGGCCCAGCCATCCACCTGGTATGCACATCTCAAGGAAGGTCTTACAGCTTTCTCTAATTGTCATGCCTGCAATAAATCCTGTGAAGAGATAATAACTTTGTTTCTTTGTGAAAAATGGCCCTGTAAAGAAAGTCAACTGTTAGTGGTTGTGTTGAAAGTGATGGCATTTATTAACTTGCATGATTGTATTTAGATAATTACATGATTAGATTAATATTTAGAGTACAATTAGGTGCATGAAATTGATGGCCTCTTGATATACTTAGAAATTTGGAGGGTCTCTGTATGCAGAGACATTTCTCTGTAGCCTCGCACATGTCTTCTTGGAAAATGGATAGCAAGAAAACTTCTGGCTTTACCTGTTGGTGAGGGGGAGAAAAGAATATTTTATATTCCTATGATCTTTTGGAAGGCAGGCATCTTTGGTAAACCAAATGTACTGAGTCACTGCTGGGGACTGAGTTTGCTGTTTGCCAACAAAAGCTCTCTCGGGTCAGGGAAGGGGTTGCTTTCCCCTAAATTTTTATTTTAAAAAATCCTCTGTAGTTGACCTCTTTGTTCACCATTCTCCAGATGAGAAAGGACTCATTGTTTGCAGCTGAGCATTCCATATAGCAATCACAATAATGCGAGAATCAAACAAACCACAGAATTAAGGTGGCTCCCCAACCAGATATCACCAGGCTGTTGACAGGCGAAGAGCTGAAGCCATCTTTGACATATATTTCCCATTCCCTCTTCCCTGGAATGTTATTAGGGACATTAGGTTCTAACTGGAGCACTAATCGTTGAATTGTTTATTATTCTGCACACGCCCCTTACTGGTAGTCAGTGAAACTCAGAGAAGAATACCCTACCCAGTATTTGATTGTGATGACACATGGCAAGATGTCAAGCATCTCCAGAGGCGTTAGATGTTTGGCCTACTGCCATTTGAGAAAGGGCCTCTGATTTTCCTTTAGACTTCATGGGGATGTTGCAAAAAATTGTTCTTCTAACTGGTGCTATCTGTAATTTTTAATGGTAGTCTTGGAAATGTGGCAGCATTGTACAATTGGGCTTATAGACTCTGAAGAATCTTTGCTGTCTCAGAAGAACTCAAGGAAACTTAATTTCCAGACCCGGCAAAGATCTATTTTTTAAAACTGCTTGTTTAGCCTTGTTGCCTTGAGTCAAATAAAGCAAGTTACTTTATGAAGCATGAACAATGCCAGAAACATATCATTAAAATGTTAATTTAATTTGACTTGTTGAGGTAAGAATTCAGACAGTTTGGTTTATCGAAAAGTGACTGGGATTAGTGGTACTGTTGTTGATCTGGAATGAATCAGGTCATGTGAATGAGAGTTCTAAGGCAAGGAGAATGGGTGTAGTTATGAAGACTTATTACCTTTGCTGTAGGTTCAGGACTAAAGTATAAAATGTGCTTTCTTCAGAATTGTTTATGTTGTACTTTTGGCACACATGAAATCCACTTTTAAGAGGTAGGTAAAGTTAATATGTATTTGGTATGTTTTTCATTTATTCTTCCCTTTTCCTTACTTCCTCTGAACCAAAATGGGATGAAGGTCTCATTCTCAAATGCTATGATCTTGTTTTGCAAATCACCAACGGGTCCATTGTATAAGTTAAAACTTTGCAGGCCCAGGTGTCACAAGAGTATTCTTCTCTATTTGCCAAGATAAAATCCCAACTTATGGCTTGGGACCATATTGTAAAATGTAAATAACATTTTAATGAGTACTATAGAGGAAGAGTTTGCTGGGCCAGTTGCCCACCACTGAAGGGCTGGATTTAAGTGTACCTTGGGTTATAATGAAACTAGTTTGGTGGTCTTAGCCTCCCTAGTAGACATTTTCCCACATTAGAAAACCAGCACAGGATTTCATGCAATTCCATACAAAGGACAATTGCAGCTCTGCTCAAAACCAGAACTGGAGTGTGGATGGGGTAACTGGAGGAGAAGCTAGAGGAGGAACAACAGGGAGCCTTTCAATCCAAAGTTAAACTCCTGCCTAGATTTAGGAGGAACAGGGAAGGGGAAAAATAATTACATATGTATTTTTATTTCTGTCCACATTCTGTAATCTCAAATACCATCTAAAGACATCTCCTCATTTCCATTTCTTTCACTGTCCATGTTCTTGACTCTGCGAGAATATATATTTCAAAAACTTTGACTAAAAGCATTGTGTTAACCTCTCTATACTAATAACTCCAGGCCCTGGAGCTGTAGGACTAAACACCCACATCTCAACTAGATTCCATAGAAATAGTATTCATGTGTTTCTTACCTCTCCATGATTCCAAATTCATCTTTGCTAACTAGCTGTATCTTACTTGTCCCTTAACCAACATGCAGTCCCAGTTCCCATAGGGGGCCCTCTGTAAGGACAAGAACACACCTTCATCTCTTCATTATTGCACTGGGCTATATGGAAGATAATGCCTAAGCATATACATCTGATACTCCTCCTATCACTGTTCTAGTTGACTGACTAAAAGTATAAGCCAACATTTTAAAGCTGGAGGGAAAAACACCCAAACATAAGATGCTACAATTCTGACCTCCCTATACTTCAATAAAAGAGATTTAGTCCTTTTTCTCTTTGGAAAAAGACTCTGGCTCTAAATCCCTTAATAATTCTACCTGGTTTAAATCTGATGACAATCCTGCATGGTAAATTAAGATTCTGCACCTTTTCACCCTTGCTTTTAGCATAATGTGTCTAACCCAACACCTGCCTAAATAGATCAGATCCTCTAAGTTATCCAAAGGCATTCTGCTTTGGAATGGAAACCACAGTATCAGCTCCAAGAGAAGCAAATGGTGTTAACTCCCTGTGACTTGGACAGTGCTTCCACTCATGGGGGCTTCACAAGTGGCTGCATTTACAGACCTGCTCCCTGAAAGAAGGACATCTGTTTCTGCTGATTGCACGTAGAGTTCCCTGAACAGTCATTACAGGTCTCTTCCAGCATCACCTTCCCTTCAGTGTCCTCCACCCCCGTTCCCACTCCCAGTAAAATTTGACAAGCCGATATTGTACTTAGAGGAAGAAGGCATTGTCCCTGGGAGGTTCCCAGGTCCCCAGCCGTTAGAAGAAATCTCGAGGTCTGTCTCAGCACAGTACTTCCCTGTAGCTGGATAATGTGCCTTTCCTGGAGCTGGGCCGACTTTGCCCTAAGGTTACATTTCTACACAAAGAAGCCTTTAAGGGTGCTGTTGCAGGCCTCCACACTGGAGGTTTATGTCTGTCAATCTTAGAAAAAAAGGAGGCTGTAATAAAACTGCAGGAGCCAGCAGTGGAGAATTACAACTCCAGGATCAGAGGAGGTCTGCCTCACAGCCCCTCTGGATGCTGAGGTTGGCCTTTCTGAGGATACAGAACAATAAAGTGAAGGAATTTAAGTCAATTGGCTGCTGGATTGTGTTAGCAGGACTCAGAGAAGGGGCATTTGCTGAGGGTGGCACCTGGATTCTTGGCCACTGCCCTTGTGCCAACCAAGCTGGGAGATCCAGAGTCTGAGGGCTTGAGTAAAGTTTACCCAAGTCCAACAAGTTGGGGAGGCCTATGACATGCAGACACCCAAATTGGAGACTGTGTGCTGCAGCCTTTGCAACTCCAAGTGTCATTTAGTTGATTTACAGTCAATATGAGCAAATATTAATTAAGGTTCCAGCAAGTTACCGTGACAGGGAGAAAAACAGGAAATACATCAGAAGATGTGCTGAAACACACAAAGAAAACAGGAGGAAAAGCAAATGTAGTGGCCTCTGGGAGCAGGGCAGAGAGAGTGTCAGGGGAGTCTCAAAGTAGACCTGCCTGATGGAAGGCATGGAGGTGGGGGAGGCAGGTAGTAGAAAACAGAGAAGAGAATAGCTGAAACTAGAGAGGGCATCACTGACACCTGCCCAGCCGCTCTGCAGCCTTGAATTTGAATTTGGCAGTGTGGTCCTGATGCCTGCACGGAAGGCTTGTTGGACCCAGCTTGAGAGCTTCCTAAAATATCCTTGGGCCTGATGCAATATCACTTTGTGATGGCACTACATTGCGATGTGGTGACAGGATAACCTGGTGGTGGGGAGGGAAGGCCTTTTATGTCTTCATATGATTTCATCTGAGAGAGACCAAATGAGTCCAGCACTCCCAAAGGAGAATGGGTCGGTTGGAAGAGTGGTTAAGCTCTCCGATGTGGAAGGAATAGAGTTCCCAACCACCCACCCCACGACAGAGGGCTAGATGCCTGGGAGGTGCTCAGTCAGGAGAAGGAAACTCCGGAGGACAACCCCAAGGGACCTCTCCGCAGTTCACAGGGGCTCTAAAACGCAAAGGGCTGTGTTGAAATCAACCTTCACCCTGGAGAAGGCAGCACAAAGAACAGGGCAGCTTCCCCCTAGAATATGCCCTCTGAGTAAGGGCAAAGGAGTTGGATTGGGAAAGGAGGGAGGACACAGGCCTGGTCTGGAGAAAGCCACCAGAGCTCCAGCACCCTCCAGGTTTGGTCTAGGTCATCTCCAAATAAAAACAGTTTGCTTAGCTCTAGGCAAGCCCTTGTTCTGCATAACGACTTGAATTTTGAAATGTGACTTAAACCTTGCAAAGGAATGCAAAAAACTCTTTTCTCTCTCCCCTAGGCCATTCTATCTTTCTTTGAGGGCCAGAGGTGGATCAGAGGGAGGAGGGTTTCAAATTTTCGCCCCTTTACTAAAACAGGGAAAGTGTCAACCACTAAGTCTCCCGCCATCCCCGCCCCCAATGCTCAAAGTGTTCAAAACTAAAAGCTGCAGCATCTTTTCAGCAAGTAATCAGCACAAGTTGAAAGGCACATGCTGTTGCATTTCTGATCAGATTGTATGTTAAGCAGGAAAATATACAACCCCCCCCCCCCAACTCTTTTTGGCTAAATGCACGTCTGTTTAAAGAAGCCACCAGGCAGTGCCTCTCACTTTGTCTTGGCAGGGCACAACCATCAGACGAAGTGGGAGGAAGAAACATTAACTTCAACAGCTGTTTCTTGACCCCGGCTGTCAGTCTTCCCAAGAATAAATTTTGGAGAGTCCTATTTGAAACAAAGAGGGAGTTTTAGGGGAGAGAAAAGTTGGTTGGTTCCAGGGCGGCCGCCCAAAGAAGCAGGGAACAAGATGTTTGCAGTTACCACGCAGCCTGCAAGCCTCTGCCGGGTGCAGGGATGGAGCAAAGTAACTTGAAAGCTCCCCTCTCGGCGCCCTGTGCCTGCAGCTTCCCCCCCTAACGCGCGCCCAGATCCAGCGCCGGTGGTAGGAGCCGTAGCTCGACTACAGTAATTCCCCAGCTCGGGCGGCTTGAAACTGCTCGGGCTGAATAGCATTTGCTGTTCCGTCCTGCGGCCGCCTCCCGCCGCGGCTGCCGCGCTCCCTGCAAAGCAGCTCTCATTATCCCGGAAGTTGTGCTGACACAGTCTCGCTGCCACCAGAAGTTTGTCAACATCAAACTTCTCCTGTGTGGGGTACGTTCACCTTCCACGAGTATTTAATCGAGCCAACAAGCAAACAAACAAACCCAAATAAACCTGCCCGTGATGTTATGGTCTCCTTTTTTTTCTTTTTGCTTTCCTGGAAAGCTGGAGCTGTTAGGAACGTGCTGTTGGGCTCTGAGAGTGCCTGTGGGGTTGGGGGTGCGGGTGGAGATAAGGGTGACGACTCCCAGGGTGGGGAGTGAGGAAGGGGCTGCGGGGACGGCAGGCAAGCAGCTAGAGCTGGGGGCGGGGAGGGGGCTGGGGCTGGAGGCCGGTGAGTGGGTCCTGCAGCCTCTTGGCTGCAGCTTGATTGGAGGATGCACGGACTGGGGCGAAGGTGGCTTTGGGTCACCCGACCCCGCCACAAAGGTTATTTGGAAGTGAGGGCGAGGCAAAGCTGGGAGGGCCGGGATGCCCAGTGTGCTCTCCACCCTCCTGCAGGACATTTCTGCAGACATCTCACGGCATCTTTCGGAATAAAGGGCATTGGGGTCATAAAATATATTCTGAGACTTAAACTACAACATTAAAAGACATCCAAAGCATTGGAGGGCAGGGGTGTACCATCATTTCTGTCTTCGAGAGGTCCGTCCTGATACTTTAAGACCATTTGGTCTAAACTGAACTGACTCCCTCAGCCAGGTCTCGACGTTTAGTTCAAGTTGCAGCAACATAGTTTGGTGTTTGTGGTTTCCAGTTGCTCTCCTGCTGAGCTGCTCCAGGTGCTCCCCCAGCGCTTGGGGACTCTGATTAACCCTTTCCATTCCATACTTTTACCCGAAGAGGGTCAATCCTGCTCAGATGATGGAGAAGACAAGGTCGGCCTTGCAGAGTTGAGACACAGGGATTCATGAAGTGGTGCCACTTGGGGGCCACAGGCTTTGTGGAGGAGCTGGAGCTTCAGACACTGATAATAACTTTGTATCTGCTTTGGAAAGCCACTTACCGCATTCAAACAAGAGAGAACAGAAAGGGGCTTCAGTAATACCCCATGTGACATCAAGTCAGGTGGGGCGGCTGAGAGGGTTCAATATCTGTGAGTGCAGCAACATTCTTCTCTACTCTTCAAAAATAAGTCGGAGTGAGTAAATATCTCTGAAGAGAATATTGCTCATTATCCCACTATGGTATTGCAGGAGTGGGGAGGCAGGTTTAGTCCGTGTAGGGAGCCAGAGGCTGAATTTTCTTGTTGGTCATCTGTTAGTGGCTGTGTTTTTAGAAAAATTAGGTGTACAGTCATGTATTTTCAATAACAAGAAGCAAGATGCTTTCCCCTTTTTCAAACTGCCCTAAACTGGAAAATTGTACTAGTCCCAAAGGGCCAGCTTACCTTAAACAAAAAGCAAAGTATAAAGAAAATGTAACCGGGGCATTTCTTTAAACTGGAAGGTACTTTGGACAAACAGAAATCAAAGGGATTCAAATACAGTTATAGAGCAGGCAGTCCTTGCGCGTGCGCGCGCGCACACACACACACACTCGCGTGGTGTGAGGGGGGTGGCAGGGCAGAGAGAAATGTATTTTTTGAAAGTTTAGCTATTCACTACAGTAAAATTTTCCCCTTGGCCATGCCTCAAAAATTCCCCTTAATCATTTATTCAGACTCCTGTTCTTCAGGTTGTATTTCTATTTACTTACTTTCTTATAATCCGCAAAGCTCTACTCAACATATTGGACCTCAGTGTGGACAGGTGAATGAAGGACTTGCGGAGAATTCCATTTCCAACTCCATATGCATGAATTATTTGACCTGGTTGTTAATCTGTCATAGTGTAAAAAGCCTGATTTATGGGTTCCTATGGTTGGGCTTATTTACAAATAAAACTATTTTGCATTTCTGTCTGAAATTTCCTATTTGCACCAGGATAATTTTCAGAGTTTTCAATTTCTAATTCTGGAGTGGGAGTGGGAAGCATGAGGAAACAATTTCTTTTAACAGTGATGTGAGCTCTATGCTCATCTGGATTTAGTTACTTCATAAGGTAAATATCACTAAATGTGCACTGGGATCTTTAGAGATCTAAGGTGCTGGACGGGTGAAAATAGTCTACTGTGAAATGCTGAAGAACGTCAAACAACTGAATTCATTTGCAGAACTAATTGGGTCAACTATGGTATTCTTTAAAGTGAAGATTAATTTGAAGATTTGTAAAGTATTTTCTGTTTAATTTCAGTTACCTTTAGGTTATTTTAGTCAGCATGATTTTTAGAATTTTATCCTAGGAATTCAATTAAAACAGATCTTTCTGAAAAATATATACTTTCTAATGTATAATGTCCACTAATGAAAATGTAGGTTTTGAATTTCATGCTAATTACGTTTTTAAATAATGAAGTTCTTGTCATTTTTTTAATTTAAAGGCAAAATATCTGCATAGATAATAGCCAAAGCTAACCAAACTGCTTTAAAAATTAATGAATATTAATGAAGTTCATGAATAGCACGATACTGCCCCTGCCTGCCTCAGGAAAACAAATGTATTGACTTCATTCTCCTAAAATAACAGCCCTTAGTTATTGATGGTTAAAATAATTTTATTGCTAAAAAGATGGTAGATAGTACAATCTTTACAATTCATAAGAGGCTTGGCCCTGTTGAATACACTTAGATCTTCCCCCAAACTAAAGGTTTTATCATTTTACATATCTGAATGCTATTACTTTCTGTTAATTTGCTATCTAACATACATCTTTCTCAATTTTCTAAGTTCTCCTCCCCCCCTCATTTTAGTAGTTCACATGAGCGACTCAGAGTTTTCAGTCCTTCTTCTATATTTGGTATATAGATAATAGCATCATTAGTCAGCGCTTTCATTCATCTAAATTTGCCTAAGCATATTGGAAGCTGCCCATGAAATTTTCCAATGAAAGTGACAAATGGATGTCAATCAAGAGGCCCCACCCATTTCAACCTTGTTTTGTATGATATGTGAATGTTTGTATGTATTTCTTCCATAAAGATAGGCTAGGCTATTTTTTGATCTGGACATCTGCCTGCTAAGGCAAGTTTCCCAAGGAGATCACTGATTGGCATTAGACTAAATCTGCAAATTTTAACACCAAATAAATGACAAAAGAAAAGAAATAGTATGTGAAATTAAATAATGGCAGAATTCATTCCCTTAAGATAAATAATTTTTGATGCTCTAAATTTCAAGATTCTACAGTTTTACTTTAAATGAATTTGTAATGAGAAAGGTAAAATCATTTCAAGTAAGCCAGCAAATTTGGGTCAAAATGAAAGCAGTTCTGTGAGAGAGAGAGATACCTGCTTCCCATAAGGCTGTTTGGGATTTTCTGTGTATTAATATATATATATAATTTAATACCTATGTATACTATATTCTGTGTGTGTGTATTTGTATTATGCTATACTCTTGTCCTATTTCTATTTTCCTTCTTTGTTTTTAATAATCAGTCCAATCTCTAGTGCTATTTTTTAGGTGAATGTGCTTATTAAGACTTGCTGCCAGTTTTAATCTGAGATTACTTTGACTGCACTCAAAATCTGTTGCTGTTTTATAACCTGTAACATGTTTTTACATGTTCGGGAGTGCTGCTGCTGCTGCTGCTGTAAAAAATTCTGTGTTGAAATTATAATGAGTTTATGTATTTAGCCAAAAAGGCCGTATACTAAGATGAAACAGGAAAGATTCTAAAATCCTAAATGGGTTAGTAAACCCTTGATAATAATTGTAGTTTTATGGATAAAAATATCTTTAACATTTTCATACAACATAGAGTAGGTTTCTTTCTCTAAAGTTGTTATAGAATCTCTTTGTCTATAAGGAATATTAAAGAAAAGTTTATCATTTGAGGTTATTTTAGGAAAGCCTTGGAGTGAAGCTAATCTTTACACACAGGACCACAGATTGCAATTTCACTTATCATTATCCATGGCAGGATGTTTAATTTTACTCCTGCGACCTAAAGAATTTTTAGTGACTTTTTAAAAGTGGAATGTGGAAAGTATCTCCAGCTCATTGCAAATGTGGGAATTAGATAAGTAATGCTCTAAATGACCATTTATTCTATGACTTGTTATTATAATGAGTAGACATGAAAAAAGTTAACTAAACTGTGGGTTTAAAAGTTTGGAATATCTTTTGACTGTGGCTAAAGTCAGAGTCATCATGACAATTTTGTTTTAGCATTCCATGATTTCTTTGGTCCCCAGTTGTTTTTCTTTCCAAATGTGCTGTATCTAAAGGTAAAACTGAGATTTTTCTAATGGCTTATTCTGCAAGCTAAACTGGTTTTCTAAAAAACTAACCAGACATCTCTTTCTGTTTATATGGAAATAAAGAATCCTAAATTAGGTTCTCTTGCTTATGATTTTGGAAACAAACCAAAATGTTTTAATATATAGATTTATGTTGTAGGGATAACTGCCTTATGCAGGGGCGGTGGGGGTGCGAAAAGAAACCTTGGTTTTGTTAATAAACAATACCAACCTACTACTGGAACTACTACTAAGAATTAGATATGGAAAGGATCAAGCTGTTCTGATTTAAATTTCCAGATATGTAACATGGGCGATGGCCACCCACCTAGTGGCTAAATAATAGGTTTAGTTTCCTACAATTTTCCAAACGCATCCTACTTTGGAGATTTACATATGGTGGAAATCTCTATTTTTAGGAGTCTGTTGTGGGAAGTCTGACCTGGCAGGATTCTCCAGCCTTGTCATCCTTCCTCCTAGCTGGTGGTTCCCTCTCTATGCCATCTGCCTGACTCTTCTCCCTCCAGTCGGTATCCTGCAGTGTGCCCCCATCAGGCCTCTTCTGGCAGAGCACAGATTAACAGGTTCAGCCTCACTTACAAGCTCTTTAAAGATAAAATTAGCCAGGTTTATTTCCACCCCCCAACCCCAAAAAAGTATTTTTAGCCAAAGGATCTTAAGGATGAAAAAGTTCTAGAAGAGGCCTGTAAGCTGAGGCTGCTTTCAGGTTGTGGTTCTTGGAGAACCCACAGCCCGGGACCCAGAAGCCCTTTAAAATATTTTATGACCACTGGAGGGCTCAGAAGGAATCCCTAAATGCCTTTAAAAGTCCCAGAACCCTCCCCATGTACCCTGTGCTTGTAACCATACTGGGCCATTCCCATAACAAGGGCATGAAGAAGCTTTGGGTAGGCTTGGAAAAATGACAAGGATGGATGTGTCCCATCCCACTGTTCCAAGGAGAAGATTGGAGGACAGGCAGCTGAAGGGACAGATATCCTGTCCAGACACTTGACAACTCCTGGGCAGTGGGCCAAGCAGTGGGCCGAGCACTGGGCACAGCTCCAGAGGCCGGGCCTATGCCCAGGGCACTCAGTGATTTAAAGCTGGCAAAAGAGAACACTCCTGCCGGCAGGAAACTGAATTGAACAGATTGGGAAAGAGCAAAAACAGGCTGCCCAGGACGCTGTCTCCCTGGACTCAGTTTTCAGTTGTCAGCGGCAACCTGGGGTAGAGCAGATCCTGCATTTCCTCCTGCCTAGGAGGCTGGTGGAGATGGGACCAAGTCCAGGGAGTATGCAGCGCATGAGGACCCAGCACAGGGAGGCACAGAGGAGTTGCCTGGCACATACCCCACCGGGGAGAAACCTTGGCGTGGCAAAATCATCAATTCAGTCTTTTCCAGGTTAGCTTTGTCTGGGCTCTGGAGTGAGTGCTGGGATAAGAACAGGGTTTTCCCTGTGAGGCTTGATGCTTTATAATTTCTGTAAAATGTTAGCACTTCCTTGCCCAGGGATTTATCTCAAAAAGTGTCTTTAAGAGAGTAAGAGGAAGAACAAGATTTTCTCAGCCTTTTATTTCATTTCTACTTTTTAGTGCTTAACCTAATTTTAAAAGAAAAAGAAAAATTGAAGGCTGGAAGAAATCCCCCCTCCTGTTGCTATAGCATACCCATGCTTTTGATGTGCTAAACCACTGCAGCTATTTCTCAAGGGTTAAACATTGGAAAGTCAGTCCTACTTCCCTACTCCTAGAGGAAGGCAAAACAGTTCTGAGTCTTAGAGAATTCTGGACCTGGGGGAACCTAGGCATTGGGTTAGAGCCAGAAGAACATGAAAGAGAATGAAGCTTTGGATTTGCAGAAATCCAAATGGGCTTCAGGTTAAGAGTGGGGGATTTGAGCTGATGGCTCACATAATTAACAGGGGGAAAAACCTCCAGATTTTTTTCCCCTTTCTCTTTAAGTAAGAACTGTCAGTAAAACTCAGTAGTCATCTCAGACCTCCTGAACCAGCATCTTGGGTGGGGAGGGAGTGTTTTCAGGAATCTGCAGTTTCAACTAGTTTCCTAAGTGATTTTTATATATGCAGAATTTTGAAAGCTACAGCCACACAGCTTAAGAATAATGTCATCCTTCTGTGATCCCAAATCATGAAGGGAAATAAAGACTTTGTCTGAAGTCATTTCTCTATTATTTTTGGAAGCTGTAATCATTTTACAGGACATTTACCTTCCTAGTTGCCTTCAAGTAGGGCGGATTTTATATTGTTAATACTTGGCAGCAAAGGGTTACTGAGTAATTTAGTCTGGCCATCAATAATTATAACAGCAAAAGAAAAAAATGTGCTCCTTAATTTTCTGAGTGCTCACATAGAGTATCCCCATTGTACAGATGGGGAAATTTGGACATAGAGAAGTCAGGCAACTTTCCCAAAGTTAAGGTGAGTGGTAGAGTCGGGTTTGCAACTAAGGCGTGTGGGGGTTAGAGATTGTTACATGGGTGCTCCTGACACATAATAGTCACTCAGTGCATGGTTGCTCTTACCATTACTAGGCAGTGGAGCATAGCAAACGGCGGCTCATCCACACAAAAATAACTAGGAATTCACTGGACTTTCCAATCAGCTCCATGGTTACTTTTTTTTTTTTTTTTTTTCTGAGACAGCGTCTCACTCTGTCCCCCAGGCTGGAGTGCAGTGACACAATCTTGGCTCACTGCAACCTCCACCTTCTGGGTTCAAGTGATTCTCCTGTCTCAGCCTCCTGAGTAGCTGGGTCTACAGGCATGTGCCACCACACCTAGCTAATTTTTGTATTTTTGATAGGGACGGGGTTTCACCATGTTGGCCAGGCTGGTCTCGAACTCCTGGCCTCAGGTGATCCACCCGCCTTGGCCTTCCAAAGTGCTGGGATTACAGGCATGAATCACTGAGTCTGGCCTGCATGGTTGCATTTTGTTGGACTTGCCTACCTAATTTATCCTTACTTTGTATTCAGATGTCATTTTGTGGTCTCTCTCCAGTGCTCTGATTTTGGACCACAGTGATTAGGAACTAAGTAAACCACAAGGCTAGAAACCTATTACTGGGTTTATCTAGTGCCAGTCTGCATGAAATTTTAAAATTGTGTCTCAATGCCCAAGACAACTGGTTGAATTTTTTTTGACTAATGTAAACAACATCTAAGGAAATTTTATTTAAAAGGGTAGGTAGCAATCAATGATGCCACATGGCGTCTCCAGAGCTTTGAAGTCAGCTTTAAGAAATTGATTTGGTTACATCATTGCTTTATGAAGGCCATAAAGTCTGTCAGCACCCCCTGGTTCATCTCTCTAGACAGACATTCCAACGTGCCTCTCACATGTTTTTCCCTGTGCTCAGAATAGACCTTCTTTTCTTTCCTCCTGGAATGCTCCAATTCATTATTCAAGGCTCACATCTCAAATGTTACATTCTGTGTGAGGTTCCCTAATATCAATTCCCTAGAGAAAATTACTCTCCTCTGTGCTCCCACAAAACACAGTCACACTGGGTTACAGCACTGTTACAAAGCATTGTATTGAAATAATTTGTCTTGTGAGCTCTTCATGGCCAAGAACCTTGATTTACTCAACTAGCAACGTCTATGGAACAATTTTCAGTGCTATATAAATGTTAGCTAAATGAATGAAAAGTTTTAAGTGGTGTAGGTTTTTAATTTATTATTAGCCCATTTATGCCTACTGTTCCATTATTGGAACACTAAGCATGTGGGAGTTATTTACGGCCTGCTCAGGGTCATCACCAAGGTCTGATTACAGAAATTAAAAAAAAAAAAAAATCACAACCTCAGGCATAAATGGGTTAATAGGAGTTTGATTACACAAAATCATCTCACTGTTTTTCAGTAGGCTGAACTAGAAGTTCTTGGTCATTCACTGGGATAGGTAAGAAATGAAATCAAAGAAATGAATCTGCCTTCATGCACACACATACTTTCTGCTATCATCTGTAGTGGTGGAAGTCATACTTAACAGCACAGTCTGGGTCAGGTTAAAGACAGCAAACACCAGAAGGAACAATGCTGCAACTGCGTTGCCAGGGATAGAAACCCAGGGTAGATGGCCTTGGTTTCGCATCTTAGGTTTAGAGGTAGCATCCTAGGTTTGGAACATTTTAAAACCAATAACGTCTCAATAATTTTTAGTTGTTCCTTGTTCCAAACTATGCTATATTTTCTCCTCCATTATTCCCTACCTTTATGCAAAAGTTCTGCTCTTCATGGCAGTCTTGAGCTAATGGTGTATGGGGAATTAAGAGGAAAGTAAAGTGAAGTAAGTTCTTTCCATCACTTCTGTTTGGCTAAGACCAGCACCTTGTCAAGAAAGCTGGTATTGTATAGTTCCATTGGTGACCAACGGTAGAATGAATGAAGATTCTGGGCCCCATATACTGTGGCCACCACCTTTCTTTCTGGCATTATCTAACACAACAGGGTCTCTGTATCTCTCTCTTCCAACCACACGTGTCTTATGCTTGATGTACTTTTTCTTACAGACCCTCCATATACTGTTCCCTTTGTCTAAGGAGCTCTTCCATTCCTTTTATGTCAAGTTAACTTTATCTCATCCTCAGCTCAATCACCGTTTATACAGGGAAACCTCCCATGCCCTCCCTGACTAAGTAATCTGTGTAGCCTCTCCTTAATGGCAAACATCACAGTTACAGTTTTACGTTTATTTGTAAGATGATCTCATGAATGTCTGCTTCCCCCATAGTTTTAATGGAGACAAAGACCTCATCCGTTTTTGCACCATTATATCTCACTTTGTTGCAAAGTGCCTGATGCAAAGTAGGTCTCAACTAATATTTGTTCAGTGAGGTCAGACAGAGAAGCAGTCTTTGGTGTGAACTGAACCAGAAGCAGGTATGAGAAAAAAAAATGTTTTCCCCAGATACACTAGAGGTGGGAGACCCCTGAAATGGAAAGCAGCAGATGCTTGGGTTGCATATCCATGGGATGTGCCAGCCTCTGAGCTAAGTCATAAGGATACATGATGAATGAGACACTGAGCCTCGCCCTCATACTGTCTTTAAAGCTTCTCTCAACTATGTACAGGCTAATGAGAATGATGTTGATGTAGCAATAATATAAGAGTGATAATGTGTATAGTATGTTGAGCTTCTACTATATACTATATACAGCATAATGTAGGTGACTTATATTCATCAATTTATTTGATTTTCACACAACAAGCTGAGTTAGGTATTTTATCATCTCTAGATTAGAGTGAAAGAAAATAGAAGCCTCAGAGGATTTCTTCCGCCTTCAATATTACTCATCTAGAGCTGAAACATAATGAGAGATTTTGGATGACTTAGAAGTTGTATTTTTGAATATTAGACGGTAATAAAAGTTGGGCAGAAATGAATCTGAAATCCCTCTAAATTCTCAAACTCTAATGTCCTATGCTCTGACCACAGTCTCCTGTCCTTCTAGATCTGTCTTTTTCTCACCCCAACCTCAATCAACCTTGCAGAGATCCTTACAGCCTCAACGTTTTCCTCCTCCTGTTCACTGGCCTCCTGTTAGCCCCACTTCTGTCCTTACTTCACCAAGCCTTGATCCCATCAGAGCCCTCTACTTCTACTGCATCCGTCAGTGAAACCTCAATGTTTTGATCAAAACTTTCTCTGCTCCTGCACAGTTTGATCTTCTCATCACCCTCATGGAGTTGTATGAGGATTCAATGAGTCTAGCATTGTTACATAGTATACATGGCAGTATTGTTATTTACCCATGAGTCATTCCCTTTATCATGAGTAGCTAATCACAGTTCGATGGAATCTTGGCTGTGCTCTTAGTAGACCTCTGCTGCATCCTAAGTGGTATGGTTACTTGGCAAAGTTAAATTCCCAGATATTTTTGAGGCCAATTCCAAATCTCTACTCTTCACATATTTTCTACTCAGCTCCCAATACCCTTGCTGTCAGCAAGTAATCTTGGCATCAGACATCTCTCGTGGCTTATTCTGCATCCATTCACCTTTTATTCTGGTATAAAACCACACATGTACCATTCTCATGCCTGTGGTTTGGGTGAATGATCATATCCTCTTGGCCTTAGTGACTGGTTCAGAGATAGGCATTTGACCCAATGTGAGCCAATCATAATTTTTCCTAGGACCATGAAAGTATGACTGCAAAAGAGATACTCCTGGCTGGATACAGTGGCTCATGCCTGTAATCCCAGCACTTTGGGAGGCTGAGGCAGGCAGATCACCTGAGTCAGGAGTTCGAGACCAGTCTGGCTAATATGACGAAACCTTGTCTCTAGTAAAAATAGAAAACTTAGCTGGGTGTGGTGGCGGGCACTTGTAATCCCAGCTACTCAGGAGGCTGAGGCAGGAGAATTGCTTGAACCCTGGAGGCAGAGGTTGCAGTGAGCAGAGATCACACCATAGCACTTCAGTCTGGGCAACAAGGTGAAACAACATCGAGAGAGAGAGAGAGAGAGAGAGAGAGAGAGAGAGAGAGAGAGAGAGAGAGAGAGAGAGAGAGAGAGAGAGGCTCTTTGCTCTTGAGATCGTCGCTGCTAAGTAGTATAAAAGAATGCAGACGTGGGCATGGGGATAGAGCTGGCCTGGAAATAAAATAAAATAAATAGAGGAAAACAAAGCCAAGAAAAGGACAGGTTTTTTAATGTCATCCCTTGAATCTCTGCTTCTAGCTACACCTCAGGACAATATATCTCCTTTCTGTTATGTGAACTAATACACTTCTTTTTTTGACCAATATACTTGCCTCCTCCTAGTCACTGATAAAATGGGGGTATTACCATTGCTATCCTTGATGCCTGGCTCATCAGTATGTTTCTTTTCTTGGCTCACAGAATGACTACCACCCCCCCTTATTCAAGGCTCACCTGTGTTCCTTTGCACTCAGCTCACATTCATCGGTGCCCTCCAGGTTTTATCTCATAATTCATCTCTGTCTCTCTTCTATCTTCAACTGTTCCCTTTCTACTGGTCCTTTA